>NC_067203.1:26125640-26167252 GCF_026262505.1 Trichomonas vaginalis G3
GAAAACATTACTTATATTCTTTAACCATGAAATAACATCTTCATTCATGCTGTCAAACATGAAGTAAGGTCTTACATACTCTTCACTTATAAGATACTCCACAAAATACTTGTTAAGCTCTATGTCCTCGTGAGCGATTTCATTAGGTTTGATATTAGTTCCTTTTGTCATTGCTGTCATGTACTTCACTCACTCATAGTTCCTTTCAATAGCGTAAAAATACTTCATTGTTTCATAAATGCTCTAAATTCTGTTCAAAATTCGTACAACATAACTTTTAACATTAGTGAAAGAACATGAGCGAAACAACAACATCTAACATTACAGAAGAAGTCAATGACAATGCCGATGAAAACATTACAGAAGGAGCTAGTGAAAATATTGACGAGTTCAGTGAGGAAGAAGATATTGAGGACGTCAATGAGAACGTTAGTGGGGAACAAACTCAATGGGAAACATTGAGAAATCATGAAGATTATGAGATTTGTACGACATATCCTTTTACTATTCGTCGAAAGAAAGACAAACATATTACGAGTGAATGCTTAAATAATTATGGTTATATTGTGCTTAGTTTAAACAACAAAATGCATTTAAAGCATATAATTATTGCAGAACAGTGGATTGAAAATCCAAACAATTTGAAAGAAATAGACCATATAAATCATGATAGAACGGACAACAGAATCTCAAACCTTCGTTGGTGTTCTAGATCTGAAAACAATAGAAATAAAAGCAAGTATGGCGATATAGTTTATGAGTTTGTTGATGAAATATCTGACGAAGCTGTTGAAATAACAGATTATAGTAAGCATTCGTTTGAGTTCTACTACTATGTTGAGAATGAAGACGCATTCTATTATTATACAGGTCTTAACTATCGAAAACTTCATATAAACTTTACAAAAACAGGTGCTGCTTATGTTTGTATGATAGATACAGAAAACAAGAGTGTAAGTTTATTCATAAACAAATTCAAACGCTTGTACAGCTTCATGTAGGACAAACATTATTTTTCAACACTAACGCCAACACTTAGGACAAACATTACTGTATAACATAGACACTAACTTCATATAGAACCGAGCAACTTTCTAAATGTCGACAGCCCCTAGCTCAGTGGTATGGTACAATGAAGATATGGTGTGAAGGTCGCGGGTTCGACTCGCGAGGGTCTCATGTTTTGGTATTATCTTGTCAACTTTCTAACTGTCGACATTCTTCCACTTGCTTCAAACACTAATGAACGTGTCAAAATGAGCGTAAAACACTTCGTCAAGATTTCATCGTAAATGCTTCGTCATGACTTCATCGTAAGTGTTTTGTCATGACTTCATCGTAAATGTTTTGTCAAGATTTCATCGTAAACACCTTGTCAAACATAAATGTAAACACTTTGTTAAACATGAACTAACCAACATAAACGTAAACACTTTGTTAAACATGAACTAACCAACATAAACGTAAACACTTTGTCAATACTTCATCGTAAAGACTTTGTCAAACATAAACGTAAACTCTTTGTCAATACTTCATCGAAAATGTTTTGTCAAGATTTCATCGTAATGAGCGTAAACTCTTTGTCAATACTTCATCGAAAATGTTTTGTCATGACTTCTTCGTAAATGCTTTGTCAAACATAAACGTAAACTCTATGTTAAACATGAACTAACCAACATAAACGTAAACACTTTGTCAAGATTTCATCGTAAACACTTTGTCAATACTTCATCGTAAACTCTATGTTAAACATGAACTAACCAACATAAACGAATGTGTCGAACTTCATCGTAAGTGTTTTGTCATGACTTCATCGTAAATGCTTTGTCATGACTTCTTCGTAATGAGCGTAAACACTTTGTCAAAACTTCATCGTAAATGTTTTGTCATGACTTCATCGTAAACACCTTGTCAAACATAAACGTAAACTCTATGTTAAACCTGAACTAACCAACATAAACGTAAACACTTTGTCAATACTTCATCGTAAACACTTTGTCAAACATAAACGTAAACTCTATGTCAAACATGAACGTAAAGACTTCATCAAAACTAAACGTAAACTCTATGTCAAACATGAACGTAAACTCTATGTTAAACATGAACGCAAACTCTATGTCAAACATGAACGTAAAGACTTCATCGAAACTAAACGTAAACTCTATGTCAAACATGAACGTAAAGACTTCATCGAAACTAAACGTAAACTCTATGTCAAACATGAACGTAAAGACTTCATCGAAACTAAACGTAAACTCTATGTTAAACATGAACGTAAATGCTTTGTCATGATTTCATCGTAATGAGTGTAAATGACCCAAAAATAATGTTTAGGGTAGATGGTTAGATCTAACCCGATATCTAACCTCTTTTCTACCCTCATGAATTTACACCAAAAATATATTTTAGGGTAGATGGTTTTTAGGTGTCACCACGTCACCATGTCACCAGGTTAATTAACTTCTCTTAAAATTACTGACAACATGACATTTAGACAACAGTCCAGGAAATAAATTTTATCGTAAATGCTTTGTCATGACTTCATCGTAAATGTTTTGTCAAAACTTCTTCGTATATGTTTTGTCAAAACTTCATCGTAAATGTTTTGTCAAAACTTCTTCGTATATGCTTTGTCAAAACTTCATCGTATATGTTTTGTCAAAACTTCTTCGTATATGTTTTGTCAAGACTTCATCGTATATGCTTTGTCATGATTTCATCGTATATGCTTTGTCAAAACTTCATCGTAAATGTTTTGTCAAAACTTCTTCGTATATGCTTTGTCAAAACTTCATCGTATATGTTTTGTCAAGACTTCTTCGTATATGTTTTGTCAAAACTTCTTCGTAAATGTTTTGTCAAAACTTCTTCGTATATGCTTTGTCAAGACTTCTTCGTATATGCTTTGTCAAGACTTCATCGTAAATGCTTTGTCATGATTTCATCGTATATGCTTTGTCAAGACTTCATCGTAAATGTTTTGTCAAAACTTCTTCGTATATGTTTTGTCAAGACTTCATCGTATATGCTTTGTCAAGATTTGATCGTATATGTTTTGTCATGATTTCATCGAAACTAAACGTAAACTCTATGTCAAACATGAACGTAAACTCTATGTTAAACATGAACGTAAACTCTATGTTAAACATGAACGTAAACTCTATGTCAAACATGAACGTAAACTCTATGTTAAACATGAACGTAAAGACTTCATCGAAACTAAACGTAAACTTTATGTTAAACATGAACGTAAACTCTATGTTAAACATGAACGTAAAGACTTCATCAAAACTAAACGTAAACTCTATGTCAAACATGAACGTAAACACTTTGTCAAACATGAACGTAAAGACTTCATCGAAACTAAACGTAAACTCTATGTTAAACATGAACGTAAAGATTTCATCGAAACTAAACGTAAACTCTATGTCAAACATGAACGTAAAGACTTCATCGAAACTAAACGTAAACTCTATGTCAAACATGAACGTAAAGACTTCATCGAAACTAAACGTAAACTCTATGTCAAACATGAACGTAAACTCTATGTTAAACATGAACGCAAACTCTATGTCAAACATGAACGTAAAGACTTCATCGAAACTAAACGTAAACTCTATGTTAAACATGAACGTAAAGACTTCATCGAAACTAAACGCAAACTCTATGTCAAACATGAACGTAAAGACTTCATCGAAACTAAACGTAAACTCTATGTTAAACATGAACGTAAAGACTTCATCGAAACTAAACGTAAACTCTATGTTAAACATGAACGTAAATGCTTTGTCATGATTTCTTCGTAAATGTTTTGTCAAAACTTCATCGTATATGCTTTGTCAAAACTTCTTCGTATATGCTTTGTCAAAACTTCATCGTAAATGTTTTGTCAAAACTTCTTCGTATATGCTTTGTCAAGACTTCTTCGTATATGTTTTGTCAAGACTTCATCGTAAATGCTTTGTCATGATTTCATCGTATATGCTTTGTCAATGTAATGCATGAAAATTCGGTTCACTTCATTTGACACTTTACATATCGGATGTATTATCTAAGAATTATATTATAAAATAATAATTTTGTGTTTTATAAGTTTATTTGTATAAATTGATTCAAAAAAAATGGAAAGACAAGAAGTGGATCTGCCAAATGAAAATCAGATTTATATTACGGCATATCTTGAATATTCTATTGGCAAAAAGACAGCAGACCAAGTTGCAAAAGATTTGCACATAGGTAGAAAAAAATTATTATTAAAATGGCAAGAACTTGGTTTAAATCCAAAAAAGCTCGGAAGACCAGAAACTCCTCTTAGAACAGATTTGTTACCAACCATTCACGAAATAAAAGCTAAGTACAATCTAGGTTATAAAAAAGTTTTAGAGAGTTACATACATGATGACACAGTTTCATTTCACGATATGCTTAAATTATACGAAAAAGAGAATCTTTTCAAATTTCGGCGAGATCCAGAAAAAATTGATGAACATCCAAATCAGTATGTTTCCCAATACGTAAATCAGCAATGGCATACTGATTTAAAAAGCTTCAAAGAAGAGACAAATGGTACCAAGCATACTTATCATTTAATTGCCTTTATCGATGACAGATCTCGTTTTTGTATTTATTACGAAATTCTTCCCGATAAAACAATGAAATCAACTTCAAAAGCTTTACAAAATGCTATCGACTCTATCAAAATTATTCCATACGAACTTTTGACAGATAATGGATGCGAATTTACAGGAAAGGACTTCAAAAACGTTCTTCAAGTAAATGGCATTCAACACCATCGGACAGAACCTTACACACCACAGTTAAATGGTAAAATAGAACGTTTTTGGCAAACAATCTTTTCGGCTCGCCCAGATTTTATCGAAATAAGAGAATTTTTACCTCACGCAATAGAAGAATACAACACAGTATGGGTTCATACAGCTCTTAAAGATCTTTTCGGTGGAAAACCTACTCCAAAATCAATTTGGGACCAGGGTCCTAAATGGACAAAGGACTTAAACCCAAATCCTGAGTTCGAAATACAGCCTCGTAACTAAAAATAAAGTAAAAATACGAATAAACATTTTATTATAATTTAAATAATTTTTTTATTCATAAAGTAATACGATATATAGCTAAGCTATGTAAGGATATTCTGATGCTGAGAGTTTAAGAACTTTAAATTACGTATAGAAAAAAAATTCATTTAATATTTTGTAACATTTTTTAAATTGATAGATAGTTAGATTTTGTAGGGGAAGGTAAGATTCTTTGTGGTAATAATGGTCGTTGAAATTAAAATGAATGTAAGATTTGTGGAGAAATTGTATAAATTTGCATAGTGTTAGATTCAGAATAGGAGCATATGAGCCAGTGATTGTGTCTAATGTTTTTAAGGTGCTAATTGGAAGTAGAAAAGAAAAAAATTTGTTGCAATAACATCATATTGCAAAAAAGTTTTTAAAATATGATGTATGAATAAGAGTATGATTGGTATAGATTTGGGTTGTATAAGGAATTGTTGGCTATGATGTACTGATCATGAATCAGTACATCATAGCCAACAATTCCTTCCCAAACAACCCGAAATTTGTCTGATTCCACACTAATTTTATTAATTTATCTAAACTTTTATCCTCGTCTACAATTTAATCATCAATAATTATCTCTTGTTCTATTTCACTATTATTATATATATATTTATATGATTTGATTTAAAAAAAATAAATAAATAAATTAATAAATCATTTACTCAAATATATCAAAAGTTTTATTTTTATATATAAAGATAACTACTTTTTAAAAAAATACCCTATATATTTTTGCCATGTAAACTATTTTTGCCATGTAAACTTGTCACTTTTGACAGAAGTGAAGTGAACCGAATTTTCATGCACAACAGTCAAAACTTCATCGTAAATGTTTTGTCAAAACTTCTTCGTATATGTTTTGTCAAGACTTCATCGTATATGCTTTGTCAAGACTTCATCGTAAATGTTTTGTCAAAACTTCTTCGTATATGTTTTGTCAAGACTTCATCGTAAATGTTTTGTCAAAACTTCATCGTATATGCTTTGTCAAGACTTCATCGTAAATGCTTTGGCATGATTTCATCGTATATGCTTTGTCAAAACTTCATCGTAAATGTTTTGTCAAAACTTCTTCGTATATGTTTTGTCAAGACTTCATCGTAAATGTTTTGTCAAAACTTCATCGTATATGCTTTGTCAAGACTTCATCGTAAATGCTTTGTCATGATTTCATCGTATATGCTTTGTCAAGACTTCATCGTAAATGTTTTGTCAAAACTTCTTCGTATATGTTTTGTCAAGACTTCATCGTAAATGTTTTGTCAAAACTTCATCGTATATGCTTTGTCAAGACTTCATCGTAAATGCTTTGGCATGATTTCATCGTATATGCTTTGTCAAAACTTCATCGTAAATGTTTTGTCAAAACTTCTTCGTATATGTTTTGTCAAGACTTCTTCGTAAATGCTTTGTCAAGATTTGATCGTATATGTTTTGTCATGATTTCATCGAAACTAAACGTAAACTCTATGTCAAACATGAACGTAAACTCTATGTTAAACATGAACGCAAACTCTATGTCAAACATGAACGTAAAGACTTCATCGAAACTAAACGTAAACTCTATGTTAAACATGAACGTAAAGACTTCATCGAAACTAAACGTAAACTCTATGTCAAACATGAACGTAAACTCTATGTCAAACATGAACGTAAACTCTATGTCAAACATGAACGTAAAGACTTCATCGAAACTAAACGTAAACTCTATGTTAAACATGAACGTAAATGCTTTGTCATGATTTCTTCGTAAATGTTTTGTCAAAACTTCATCGTATATGCTTTGTCAAGACTTCTTCGTATATGTTTTGTCAAGACTTCTTCGTAAATGCTTTGTCAAACATGAACGTAAACTCTATGTCAAACATGAACGTAAATGTTTTGTCATGACTTCATCCTAATGAGCGTAAATGACTAAAAAATATATTTTAGTTGAAAAGGTTAGATCTAACACGATATCTAACCTCTTTTCTACCCTGTTGAATTTTCATGATTTCATCGTAAATGTTTTGTCAAACATGAACGTAAACTCTATGTCAAACATGAACGTAAACTCTATGTCAAACATGAACGTAAAGACTTCATCGAAACTAAACGTAAACTCTATGTTAAACATGAACGTAAATGCTTTGTCATGATTTCTTCGTAAATGTTTTGTCAAAACTTCATCGTATATGCTTTGTCAAAACTTCTTCGTATATGTTTTGTCAAGACTTCTTCGTAAATGCTTTGTCAAACATGAACGTAAACTCTATGTCAAACATGAACGTAAATGTTTTGTCATGACTTCATCCTAATGAGCGTAAATGACTAAAAAATATATTTTAGTTGAAAAGGTTAGATCTAACACGATATCTAACCTCTTTTCTACCCTGTTGAATTTTCATGATTTCATCGTAAATGTTTTGTCAAACATGAACGTAAACTCTATGTCAAACATGAACGTAAACTCTATGTCAAACATGAACGTAAAGACTTCATCGAAACTAAACGTAAACTCTATGTTAAACATGAACGTAAATGCTTTGTCATGATTTCTTCGTAAATGTTTTGTCAAAACTTCATCGTATATGCTTTGTCAAAACTTCTTCGTATATGTTTTGTCAAGACTTCTTCGTAAATGCTTTGTCAAACATGAACGTAAACTCTATGTCAAACATGAACGTAAATGTTTTGTCATGACTTCATCCTAATGAGCGTAAATGACTAAAAAATATATTTTAGTTGAAAAGGTTAGATCTAACACGATATCTAACCTCTTTTCTACCCTGTTGAATTTTCATGATTTCATCGTAAATGTTTTGTCAAACATGAACGTAAACTCTATGTCAAACATGAACGTAAACTCTATGTCAAACATGAACGTAAAGACTTCATCGAAACTAAACGTAAACTCTATGTTAAACATGAACGTAAATGCTTTGTCATGATTTCTTCGTAAATGTTTTGTCAAAACTTCATCGTATATGCTTTGTCAAAACTTCTTCGTATATGTTTTGTCAAGACTTCTTCGTAAATGCTTTGTCAAACATGAACGTAAACTCTATGTCAAACATGAACGTAAATGTTTTGTCATGACTTCATCCTAATGAGCGTAAATGACTAAAAAATATATTTTAGTTGAAAAGGTTAGATCTAACACGATATCTAACCTCTTTTCTACCCTGTTGAATTTTCATGATTTCATCGTAAATGTTTTGTCAAACATGAACGTAAAGACTTCATCGAAACTAAACGTAAACTCTATGTTAAACATGAACGTAAAGACTTCATCGAAACTAAACGTAAACTCTATGTTAAACATGAACGTAAATGCTTTGTCATGATTTCTTCGTAAATGTTTTGTCAAAACTTCATCGTATATGCTTTGTCAAGACTTCTTCGTATATGTTTTGTCAAGACTTCTTCGTAAATGCTTTGTCAAACATGAACGTAAACTCTATGTCAAACATGAACGTAAATGTTTTGTCATGACTTCATCCTAATGAGCGTAAATGACTAAAAAATATATTTTAGTTGAAAAGGTTAGATCTAACACGATATCTAACCTCTTTTCTACCCTGTTGAATTTTCATGATTTCATCGTAAATGTTTTGTCAAACATGAACGCAAAGACTTCATCGAAACTAAACGTAAACTCTATGTCAAACATGAACGTAAAGACTTCATCGAAACTAAACGTAAACTCTATGTCAAACATGAACGTAAACTCTATGTTAAACATGAACGCAAACTCTATGTCAAACATGAACGTAAAGACTTCATCGAAACTAAACGGAAACTCTATGTTAAACATGAACGTAAAGACTTCATCGAAACTAAACGTAAACTCTATGTTAAACATGAACGTAAATGCTTTGTCATGATTTCTTCGTAAATGTTTTGTCAAAACTTCATCGTATATGCTTTGTCAAAACTTCTTCGTATATGTTTTGTCAAGACTTCTTCGTAAATGCTTTGTCAAACATGAACGTAAATGTTTTGTCATGACTTCATCCTAATGAGCGTAAATGACTAAAAAATATATTTTAGTTGAAAAGGTTAGATCTAACACGATATCTAACCTCTTTTCTACCCTGTTGAATTTTCATGATTTCATCGTAAATGTTTTGTCAAACATGAACGTAAAGACTTCATCGAAACTAAACGTAAACTCTATGTTAAACATGAACGTAAACTCTATGTCAAACATGAACGTAAACTCTATGTCAAACATGAACGTAAAGACTTCATCGAAACTAAACGTAAACTCTATGTCAACATGAACGTAAACTCTATGTCAAACATGAACGTAAACTCTATGTTAAACATGAACGTAAACTCTATGTCAAACATGAACGTAAATGCTTTGTCAAAACTTCATCGTAAATGCTTTGTTATTACTTCTTCGTATATGTTTTGTCAAGACTTCATCGTAAATGTTTTGTCAAAACTTCATCGTATATGCTTTGGCATGATTTCATCGTATATGCTTTGTCAAAACTTCATCGTAAATGTTTTGTCAAAACTTCTTCGTATATGTTTTGTCAAGACTTCATCGTAAATGTTTTGTCAAAACTTCATCGTATATGCTTTGTCAAGACTTCATCGTAAATGCTTTGTCATGATTTCATCGTATATGCTTTGTCAAAACTTCATCGTAAATGTTTTGTCAAAACTTCTTCGTATATGTTTTGTCAAGACTTCATCGTAAATGTTTTGTCAAAACTTCATCGTATATGCTTTGTCAAGACTTCATCGTAAATGCTTTGTCATGATTTCATCGTATATGCTTTGTCAAAACTTCATCGTAAATGTTTTGTCAAAACTTCATCGTATATGCTTTGGCATGATTTCATCGTATATGCTTTGGCATGATTTCATCGTATATGCTTTGTCAAAACTTCATCGTAAATGTTTTGTCAAAACTTCATCGTATATGCTTTGGCATGATTTCATCGTATATGCTTTGTCAAAACTTCATCGTAAATGTTTTGTCAAAACTTCTTCGTATATGTTTTGTCAAGACTTCATCGTAAATGTTTTGTCAAAACTTCATCGTATATGCTTTGTCAAGACTTCATCGTAAATGCTTTGTCATGATTTCATCGTATATGCTTTGTCAAGACTTCATCGTAAATGTTTTGTCAAAACTTCTTCGTATATGTTTTGTCAAGACTTCATCGTAAATGTTTTGTCAAAACTTCTTCGTATATGTTTTGTCAAGACTTCATCGTATATGCTTTGTCAAGACTTCATCGTAAATGTTTTGTCAAAACTTCTTCGTATATGTTTTGTCAAGACTTCATCGTAAATGTTTTGTCAAAACTTCATCGTATATGCTTTGTCAAGACTTCATCGTAAATGCTTTGGCATGATTTCATCGTATATGCTTTGTCAAAACTTCATCGTAAATGTTTTGTCAAAACTTCTTCGTATATGTTTTGTCAAGACTTCATCGTAAATGTTTTGTCAAAACTTCATCGTATATGCTTTGTCAAGACTTCATCGTAAATGCTTTGTCATGATTTCATCGTATATGCTTTGTCAAGACTTCATCGTAAATGTTTTGTCAAACTTCTTCGTATATGTTTTGTCAAGACTTCATCGTAAATGTTTTGTCAAAACTTCATCGTATATGCTTTGTCATGATTTCATCGTAAATGCTTTGTCATGATTTCATCGTATATGCTTTGTCAAAACTTCATCGTAAATGTTTTGTCAAAACTTCATCGTATATGTTTTGTCAAGACTTCTTCGTAAATGCTTTGTCAAGATTTGATCGTATATGTTTTGTCATGATTTCATCGAAACTAAACGTAAACTCTATGTCAAACATGAACGTAAACTCTATGTTAAACATGAACGCAAACTTATGTCAAACATGAACGTAAAGACTTCATCGAAACTAAACGTAAACTCTATGTTAAACATGAACGTAAAGACTTCATCGAAACTAAACGTAAACTCTATGTCAAACATGAACGTAAACTCTATGTCAAACATGAACGTAAACTCTATGTCAAACATGAACGTAAAGACTTCATCGAAACTAAACGTAAACTCTATGTTAAACATGAACGTAAATGCTTTGTCATGATTTCTTCGTAAATGTTTTGTCAAAACTTCATCGTATATGCTTTGTCAAGACTTCTTCGTATATGTTTTGTCAAGACTTCTTCGTAAATGCTTTGTCAAACATGAACGTAAACTCTATGTCAAACATGAACGTAAATGTTTTGTCATGACTTCATCCTAATGAGCGTAAATGACTAAAAAATATATTTTAGTTGAAAAGGTTAGATCTAACACGATATCTAACCTCTTTTCTACCCTGTTGAATTTTCATGATTTCATCGTAAATGTTTTGTCAAACATGAACGTAAACTCTATGTCAAACATGAACGTAAACTCTATGTCAAACATGAACGTAAAGACTTCATCGAAACTAAACGTAAACTCTATGTTAAACATGAACGTAAATGCTTTGTCATGATTTCTTCGTAAATGTTTTGTCAAAACTTCATCGTATATGCTTTGTCAAAACTTCTTCGTATATGTTTTGTCAAGACTTCTTCGTAAATGCTTTGTCAAACATGAACGTAAACTCTATGTCAAACATGAACGTAAATGTTTTGTCATGACTTCATCCTAATGAGCGTAAATGACTAAAAAATATATTTTAGTTGAAAAGGTTAGATCTAACACGATATCTAACCTCTTTTCTACCCTGTTGAATTTTCATGATTTCATCGTAAATGTTTTGTCAAACATGAACGTAAACTCTATGTCAAACATGAACGTAAACTCTATGTCAAACATGAACGTAAAGACTTCATCGAAACTAAACGTAAACTCTATGTTAAACATGAACGTAAATGCTTTGTCATGATTTCTTCGTAAATGTTTTGTCAAAACTTCATCGTATATGCTTTGTCAAAACTTCTTCGTATATGTTTTGTCAAGACTTCTTCGTAAATGCTTTGTCAAACATGAACGTAAACTCTATGTCAAACATGAACGTAAATGTTTTGTCATGACTTCATCCTAATGAGCGTAAATGACTAAAAAATATATTTTAGTTGAAAAGGTTAGATCTAACACGATATCTAACCTCTTTTCTACCCTGTTGAATTTTCATGATTTCATCGTAAATGTTTTGTCAAACATGAACGTAAACTCTATGTCAAACATGAACGTAAACTCTATGTCAAACATGAACGTAAAGACTTCATCGAAACTAAACGTAAACTCTATGTTAAACATGAACGTAAATGCTTTGTCATGATTTCTTCGTAAATGTTTTGTCAAAACTTCATCGTATATGCTTTGTCAAAACTTCTTCGTATATGTTTTGTCAAGACTTCTTCGTAAATGCTTTGTCAAACATGAACGTAAACTCTATGTCAAACATGAACGTAAATGTTTTGTCATGACTTCATCCTAATGAGCGTAAATGACTAAAAAATATATTTTAGTTGAAAAGGTTAGATCTAACACGATATCTAACCTCTTTTCTACCCTGTTGAATTTTCATGATTTCATCGTAAATGTTTTGTCAAACATGAACGTAAAGACTTCATCGAAACTAAACGTAAACTCTATGTTAAACATGAACGTAAAGACTTCATCGAAACTAAACGTAAACTCTATGTTAAACATGAACGTAAATGTTTTGTCATGATTTCTTTCGTAAATGTTTTGTCGAAACTTCATCGTATATGCTTTGTCAAGACTTCTTCGTATATGTTTTGTCAAGACTTCTTCGTAAATGCTTTGTCAAACATGAACGTAAACTCTATGTCAAACATGAACGTAAATGTTTTGTCATGACTTCATCCTAATGAGCGTAAATGACTAAAAAATATATTTTAGTTGAAAAGGTTAGATCTAACACGATATCTAACCTCTTTTCTACCCTGTTGAATTTTCATGATTTCATCGTAAATGTTTTGTCAAACATGAACGTAAAGACTTCATCGAAACTAAACGTAAACTCTATGTCAAACATGAACGTAAAGACTTCATCGAAACTAAACGTAAACTCTATGTCAAACATGAACGTAAACTCTATGTTAAACATGAACGCAAACTCTATGTCAAACATGAACGTAAAGACTTCATCGAAACTAAACGGAAACTCTATGTTAAACATGAACGTAAAGACTTCATCGAAACTAAACGTAAACTCTATGTTAAACATGAACGTAAATGCTTTGTCATGATTTCTTCGTAAATGTTTTGTCAAAACTTCATCGTATATGCTTTGTCAAAACTTCTTCGTATATGTTTGTTGTCAAGACTTCTTCGTAAATGCTTTGTCAAACATGAACGTAAACTCTATGTCAAACATGAACGTAAATGTTTTGTCATGACTTCATCCTAATGAGCGTAAATGACTAAAAAATATATTTTAGTTGAAAAGGTTAGATCTAACACGATATCTAACCTCTTTTCTACCCTGTTGAATTTTCATGATTTCATCGTAAATGTTTTGTCAAACATGAACGTAAAGACTTCATCGAAACTAAACGTAAACTCTATGTCAAACATGAACGTAAACTCTATGTCAAACATGAACGTAAAGACTTCATCGAAACTAAACGTAAACTCTATGTTAAACATGAACGTAAATGCTTTGTCATGATTTCTTCGTAAATGTTTTGTCAAAACTTCATCGTATATGCTTTGTCAAGACTTCTTCGTATATGTTTTGTCAAGACTTCTTCGTAAATGCTTTGTCAAACATGAACGTAAACTCTATGTCAAACATGAACGTAAATGTTTTGTCATGACTTCATCCTAATGAGCGTAAATGACTAAAAAATATATTTTAGTTGAAAAGGTTAGATCTAACACGATATCTAACCTCTTTTCTACCCTGTTGAATTTTCATGATTTCATCGTAAATGTTTTGTCAAACATGAACGTAAAGACTTCATCGAAACTAAACGTAAACTCTATGTTAAACATGAACGTAAACTCTATGTCAAACATGAACGTAAACTCTATGTCAAACATGAACGTAAAGACTTCATCGAAACTAAACGTAAACTCTATGTCAAACATGAACGTAAACTCTATGTCAAACATGAACGTAAACTCTATGTTAAACATGAACGTAAACTCTATGTCAAACATGAACGTAAATGCTTTGTCAAAACTTCATCGTAAATGCTTTGTTATTACTTCTTCGTATATGTTTTGTCAAGACTTCATCGTAAATTTTGTCAAAACTTCATCGTATATGCTTTGGCATGATTTCATCGTATATGCTTTGTCAAAACTTCATCGTAAATTTTTGTCAAAACTTCTTCGTATATGTTTGTCAAGACTTCATCGTAAATGTTTTGTCAAAACTTCATCGTATATGCTTTGTCAAGACTTCATCGTAAATGCTTTGTCATGATTTCATCGTATATGCTTTGTCAAAACTTCATCGTAAATGTTTTGTCAAAACTTCTTCGTATATGTTTTGTCAAGACTTCATCGTAAATGTTTTGTCAAAACTTCATCGTATATGCTTTGTCAAGACTTCATCGTAAATGCTTTGTCATGATTTCATCGTATATGCTTTGTCAAAACTTCATCGTAAATGTTTTGTCAAAACTTCATCGTATATGCTTTGGCATGATTTCATCGTATATGCTTTGGCATGATTTCATCGTATATGCTTTGTCAAAACTTCATCGTAAATGTTTTTGTCAAAACTTCATCGTATATGCTTTGGCATGATTTCATCGTATATGCTTTGTCAAAACTTCATCGTAAATGTTTTGTCAAAACTTCTTCGTATATGTTTTGTCAAGACTTCATCGTAAAATGTTTTGTCAAAACTTCATCGTATATGCTTTGTCAAGACTTCATCGTAAATGCTTTGTCATGATTTCATCGTATATGCTTTGTCAAGACTTCATCGTAAATGTTTTGTCAAAACTTCTTCGTATATGTTTTGTCAAGACTTCATCGTAAATGTTTTGTCAAAACTTCATCGTATATGCTTTGTCAAGACTTCATCGTAAATGCTTTGTCATGATTTCATCGTATATGCTTTGTCAAAACTTCATCGTAAATGTTTTGTCAAAACTTCATCGTATATGTTTTGTCAAGACTTCTTCGTAAATGCTTTGTCAAGATTTGATCGTATATGTTTTGTCATGATTTCATCGAAACTAAACGTAAACTCTATGTCAAACATGAACGTAAACTCTATGTTAAACATGAACGCAAACTCTATGTCAAACATGAACGTAAAGACTTCATCGAAACTAAACGTAAACTCTATGTTAAACATGAACGTAAAGACTTCATCGAAACTAAACGTAAACTCTATGTCAAACATGAACGTAAACTCTATGTTAAACATGAACGTAAACTCTATGTTAAACATGAACGTAAAGACTTCATCGAAACTAAACGTAAACTCTATGTTAAACATGAACGTAAATGCTTTGTCATGATTTCTTCGTAAATGTTTTGTCAAAACTTCATCGTATTATGCTTTGTCAAGACTTCTTCGTATATGTTTTGTCAAGACTTCTCGTAAATGCTTTGTCAAACATGAACGTAAACTCTATGTCAAACATGAACGTAAATGTTTTGTCATGACTTCATCCTAATGAGCGTAAATGACTAAAAAATATATTTTAGTTGAAAAGGTTAGATCTAACACGATATCTAACCTCTTTTCTACCCTGTTGAATTTTTCATGATTTCATCGTAAATGTTTTGTCAAACATGAACGTAAAGACTTCATCGAAACTAAACGTAAACTCTATGTCAAACATGAACGTAAAGACTTCATCGAAACTAAACGTAAACTCTATGTTAAACATGAACGTAAATGCTTTGTCATGATTTCTTCGTAAATGTTTTGTCAAAACTTCATCGTATATGCTTTGTCAAAACTTCTTCGTATATGTTTTGTCAAGACTTCTTCGTAAATGCTTTGTCAAACATGAACGTAAACTCTATGTCAAACATGAACGTAAATGTTTTGTCATGACTTCATCCTAATGAGCGTAAATGACTAAAAAATATATTTTAGTTGAAAAGGTTAGATCTAACACGATATCTAACCTCTTTTCTACCTGTTGAATTTTCATGATTTCATCGTAAATGTTTTGTCAAACATGAACGTAAACTCTATGTCAAACATGAACGTAAACTCTATGTCAAACATGAACGTAAAGACTTCATCGAAACTAAACGTAAACTCTATGTTAAACATGAACGTAAATGCTTTGTCATGATTTCTTCGTAAATGTTTTTGTCAAAACTTCATCGTATATGCTTTGTCAAAACTTCTTCGTATATGTTTTGTCAAGACTTCTTCGTAAATGCTTTGTCAAACATGAACGTAAACTCTATGTCAAACATGAACGTAAATGTTTTGTCATGACTTCATCCTAATGAGCGTAAATGACTAAAAAATATATTTTAGTTGAAAAGGTTAGATCTAACACGATATCTAACCTCTTTTCTACCCTGTTGATTTTCATGATTTCATCGTAAATGTTTTGTCAAACATGAACGTAAACTCTATGTCAAACATGAACGTAAACTCTATGTCAAACATGAACGTAAAGACTTCATCGAAACTAAACGTAAACTCTATGTTAAACATGAACGTAAATGCTTTGTCATGATTTCTTCGTAAATGTTTTGTCAAAACTTCATCGTATATGCTTTGTCAAAACTTCTTCGTATATGTTTTGTCAAGACTCTTCGTAAATGCTTTGTCAAACATGAACGTAAACTCTATGTCAAACATGAACGTAAATGTTTTGTCATGACTTCATCCTAATGAGCGTAAATGACTAAAAAAATATTTTAGTTGAAAAGGTTAGATCTAACACGATATCTAACCTCTTTTCTACCCTGTTGAATTTTCATGATTTCATCGTAAATGTTTTGTCAAACATGAACGTAAAGACTTCATCGAAACTAAACGTAAACTCTATGTCAAACATGAACGTAAAGACTTCATCGAAAACTAAACGTAAACTCTATGTCAAACATGAACGTAAACTCTATGTTAAACATGAACGCAAACTCTATGTCAAACATGAACGTAAAGACTTCATCGAAACTAAACGCTAAACTCTATGTTAAACATGAACGTAAAGACTTCATCGAAACTAAACGTAAACTCTATGTTAAACATGAACGTAAATGCTTTGTCATGATTTCTTCGTAAATGTTTTTGTCAAAACTTCACGTATATGCTTTGTCAAAACTTCTTCGTATATGTTTTGTCAAGACTTCTTCGTAAATGCTTTGTCAAACATGAACGTAAAACTCTATGTCAAACATGAACGTAAATGTTTTGTCATGACTTCATCCTAATGAGCGTAAATGACTAAAAAATATATTTTAGTTGAAAAGGTTAGATCTAACACGATATCTAACCTCTTTTCTACCCTGTTGAATTTTCATGATTTCATCGTAAACTCTATGTCAAACATGAACGTAAAGACTTCATCAGAAACTAAACGTAAACTCTATGTCAAACATGAACGTAAACTCTATGTCAAACATGAACGTAAAGACTTCATCGAAACTAAACGTAAACTCTATGTTAAACATGAACGTAAATGCTTGTCATGATTTCTTCGTAAATGTTTTGTCAAGCTTCATCGTATATATGCTTTGTCAAGACTTCTTCGTATATGTTTTGTCAAGACTTCTTTCGTAAATGCTTTGTCAAACATGAACGTAAACTCTATGTCAAACATGAACGTAAATGTTTTGTCATGACTTCATCCTAATGAGCGTAAATGACTAAAAAATATATTTTAGTTGAAAAGGTTAGATCTAACACGATATCTAACCTCTTTTTACCCTGTTTGAATTTTCATGATTTCATCGTAAATGTTTTTGTCAAACATGAACGTAAAGACTTCATCGAAACTAAACGTAAACTCTATGTTAAACATGAACGTAAACTCTATGTCAAACATGAACGTAAACTCTATGTCAAACATGAACGTAAAGACTTCATCGAAACTAAACGTAAACTCTATGTCAAACATGAACGTAAACTCTATGTCAAACATGAACGTAAACTCTATGTTAAACATGAACGTAAACTCTATGTCAAACATGAACGTAAACTCTATGTTAAACATGAACGTAAACTCTATGTTAAACATGAACGTAAATGCTTTGTCAAAACTAAACGTAAATGCTTTGTCAAAACTTCATCGTTAATGCTTTGTTATGACTTCTTCGTAAATGCTTTGTCAAAACTTCTTCGTATATGTTTTGTCATGATTTCATCGTAAATGTTTTGTCATGATTTCATCGTAAATGCTTTGTCAGGATTTCATCGTAATGAGCGTAAATGACTAAAAATATATTTTAGTTTGAAAAGGTTAGATCTAACCCGATATCTAACCTCTTTTACCCTAAAAATTATTTCTGCAGTTCATCCGCTAAATTATTAACTAATTAACTTCAGACATAAAATATATTTAGTTTCGATGAAGTCTTTACGTTCATGTTTAACATAGAGTTTACGTTCATGTTTAACATAGAGTTTACGATGAAATCATGACAAAGGATTTACGATGAAATCATGACAAAACATATACGAAGAAGTAATAACAAAGCAGTTACGATGAAGTTTTGACAAAGCATTTACGTTCATGTTTAACATAGAGTTTACGTTCATGTTTGACATAGAGTTTACGTTTCATGTTTGACATAGAGTTTACGTTCATGTTTAACATAGAGTTTACGTTCATGTTTGACATAGAGTTTACGTTTAGTTTCGATGAAGTCTTTACGTTCATGTTTAACATAGAGTTTACGTTTAGTTTCGATGAAGTCTTTACGTTCATGTTTGACATAGAGTTTACGTTCATGTTTGACATAGAGTTTACGTTTAGTTTCGATGAAGTCTTTACGTTCATGTTTGACAAAACATTTACGATGAAATCATGAAAATTCAACAGGGTAGAAAAGAGGTTAGATATCGTGTTAGATCTAACCTTTTCAACTAAAATATATTTTTAGTCATTTACGCTCATTAGGATGAAGTCATGACAAAACATTTACGTTCATGTTTGACATAGAGTTTACGTTCATGTTTGACATAGAGTTTACGTTCATGTTTGACAAAACATTTACGATGAAATCATGAAAATTCAACAGGGTAGAAAAGAGGTTAGATATCGTGTTAGATCTAACCTTTTCAACTAAAATATATTTTTTAGTCATTTACGCTCATTAGGATGAAGTCATGACAAAATTTACGTTCATGTTTGACATAGAGTTTACGTTCATGTTTGACATAGAGTTAGTTAGTATATATATCAAGGGTACGGCGACACTGCGTTCCACTTACCCAAGATAACAGTTTGACACTTTACGAAACCGTTAACGTATATTTTACAACACAAACACAAACACCAACTTAACCTTAAATATTTATAAAGCCGCCAACCACTTCACCTCACTAACATTTTCGCTAACGATTTCACTAATGAAAAATAAACGTTCTCACTAATGTAAAAAAATAAACGTTCTCACTTACAAAAGTATTGCAACTCCTCCCATTGCTGTGCTTCATATAACAGCTCATAATCTTCTGACTCACTTTCTTCTTCATATAGGTCAAAATCACTGTCATAGTTTATACCTGTAAGTTTTGACAAAGCTAATGCGAACCCATTTACCTAAATGAGTTGCTATGACAGGAACGTTTGGAATGAACATTGAATTGACTGCATAACAGAAGGATTTATATTCTACTGAACCTTTACTATTAACTCCTGAAATGCCTGTGACATTAGCTATTTTAGACTCAATGTATAAACAATTACCATAACATACGTATGGAACAGATTTCATCTCAATCGTTTTGTCAACACTTTTCAAAGGAAATGTCATATGGTATGCACCCAAAAGAAGTTGTACTCTATGACTCATTCTTGGTATCTTAAACTCTTTCTCGCTGCTGAACTTCAATGTTCCCTCAGAAGAGAGTTCGACATCTATGTTGTCAATAGTTTCTTCATTTATGAGAGTATCTATGACTTCAGCAATTTTATCTATTCTATACCCAGCTCTATTAGGAAATGTTATAACACTTCTTTTGTCATCTATTTCAATCTCTATGAAATCTGTTTCATCTGTTATGACAAAAGTTGCGATAGTATTGAAGTCAACAACTCTGAAAGCAAGTGCTTCATTCTGAAGACCTAAGTTTGTTTGTAGCTTTACTGTCCCGTATTCGTTTGGGTCTGTACTTTGCAAATAGAACAACATTTTATTCTCATTAAAAATGACTATTGCTGCATATGCGTATGAAACAAATGAAGCAAGAAGAGCACATGAACTAGTAAACGAAAAACTCAACTTTAACCATTGAAGGCAATGATTTAGTCATTGACGATGGAAAAACTAAAAAAGTCATTGATTTCGATACTTTTAACACGTATGACCCATTCATTACAACAAGCAAGGTTCCCATCATAAATGATGGAACGGTGCAATATATAAATTCTACAGTAGATGCCTCATTAGTGAAAGTATTAAATGTTCTCATTGAATTGTTAAAGAGCTTTCGATTTGACGACAACATTAAATGCCTAAAGAATTTAGTCATGAATGAGAAACAAATTCTCGGCGTTGCTGGTAACAGTAATGATGTACACCTTATGACATTAGAATATTATAACGAACATAAAGATGAACTGAAAGGAGAGAAGGGTGACACCGGACCTCAAGGACCACAAGGAATACAAGGAATACAAGGAATACAAGGACCTCAAGGCGAAAACGGTTTGGATGGTGAAGATGGAAAGGATGGAAAAACTGCTAAATCATGGATATGGAACCTTATAAATACTGGTTTAACAGCTGCTTCATATGGAGTTCTTCAATACCAAATCGGAAAGATATGGGCAGTACTTGGTGAAGAAGTTTTAGATGACGTTAAAAATGCTTTGAACTTCATTTCAAATGGTTCGGATACTATTAAAACTTTATCTGGTTGGATGCAAGAAACAAGGAGTCAAATAGATACTGTAAGACGCATAGCAAACAATGCACGTACGGGATTGGATACTTTACGAGAAGCACAAAATACACTAAAGGAAGCAAATGATATTCTTGGCTCAGTATCAGACATGCATGAAGATTGGCTTAAAGGTATTGACAAATCTTTAAAAAATCACAGTCAGTCTATTGCTGACTACAAGAAAAGTATAGATTTTTTACATAGTGCTATGGACGTACATGATGGAAGCATAAGGAACTTACTTAATGCTAACAATAACTTACCAGGAACTATTAAAGCATTTATAAAGTCCTTTGTAAAACCTGGTGCTCTAACATTTAGGTCTTTGAGAGCAAGAGCATTGAAGTCAAGAGATGCAGAAACTCCAACAGAACCTACAGAAGGAACTGAAACAACTGAAACTCCAGAAGAACCACCAAAACCAACAGCTAATGAAATATTGTTCGAATATTTTCCAAGGTACTCTGTTCTCATTGCATACATTCAAGAAATACTTAAGAAAGCAGACTTGACTTTAGGAGATGATGAAAGTTCTGTATATCTTTCGTTCCAGTTTCAAATAGCAGAACTTTTGAGACAGATATGCTTAATGTATGACAACATCTCTGATTTCACAAGATATGATGACGACCATGACCCGAACACGGTGAAGAAAAGTTTTACAAACATCCATTAAGACAGGAAAGGTTTTAACTCAAAGTCTCATTATTGACACCAAAGATGGCGAAGTGGACGTTCTTCAAGAGCTGAAGAAAAATACTTCTTCGGGAGGTGGTGGTAGGCATGAACTTGAAATAAATGAGATAGAAGAGAAATTAGCCGAGAAAGCAGATAAAAACCATGTTCATTATATAAGTTCAGACGAACAGATTATAACGGACTACCATGGATATTTAACACAGGATGAACAAATAAGCACTGAAGATGTTAATGAAAGAAGATATAAATACATTCGTGCTAAAGGTTATGACATAAGCTGTACTGTACAGTATGACACAGGTAAAGCACAAGAAGCATTTGGTTATAACGATGAAATATATGCCTCTAGTTTCTTTGTTAACGGTGTATTAGTTGAACCAAGATTTACTTTGAGAGTTAAGGCAAAAATAACTTTTGAAGATGCTATTAAAAGTAAAGCTGACAAAGATGAACTTGACGCAACGAACAAAGTTTTGAAATCTCATAAACACAATATCTCCGATATAAATGAACTTCAAGCTACATTAAATAGTAAAGCTGACAAGAACCATACACATAAATCCTTCACTACTGTTAGAGCAGACGACATAATATTGAACTATACCCTTGGTTCAAGTGCACCTTTAGAGAATCCGAGTACAAGCGTAAAAGATACACTAAACAATTTAGATAACAGATGTATGAACATTGAAGGTCATGTCAGAAACTTTGAAACACATGAACTACCAGCAATGTTAGATAAGAAAGCTGACAAAAATCATACACATAAATCCTTCACTACTGTTAGAGCAGACGACATAATATTGAACTATACCCTTGGTTCAAGTGCACCTTTAGAGAATCCGAGTACAAGCGTAAAAGATACACTAAACAATTTAGATAACAGATGTATGAACATTGAAGGTCATGTCAGAAACTTTGAAACACATGAACTACCAGCAATGTTAGATAAGAAAGCAGACAAAACAGAGCTTCAAACATTAAAGACTGAAATACTTCAAACATTATATCCTATAGGCTCTATTTATATGTCAATGAACTCAACAAATCCAGCAACAGTTTTAGGTTTTGGTACGTGGAAGCAGATTGTAGATAAATTCTTATACTGTGCTAGATATTCAAAGCAAACAGGAGGTTCGAAGAAAATTAAAGAAGCAAACCTTCCACCGCACACTCATACAGGAACTACAAACACAACAGGTAATCATACACATTCAATAACAAAAAGAGGTTTTACAAATCTTGCAGCAGGTTCAGATAGACAGGGAATGAATAGATATGATATTTCAAGTGACCCAGTAGATTCAAGCGCAGGTATTTTCTGTGGAACCACAGGAAATCATTTACACACTTTCACAACAAATCCAACAGGCTCGGGTGCAGATTATATGCCACCATTTGTGACTATATTCGCATGGTACCGCGTTCAATGAACGCGCTTGAGCCTTGAATAAAATCTTTAATTTTACATAAATGAGCTTGAAAGAAGTATTCGAACAACATCCATGGAGGTCATTTAAGAAGTTCAATGAAGCTGCAAAGAGTTGGGGATTTACTAACAGAGCTGAAGTGAAAAGGTTCTTTTGACAAAAATGTTGTACATCAAACAAAAATAAACCCTTACGACTACTTTTTACCAATTTGCTCCAACACTCCTGACGCATACCAATTTGACACTCTCATTCAAAGCAGAAAAGGAGGACATAAACCATTCCTCATCTTCATTAATGTTAACACTCGCAAAGCATATGCATATCCAATGAGGAATAAAGGAACTCATGAAGTGTTAAAGTTTTACAAAAGTTTGTAGCAGAACATAGCCCAAGTACTTTAACATCAGACCAAGACAGTGCATACCTCAGCAATGAAATCACAGAATTTCTCATTAAGCATAACATAACTCACTACACTACTGAAGACCATAACCATAACATACTCGGCATCATAAACCGCTTCATAAGGACTCTCAGAGATTTAAATCAAGAGCGAGACTTTACCGAAGAAACAATGAAACATTTTCTCGAAGTATATAATTCCTCAACACATTCTACAACAGGACATACACCAAATTCAATGACACAACAACAAGAAGAAAAGTATATACAAAAGAAACGAAGCCAAACACAAAATATCAGAAATTCAACACAATTTACCCTCATTCCTGGTACAAAAGTTCGTGTAGTTCTTGACGACAAACCGTTGACAAAGAAATGTTTAAGGTTAAGTCGAAATTATTATATCGTAGACTCTACGCAAGGTAATGGATATCTTATAAAAAGCTGCTGACGACTCTATTGCGTTTTATCCTCGTCATAAATTAGTCGAAAGTAGTAATGGCAAACTTGCTGAAACCATTGACGAAGCAAAGCGAGGAGTGGTTATTGAAATACTTGGCTATAACACAAACGATGACACTTATAAAGTAAGATATGAAGGAGGCGTTGAAGATGTTATACCATCTAAGAACTTGAGAGAGTCGAAGCCAACACATCTGGGACCATTAGAGCGGAGACTGGAAAGACAAAAATATGCCAGAAAGAATAAGAAAATTCTTCTAAACTTTTCATTAGATGTAAATCAGACATGAACGAGAACAGTCATGATATCATTAATGGTACCATTTATTTTAACATAAATAAAGTTTATGTTAGAATGTTAGATCTAACACGTTTTCTAACCACTTTTCTAACATGGTCTAAAACTCTCGAAAATCATGAATTTTTGAACATTTCCTTATGAAAGAAAAATAACGCTAATTTTTTTCTAAGAAAAATTTTTATCTTGTATGTAAAGATATGATTTCAACAATAGGTTCTACAACACTTCAAACAACAACTTCACCAAACTCTTTAGTTATGAATCCAACATCTATGTTAGTAGAGATGAAAAGCTTCATTCCTTCTTATATGAGACAGAAATACAAAGAATTAAGCAAGAACTTTTAACAAGTAATTTAGACTGTAGTGCGAAAGATGAAACAAATGAACAGTATCTTTATGACATGCAGGATATTATTGACCATTTACCCAAATTGCCTGAAATCCAACAACAAAAGCTCACTATTCATGAATTCGATGAAATAGAAGTGAAACCAACTGACTCAGTAGAAATAAAGAAGTTCATACGTAAAGTAAACTATGAGTTTCTAGGATATCATTGCAACCATAAAGTTATGGACAAAGATTGCGACATGGTATATAAGAACATCTCTGACATATATAAATCGGAGGAGTTTAAGACATACGACAACTTGTTTCGTTAGTTGCTGAATGTGTATGGCAGATAAGAGATAAAGATAAAAGATGTAAAATATGGAATGGACAAATAAAACCAACAACTTTTGAGTTAAAGAAAACCATTGACGCCTTAGTTGTTCTAGCAGGTCAAATTTCAATGTATAACGCAAAAATGAATCCGCAATGTTCAAAATGTAAAGCAGCAATGAGGAAATATAACTACTCCGTCAAAGAGATAGAACGTATGAGAAACGACTATACTGACTTAAAGAAAGAAGTAGAGAAACCAGCAGAAGATAAAATAGACATGTTAGCATTTCTGAACAAAAACTATCCAACAGCTGACGATTTCCTATTATCTGATGTCAAGAAGAAGTATAAAGAAACCTTCGGCATAGTTAAAATTTTTGATATCCTTCGTGAAGAAATAGAAGCTACAAAACTGTTTAAAGTCATGAACCATCGCAACATATACCATGTAAAACGCTTGTAAATAGTTATGTTAGAAAAGTGGTTAGAAAACGTGTTAGATCTAACATGCTAACATAAACATTATTTTTTCTATCTTAAGGAAATTCACGAAAATTCATGAGTTTTGACATTTCCTTATGAAAGAAAAATAACGCTAATTTTTTCTAAGAAAAATTTTATCTTGTATGTAAAGACAGTAATGACAAACATTGAGTTTGAAACAGTTAGAAAGATTGACAATGACACCAAAGTGGTTAGAATTGGTGATTTAAACGTAAGATACTGTAAGAAATACAACAAATATTCTTTGTCAGACATTATAACACCATCTGGAAAGAAAACAAAGGACTGGGTTAGAATTGCTTCTACTCAGAAAATTTTGACAAGAAATCCTGAGCTTATGATATCAGTAGCATTTCATGGAACAAGCGCATATCTTATAGACAAAAGTCTTATACCAATAGTTTTGTTATGGTTAGACCCAGTTGTTGGATATAACTTCATAACATATGGTTCATTCGACTCAGAACGTTGCAGTGAAGGCTTACTTTACATCGTTCAGAAACCGAAGGACTTCAATACAAAGAGATATAAGATAGGAAGAACATATAATATAAGTAGTAGATATGACAGTACAGTCAATAGAGTCAAGGTTGTGTTCGTTAATGATATGAGAGCCGCAGAAACAGAACTACTCGAAAAGTTTGAGAAAATGTATGGTGCTCCCATAAAAGGTAAAGAAACGTTTGAAGTAGATGAGATAGATAAAGCTATAAAATTATTTGACGAAGTTGCTGAAAAATACATGTAAAGCGTTTATTTTTGTCTTTTGTGAAAGTCAGAAAATAAAGTTAGTTTTATTTTTATTTATTTTTTTTATTTTGTATGTAAAGACAGTAATGTCAACAACAGAGAACACAACAATTGCTATCGTTCATGAAGCCATAAATGAAGAATACGAATACATACAATATAACAAACAACTTCGCCTCATTCGTTCGGTCAAAGATGACATGTACCAAATGCAAAGTATAATGAATGCTCTTCTTTCTACAAAGCAAGCATATCATTGGTTTGAAAACCAACAGACAAAAGAACTTTTAGAAGAATTTCCTCATATGATTGCTTCTCTCGGAAAACCGGGGGAAGAGATTCCGTATGAAAATCGCAAGAATTTGGCTCCTGGTTTGAAAGGTTATTATGTTCATAGACTTTTAGTAAATGCTGTAGCAATGTGGGCTTCACCTCGTTATGCTTGTTATATTTTCATGATGTTAGATGAACTATATAAAGCAGAACGTGAAGATATGGAAATGAAACTTCAAGCAAAAGATGAAGTCATTGAATCCAAAGACAAAAGCATACAGAAAAGAATACCACGTTCGTACCAAAAGGAAAGGAAAAGAACTATAAGTATATGATATATACTGAAGAGTTGGAAAATGAAGAAGACAGAGATATGGTTATGTTGCATTTAGTCAGAAGAAACAACAAGAGCTTTTATGACTTAGCTAAGATTTACAAATCTGACAGAAACTGGTTCTATCGTGAAAACTTACCGATTTCAATGACACCGAATGAGCAAATAAAGGAAATAGTTCAAGATACGTTACCTCAAACACACTATGACATCAAAGGTTATACAATACTTACATTCAAAGAAGACTTAACATTACTGAAGGAAAAAATAACAGAATATTTCAATAACTTCAAAGAGGAAGAATGAAGTCACGACAACATTAACGAAGAGAGAATGAGATGAAAAAAACGGGTGAGATCTCACCTCTTCACCTAAAATATATTTTTGTGCTATATTTACACTCATTTACGAAGAAGTCATGAATCCTACGTCAATTATGTTCGACACTGTAAGCATTAACGATAACATTAACAATAACATTAACGATAACATTCATTTTTGCATTAATCCTGCTGTGTTGTCAAAATGTCAGTCTTTGTCTATAAAGCAAGCTGCGCTCCATGAGATTCTCATAAATTATTATGAGCATCCGGAACTTCACAAAATCTGGATTCGTTTCTATGGTTTCCAGCGTTATTTTTGCATCATGACACGAAGTGAAGATTTGCACTTCGTCAAAATGTCAGTCTTTGTCATCATTTTTAAAAGAAGTTAATTAACCTGGTGACATGGTGACGTAGTGACACTCTCAGTTCTTCAAAAATATATTTTTACTTAAATAGCTTCAGGGTCAATTTCTTCAACCATTTCACTTCTTCGTCAATGTCAATAGAAGCTTCTTCAACCTTTGGTAAGAATTTCTGTATAACATCTTTGTTCGTTATTGTCTTCAGAGATGAAGGATAATATTTCACATGTTTCACCCTTCTTATATTCTTTCTGTTCGGAAAGATTTAAAGCAATACTGAAGAAGTCAATGTTAGAGTTCTTTATGACAGTATAATGAGTATCTTTGACATTCACGAAGAAACTCTTTTGTTTCAAAACTACTGCTAACTCTTGTGAAGTATAACGTTTGCGGTCAATGACGATAGCTAATGGTCTGACATACTGACCAAACTTAGATTCTTTCACAAACTTCTTGTTAAAGATAACATTAACATTTGAAGCATTATTGAACTCATTCTTGATGGCAGTAGCGAGAGCATTGTATGAAAAGAACTTGCAATCTTGCATGTGTTTCATTAAAATAAAAATATTAAATTATTTTGAAAAATAACTTTAAAAAATCTAATCTAATTTTTTCAAAAAATATTTTTTTTATTTCCTACTAAAGATGTATCGGAAGTTGTCTAAGTTAGAACACTCGGAAATAAAACAACTTCTAACAGAAGCTAACATAGATGTTGCAAAGCATTACGCAACAAACAAAAAAGCACTCGCTGACTTCATTAAAGACTATAATGGTGCAATAAGTTATGATAGAATTCATGAGTTCATAAAGCCGCAACGCGGCGAGGACGAAGTCCAGCAAGAGCATTTCCTTTAAATGACGTTGCTATTGACTTATATCATAGACGTTCAGTACCTCATGAAGTAAGAAGAGAAATGTTTGACATAACAAATGCAAACGTTGGTGAAACAAGAAGAAGAGACGACACACTGAAACAACAGAGAAGAGAGATGTTTAAGAGCGCTATAGAACAAGTTCGCAAAGCTAACGATGTCATTCGTTCCATTGACGACAAACCAAAAGAAGGTGAGAGATGGTTAAAGAAAGATGAAGAGAATAGGAAGAGAAATGTGAAGTCAGGCAATAGACTCATTGACTTTAACATCGAAGCTTTAGATGAACCAAACAGAGACTACTTACACAAACATTTCGGTAAGGTTTTCATGAGACTCTTAGAGAAGATTAAAATAAACTCCAACAAAGATGGATGGTATGTTATAAACTTGGTGGAAAGTATGAATGTTCTACGTTAAACCTCAATAATATTGGAACATTACTACATCAGCTCTTGAAGGAGAACTTTATATCAGAGATAGAAGCAAATGCTGCAGGTATTGTTGAAATGCACTATGACTTCTTCTTGACAAACATAAAGAATCTTACTGAAATAAAGATGTATGATTTAACAGAATATGAAGGCTTAACGATGTCAGATGTAAAGAAAGGCAAACCAAAAAAGAGACCATATAGAGATGAAAGCACACTGACAAATGACCAGAAAGCCATTTTGGAAGCTCTTAAGCAAACAGGAAACCCAGCACTTATAGAAAGCTTTTGGAAAGATAATGGTGAAAAGAAGTTTTATAAGAAGAGAAGCGGTCAGTTCTGGAAGTATCTTTGCACATTACCTATAAATCTTGAACGCTACCAAATCTTCAATGAATGAACAAAAGAACTGCAACACTTATGACAGAAGACAATGTTCGTTTATGCTTGCATTCAGGCTGGAGTAAATGAAGAAACTATTGACCACATGAGAGAAGTCATTCGTGTTAGAGACTTTCCTCAAAGTAAAGTACAAGAAATTTCTGACGCAACAGGTATAGCATTTAATGTTACCATTGGTTATTTCAATGACTCAAGACATAATGAAATAAAGAGATACATACCAAAAGAATGTGAAACTGTTCGAACTATTGACTTACTTCTTGTTGAAGACCACTACATGCTAAATGAAAGATTACCAATGACAACATATTTCATTCGCAACTATATAGAAATCTTGAAGGAGTGTGGTGGAATGAACATTGAGAAACAGATGAAGATTTATACAAAGAGAGAAGATAAATATGTAGTTCGTTATGATAGAACAACACCGTTATGGGATGTTATGAAAACATTGTGGGAGTGCAAATATTTCGAACCTATTTCTTATGGAGAACTTTTCACATATACGACTGACTTATATAAACAGAACCTTGCACCATTTAAAGATTTGACATATGCTCCAAAGTATTGTGTACAACTGAAGAAGAAAGCCGAGTCAAAAGAAGTAAATAAAGCTAAATGTAAGTTCATTCCTGAGCACGTTTTCTTTGCTGACTTTGAGTGCAGTACCGATGGCTTTCATAAAGCTTTTAACATCTGTTATGACAGTGAAGATGGTTCAGTGAGTGAAAGCATTTGGGGTCAGAACTGTGCAACAGAATTTTTGGAGCGACTTCCTGACAAGAGTTTAATATATTTCCATAACCTCAGTTATGACATAAACTTCATCTTAAGACACATGACAGAAGTGAAAGGAACTCCCATCATTAAAGGTTCACGAACAATGCAAATAACTGGCTTATATAAAGGAAGGGCAATTATTATAAAAGACTCTTACAGTGTTATAAATAAGAAGCTTAAACTATTTCCTGCTATGTTTAACTTACAAACAGGACCGAAAGAAGTATTTCCATACAACTACTACAGCAGTGTTTTGTTAGCAAATGACAACAGAACTGGTGTCATTTCTGAAGCATGTAAGTTTATCCGGGATGCAGATACATTCATGAAAAACATAGATTCCATCAAAGGTTGCAGAATAGATGAGAACCACTTCGACTTAGAAAAATATAGCACATTTTATTGCAAACAAGATGTAAGAATTTTAAGAGAAGGTTTTGTTAAGTTCCGCAATGACATATTGAAAGAATTTGATTTAAACGTTTATGACTACGTTAGTATTTGTTCAATTGCTAACAAATTATTTGAGAACAGAGTGTACTTCCCGAATGGAAATTTTATATGACCTCTCAAATAAACCAAGAGAATTTATTTCAGCTGTATTCAAGGTGGAAGATGTATGTGTCAGATAACATTAAACAAAAGAGTAAAGAGAAACTCATTGCTGATTCGACGCTGTTTCATTATATCCATCAGCTATAGCAAGACTTTATACTTTAGAAGGTATTCCAAAGGTTATGAAGAAAGAAATGTTAAGCACAGAGTATCTCATGAGACATTTATTCGATGACGACCAAAAGGAACCCATTGGTGAAAAGTTTATGTCTGGCTTCTTTGTTCTCATTAAGATAACAGAGATTGGAATACATAGACACTTTCCTTTAATAGTTTGTGACCCTGAACTAAATCCAGAACTTAACGTTCCCAGAAGTTCAAACACTTGCTGTTTAATGTATGTTGACCATATAACATTACAAGACCTCATAAAATATCAAGGTGTCAAATGTGAAGTGTTGCAAGGATACTATTACGATGGAAACAGAGATATTAGAATAAGAGATGAAGTAAAGAAGTTGTTTGAGTTAAGGTTAAAGTATAAGAAAGAAGGAAATCCTTTGCAAGAAAATATAAAGCTCATTCTGAACAGTATTTATGGCAAAACTATTCTATCTCCTATTGAGTCAAAAATAACCATAGTAAATGACAAAGATGCTATAAGATATGCATCAGAAACTACAACCATATAGTGAAGTTCGAAGGTTTGGATGGTTCAGATAAAACTATTTTCAAGCTAACGAAAAGCATTTGCAGACACTTTAACTTCTGTCCACTTGGTGTTAACATTCTGTCTATGTCGAAGAGAATAATGTGTGAAGTATTCTGTACTGCTGAAGATATGGGACTTCAAATATTTTACCAGGACTGTGATAGCATGCATATTTTCAATGAAGACATACCAAAGCTTGCAGCAGAGTTTAAGAAGAGATACGGTAGAGAACTTATTGGTAAAACATTAGGTCAGTTCCATTCTGACTTCGCAGAAATAACACCTGGAAAACAAAGTTTAGCATACAAGTCAATATTTTGTGGAAAGAAGACTTACATAGACTTACTCACTAACGATTTAAATGAAGTTGCATTCCATGCACGTTGCAAAGGTGTCAAACAAGACGTCCTTGCTTTAACAGCAAATGAAATGTTTCCTGAAGCTATACAATGCTATTACAATGAAGATAAGAACATTCACATACCTGTTGGAACATATGACAAAGACTCTGAGTTCAGTTTAATGAAACTTTACAAAGCACTTTATGACGGTCAAGAGATTGGATTTGACTTATGTAAGTCTGCTACACTTGCATTTGAGGAAAAGTTTAACTTTTCTATTCAGACTAAGACTTCATTCATAAGAAAGCTTAAGTTCTGAGAACATGAATGAGAAAAATAATGAGGTCATTTATTTTTGTCAGCAGTGAGGTCATATAAGATTATATTGACGTTTGAATGCACTGTATGAAATTTTTGTAAGTTTTCCTTTTACAGTCCATGCATTTACATACAGAGTTCCACATTTATTGTTTTCCATTACATGAAGCTCTCTATAGCGAATTCCATTAAAGAAATAGAAGAGGTCTTGTTCTGGGTCATAGTATAAATCATCGAACTCATGTTTTCCATATGTTTTAACTTCAATGGAGTTTTCACCAATTTCATCTACATAGTTATAATTTATACCATTTGCTTTACATCTGTTTTTATTGTTTTGTTGTGATGTTACATATCTTAAATTTTCTATTCTATTGTCTGTTCGTATATGATTTATATGGTCTACTTGAGGTAAGTTGTCTGGGTTAAGTATGAATTGTTCTGCTATAAGTTTGTGCTTGAAGTATTTTTGACCGTTTAAACATAACCTATAATATCCATCGCTCATCCATTCACTCACAATTTTTCCTGTAGATTTTTTCCTAATATTGTGTGGATATTCTGTGTTAATTTCATAGTCATTGTCATGTTCGAGTGTTTGCCAATGTCCTTCACCTTCCATGCCTTTCACTCAAATAAAATTTTCAGAAAAAATAAAACTAGCGTAGATTTTACAATACTGCGATGGTAGAGTTTAAGAGTTGTGCTTCAATGTAGAGACAGTCTTATTCTGGAGGTAAGAACACTGGGCAGTTATGGTCATGAGTGGAGAACATGTCTATCCAAAACTCACGATTGAAGCCAGTTAATTTATAGTATTTAGGATTTGGAATGGTGAATTCTTGTATGACCAATGAACTCATTTTCAACTCCCTTACTTAAGTTTGAATATAATATAGCTTGCTTTTATCCCAAATACCTGGAAATCTTTGAAAAATCATTTTTCCTCGGAAGCATTGCATCATAATTGAAAACATTTTGAAATCATCACTTGGTTCAGAGATTTGAAATCTTATACGTAATGGATTTTCTTTCTCTTTTAGCTACTTCATTGAATGGTGAGAATACAATGAATTGAAGTCATGTGTTCCATCATGTTGATTTTTGTATTTGTTTTTTTTAGGCGCAAATTTGAGGTGTGAACATAGACTAGTCGTTATAAGAGGTAGTATTTTCTATGGAGTTATCCTCATTTGAAATAATTATAGATAAAAACCTTTTATAGTGGTTTCAGATTGAATACGATAATTTAAGTTTTCACTGTTATGCAGCTTCAATTCAATCGGTAATCCATTCCAAACGTTCCTGTCATAGCAACTCATTTTAGGTAAATGGGTTCGCATTAGTCTCATAATTTGAAAGACATGCATTCAGGACTTGTTGACTTTCAAGGAGAGCTGTAGAACTGAAGGCACCAGTGCGAATGAATGTTGAAGTTGACTTTTTAGAAAATATTAAAATGCAACAGCTTACAAGAGAACTCAGAGCTAAAAATATAAAGTATGAATGTTATGTATTAGGTCATGAACTTTGGTTGTTGCTGTTTGATGAAACAAATGAGTTAGTTATGTCAGTCAAGAGCACAGAAAAATATTGTTTAGGGAAAACTGCCACAAAAGTCAATAAGATTAGGTTTGCATTATGAAAGATGAGTTCAATACTGTTGAAGGAGTTTTGGTATAGATATTACAAATTGCTAACCTTGAAATTTTTGACTGACGGCGCAAAGCGCCCAAGATGGGCTCAAAGAGCCCTCCTGACCTGCTTTAATTTTACTAAAACATATTTAAGACATAGTTTATAGTAAGCTAGATAGTTTTGTAATACTCGTTCGAATATTTATATACTTAAACTCAACTCCTTAGTTCCTGGTGTTTTCAATGATGCGGATGTTACCTATTTTCATCGAATAGTGTGAGAGTTTGACACATGTTGAGTTTGTTTAATTGTAAATTAGTTGATTACTAGAGACAGCTTGGTGTTTGTGGAATTACCCTGGACAAAGCTGGGGAAGAACAAGGGAAGTATTGACAAGGGGTGTTGCTATAATTATGTTAGATGATGGCTCAGGAGGGTTCAAACTAAGTTTGCAGAAAGTTATTAGAGTTTGCCTCTCAACAGGTGAAAAAAGGCCTTTCAATTGCATTTTAAGAACAGCTTATCGTATTTCAGGGTCGAGATAGCTCTTAATGACACACATTGTTACTATTACCTCCTCTGCTTAATTCGTAAGCTTAGAGATACATATTTTCAAGATCCTTGGGGGGATATATGTTATTTGAGATTAAATTTGGTTTTACTTATCAGATTTTACGCAAACTTTTCTTATCTTGATGTCTTTTGAGATTAATTGAATTGTTTGGTATAACAAACAATGATAAGAATGTAGTAATGGTCTAAAAATTGGACAGAGGCATTGGCGTTATCCTGAGGATTTGTTTGAGCATTTGTGTAATGTAGTTTGTTCGTTTGGCATTCTCTGAAAGAATTTTGGTCCAGTGTGATACTCTAAATTAACATCTGATGTCCATTGCCGTTTTGCCAAGCTTTTGAAGGCTGTGGTTTACATTCACTTGGTGGAAATTATCAGCTTCTGGTTCTTTTTTAATACCTTCACAATTGGGTTTAGCGTTTACTCGGTTCTGAACTTTTACCTAGTTTCTTATTTATGACAATATTGTTGTTGGTGGCAGTATTTCGTTTTTGGGAGAGTTTTCATTTTAATATTTGATGTGTTGGGATTTCATTATTGGAACATTAACGGCACCAGAGCTTTTACTAGATGGATTGAATGCTTCTCATTTTATATAGAATAGGGAAAACCCATTTTCACTAATGATAGGTGAAATTTGAGGTACAACCTTATAACGCGCGTCGAAGGTTTTGGGAATCGTAACAGCTAGTATAGAATGAAACTATTGTTGAATTTCGACCTTGAGACAGGAGTTGTGTATACAAGCATGCTAGAACTACATACCGGTAATTCACACAAGAGCAAGGGAAGAACGAGGGCATTCGAACAAAGTGGTGAGTAGTCTATCAAAATTTATGTCAAATGATGGCTCAGGAGGGTTCAAACATAAAGTATCGCAGAAAGTTCTAGAGTTTATGCTCTCCTAATGAAGGTGAAAAGCCTTCATGGAATCTTCGTGTTTAACAGCTTAATACTCATTGCTAAACACGTTCATAAATTGTCATTCCAATGTTAACTGAGATGGGGAAGTGGAATGATAATGAAATGACAGCAAAATATTAACCTGAAACTTTGAAGAAGAAATTTTGAGCGAACAGAAGAGGTTCATCAGGGAATTTTGTGTAACTGTTTATCTAAATTTCTTTCAGATCAGGGCCGGAAATCTGAGACCGAGTTAAACTTTTAGAATTTTCTAGTCGATCATCGGTGTTATTCGGCTTACAGTTTTTCCAGGTGGTAATGTTTCTGCTTTAGTTGGAATTGGTTATAGCGGATATAAATATGGTTTTTTTCTGAGACGTTTTAATGGTTATTAGTGCTTAGTTTGGCAACTGATAATGAATATCATGAGTAACCTTATGAACGTTACTAAGAGACTGGAGAGGATCTTTATGCTTCCCCAATTTCTTCAAAAGGTAATGGGTTATAAAATGCGGGTTCTGACTGTTCCTAAATGAGCTTCAAAATTCAATAGCGTGAGAAAACGGATGTGAAAGATACACGAGGAGTCAGTTTGATGAGATACGCTTTTTGTAAATGGTTTAAAGCGAATGAAAACGCCCTATTGTTTTTGGCATCGTTTAATTACGATCTATTGTTGCATGTTAATGTGTTTACAAATGTGTAATGTCTGACCGTTTTTTTACGTATTATGTATTATGCTTAGGTTTAATAGGTCTGAGTTTTCTGGGTTGATTGGATTATTATGGGACAGCTATAAGATTCGGTCTGTTTTCCGTTGTCAATAATCGAAGTCGTTCTTTTACAAACGAGCAGATGTTTGACAGGATATTTTTCTTTCGGAAGGTTGGGGTAATTTTGAACTTGAAGATGTTTTGACCGGAATGTAGTTTGTAAGCTAGTTGTTGGCAGTCAATAGTAAAACTACTGAGTATGAGTAAGTGGTGTTTGTCATAATTCTTTCCTCATCTCCTCTTCTAGAAGTCTTTTTGCATTCGGCTCGATCTGGGGTATGAACTCTGAACTATTACGATAGCATATATTTCCTCATTACGCTATCGGGCATGTAAAAGTTTTTGATTTATGTTAAATTCATAATTGCAGTTCACTGTTTGTTTGGAACTTTTAATCGACAGAAGGCATTGAACGCTTTTGACATAAATGTTTTTCGTGTTGAATCCATAGAGTTGAAGTTGCTGATGATAATTGATTTGGTCATAGTAAGAGTCGTTTCCTAAACGCTTCTGTTAGTGAGTATATGACGAATGAGGTTAAATGTCTTACCTGAATCCCATTTTCGCACCAGGAAATTTATGTAAAAAGTTTGGAACTACTCACATATGATTGAAGGAGCAAATTCATTTTATAATCTCTTGCTGAAAGGAAGAATTGGAGGAAATGATTGTATTACAGTCTTGTCCTGTAGTGTATACAGGTATCGCATGTTGAGACTTTTTCGGGAGATCATAAAATTACGAATCTATGGGTATTTTACGGCTGGATTTGCTGAATATTAGAGTTCTGAATGTTCATTTTGTCATTCGTGGGCAATTATTAAAAAATGCAATAGAGTTTGCAGAAATATTTCAGTAACAATATTTTCACACCGTAAAGAGTCGTTTTTCCCTAAAAAGCTCTGTTAGAAGGTTCTATATTGGCCTGAGATTGAAACAGGATTTGAATGATGCTTCATCTGGCACCCTCTTAAAGTTACTCACACACATATTAGCACGTTATGATGAAACCACCATGAAAATAATTACCAGAAAGTCAGTCAATCAAACTTATGGAATATCCACATTTTGGAGAACAGACTGGGAATTAGAGTATGTTTAGGTTCTAGGTTGGAGAACCTGGCTATTGAAATAAGACAATGTTAGGAAGTACTGTATCAGCAGAAGGACAAAATTTATTTGATGAGAAGACTTTAATGTTTTTGCAGATGATAATCGATGAACAAAAGAAGCAAGATAGTTTCCCCCTGTTGCTGTGTATGTGAACTTGATTACCATCCTGGAGACTGACATGAAATTGTTTTCTATTATACACACGTATAAGTTCTTCAAACTCTGGTAAGTGAGAGAACAACTGAACTGTCGAGCATGGACATCCATTACTTTCAAGATTAGTTATTCATATAAGCATAATACAATTTATGATAAAGCAAACTCAAATAATTTTAGAAGTCATATCTGCAAAGAAGTCAGGTTTTACATTAATGAAGCAGATTGTATATTCGAATGAAAAGTTCAAAGCTATTGGCATGGTTAGATAATGACGATTGGCTTTAAGAAATATTTAAATTCAGTGACTCAAGATGTCAAATAGATGACCTTCGTGGAAATGTTACCATCGACGTTTACAGTTGAAGGCTCAGCAGGATTGCTTACAAGATTGTCAATTGGTGGCGTTTGGTCTCGTGAGAACATTGTTATAAAATCCTATAAGTGAAATTTGCTGAAGAATCTAATATTATGTCTTTCAAACTACATGTATTCGCCACCGAAGCAATTATAGTATAGACAAACTTTGTCAGTAAGTTTAACATAAGACTTGTCGAACCTTCTTCAATGAAAGATTTTGTGCTACTAAAAATGGAAAGGATGGACTGCATTTTGAAATGATTTTAATTGCATATTAAATGAGCTTGTTCTTGGAAGGTCATTCATGATGAAATAACTGTTGTAGAAGATAGTTAGCAATTGTTCGAGACATTTTGAAGCGTAATAGATGAATATAAGATATAAGTTAGATAGACGCAAAGCGGTGAGGGCGAAGCGCCGTGAGAACGTCTTATGTTTCATTTGACTTGTCTCGCAGTAACGAGAACTTTTATGAGATTATTGATAGACGAGATGATATTTTAATTTGGTGTAATATGGTAGCTTGGGCAGCTTTAGGGCGCAATGGAGAAACAAAAGCTATTATGCATTTGAGTTTGGAGCAAAAGCATTTGGAGCTTATGATGCAGTAAATAAATGAGTGGAGGAAGAGTTTCAAAGACATTAGATGGCAAGATAAAGGGAAGATTGGAGGCTGGGTTGCAAAGAAGTTAAGATTAAATATATAATTAGGGCTCATAATAAAGCATCCAATTTTGGTTGCGATCTGAGTCCAGAAAATGCTTTAGGAAGGACGATGAGTTGTTTGCAAAACACGTCAAAAGACTTTAATGACCAAGATGAATGGTGAAACAAATGCTATTTAAATAGATTTCGATGGACTAAAGGAAAATGTTCTTCTCTCCACCAGTAGTTTCTTCCGTATGGTCCCTATGGAATGTATGGAAACCCTTACGAAAGACCATTTGACCCCATTGACTTGGTGAAGTAACTGGTATCATTACGGCCGAGAAGAAGACAGTGTTGGAGACCAGACGTGATCATAGATCTTTCGTTTCCATTGCATATAATTTCTTTGACATGGTCTTAACGCAAGCTTCTATAATACATTTTCTTTCCATTCTACTTGTTCGTATTTATATCCAGTGAAGATAGAATAGAAGTTTGGATGGTGTATAGAACTTTATACCTCGAACTGAAAAAATCTTCTAACTTCTGACAATAAGATATCCCAAGCATCTAACATCTTCATACCAACCGTAACGACTTTTATTTTCTTAAGTTTCTGTCTACATTCTTGTTCTGAAACTATGGCTTGCCTTGGTTGTTAAAGACAACATCTCTCATTCTTTCATGAATAACATTCTGGGGCAGAGTCGAAAAAAATGACTAAACGTTTCAAATTTCCTCCGACCTGCTTTGCTTTAAGTCCTCGAAATGGACACATATTGCTCTGAACGCTTGGAAGTCATTAAAATCTGAAACGTCCTATTCTGTACATTTTTTCTTATAAAAATAAAAAAAAATTATTTTTTTTATTCTTGAGCTATTTGTTTGTTGCATTTGTTCCATTTTGTGTTCTTGAGCTATTTGTTGCTTGAAGTTGTTCTTTGTAGTCCAATACTTTCACCAGTTGCATCTTCCAATTCGAAACTTTCTGGCCGTCATGTGACAAATAATAGGAACATAAAAGTTTTACAGGCGAACAAAGTTTGCGTCGACTAAGGTTAAGTTTATGTTTGCTAAAGTGTTTGAGTTTACTAAAGTGAAATCTGCATTCGAATGAACAATAGGCAAACCAGCAGAGAAAGTGTTGTTTTTATCGCATGAGTATCTTTTGGTCATAGTAGTTTCTGTCGACATTCGAATAGCACTTTGAACCGTAAATTTGAAACAATATACTAAAATAAGGTGTACTTAAAGTCAATGGAATAGACAAACCTTGTATGACACCTTTCCGTTACTAGGAATAACTGTTGGTAGTAAAAACCAGATAAAGTTTTGTAATTATAGCTCATATCGTTTTATTACTAAACTCAGTCGGACATCCAAACATAAATGAAAACCTGCTCTAGTTCGCAGCACATGTTTACATCCGTCCCTTAAAGTATTAAATAAGTCAACAAAACCTGTTGGTGGTATAATCTCGAGTAAGTATCTTCAAAGAAGTATTTTTTACCATTCACAAACAACAAAGTCTTCTGGTGTCAAAAGAGCAAACAGGCTTTAGTCGTCATTGTGTGTTTAAAGTTAGTTTACAATACCGTCCTTGAGGACTTTGTAAGTTTGTTGTTATAAGATTATTATGACTCAGGGTTTTTAGTCGTAATAGTATAAACACTATGTCTTCTGCCATTTCCTTAGCAAACAAACTTTAATGAAATGTTGTGGTCGTCAAATATTTTTTATGACGTCTGGGAAACTATATTTTAAGTTCAACGTTTCACCTCCTTTCATAACGTATATCTTGTCAATTGACATTATATGAAAACACACAGCAAGCAATGTCGGGTTCCTATTTCTTTGATGTTTATATCGTCTGCCTTGTCAAAAGTTTCAATGAGTTTCTTTCAAAATTTCATGGAGGGCGATGACAATATGAGTTCACTTTTACAAGGGTTGTGCTCAACCAGTTTAACATTATACCCAAGCCTGACAAATCTTCTCCTGAGTTTTAAGTTTGTCTTTAAGTTTTGGTAGTCGTTTCGAATATCTGCAACAGAACTTAAGTCTCTGCTAACTTCAGGATATGTTGGTTGTTCTTTTACAGGAACTATTGGTATACCATCTTCGTCTCGTATGGTTTCCCCTTCAACATCTCTTTCTTTGACATTGACAACAACACTTTGACTGTTGTTTGAGTTGGTTGAATTTAACTTCACATCTGGCCACCGCCATTAAACCTTTTGAAACACTTCACGCTTCTATTTTTTCGGAAATGACATTTTACTTAGAATAAAAAGATGGAACGTATTTGAGTATCTCTTCGAATTGAAGCAAAACAAAGTTTACAAACACACAAACAATACAAGTTCATTGACAGAGTAGTTCTTATACAAACAATGGAAAATGTTATAGAATAGCAGTCTTTGCTGAACAAAAAAATATTTTCATAAAGCAAAGAAAAGTTGGTATATACCGAGATGGTGAAAGTTCTTGAAGCAGACAAAATATAACAACAAAACTGACCGATATTTCTAAAGGTAAGTTTTATAATACAATTTATACTCAACAACTGTGCGTACTGTCAATATTTGACGGAGAGAAGTCAGTTCAAGACAACTTACTTGACCTGCTGCCAAAATCTGCTCGATGGAGCTGTCGTTATATCAATCTGGGAGCCCCAGCAGGTGTTCATCGAACGAATTTTCAAAAGAGCATCTTCCGTGAAAAGTGCTATTGGGTTTTGTAAACTTTTTGCTTTCAATCATCTGGCACCGTCTCTTGTCACCAGTAATATTTATTTAACTGTACCAACAGTTGAAATATCCACCCATAAAGTCTTCTGAGTCAGCAATGGAAAATGCAAGCCAAAAGTTTGAACGGTTCCATTTTGTATATGAGTTTTTTGAAGCTCCTGTATGATTCCATACTTTCACACTATGGCATAAAGAACTTTTGCATTTCAGGGTTAATGGTTGTTGTGAAGTGTTTGTTAAGTTCATAGCAATCTAATGTCAAGTTTGTATGACCTCATATCCCTCAACTGTAGAATATTCTTCTCTTGGAATAGTATTGCCATCTATGTTATATGGTATTAAATACCAGGGTTGTGAAAGCAAGAATAGTCATTTATAGTTCGTCTGAACAGTACAAACATAGTATCCTGCAATGTTTCATTGCAGTTGGTTAAAGCAATATCTGTTCTTGCACCTGGGTCAGCACTTTGGTTTCCAACTTCACCTGCAAAGTCTTTGACAAGATATTTGGTGTATAGGGAAATAAGTGGAAACTGCAATATATTTGGCAGCTAAAGGCATATTTGGGGTGGGTCCAACATATAGACTGCAAGTCTGCTTTTCTATTCTCTTGCATTCAAACTTTTGCAGTGTGAAACTTAAACTGGGATCCCAAGCATCCTCAAGCAGCC
>NC_067203.1:26167277-26185867 GCF_026262505.1 Trichomonas vaginalis G3
TCCAGCAGCATTGAAATAATAGTTTACTTCAGTGTTGAGGTTTGAGAAACCAAAGTCTAAGTCAACTTTGTTTTTGCAAAAGTCGGCGAATGACATTTTATTTGTTCCCACTACTTCTGTAAGAGTGAATGGGTCTTGTGTTGGTGCAATGACTAAGTTATTTTTGCTTGGAGTAAGTTCGATAGAAATTTTTCCTGCCCAGTTTGGCAAGTATCTTAAAAACCTGAAGATGAGGAAAGATGACAAAGGAACTCTAAGTTTCAATTTTACTTTGGTTACTGCTGCTGCAGTTTGTCCAGAAAGGTTAACATAAACTCCTGGAACGTTAGGGTCAAGTCTTCTTATTTTCTCAATAGTTGCATACTGGTCTGTTTGTTCTCTAGCTTGTGGTTGTACTGAGTTTCTCAAAGCGAACCATTCATAGTTTGCCCATGTTACTGTTTGAACTAAGTCAGAGTTAGAATATATCTTATATCCATGAAAACTTCTGGAGCATATTGGTATCCGACATAGAAAATTCCATTGCAACCTTTCTTGTCAGACAACTTGGCAGAAGGTTTTATTTCAATGTCTTGTTCCACGTATAAGAATGAGTTGTCAATAGAAATTATATGAAACCTGTCGCAAGCAATATCTACTGTTGTTGAAGAACCTTCTCCAAACTCACCTACGTTTCCATAAGAAACAGCAGTTGTATATTCGTAAGTTCCAGGAACTATTTCTGACCTTCTAATGGCATTGTCGCATTCGTTATACCATTCGAAACATTTCCATTCATAGCATCCAAAACTGTTGGCGTTATATTCTGAGCGGCGTACATTTCATATGAGTAAAAATATAGAATAGTTGGATTTATATGTCATAATAGAACCACGTGGACCAAGCTTTACTTTCTTCCTGACTGAGTTTTTAACTCTTCTTTTTCCTTCATTGCCCTCTGCTTGAAGTTGTTGCATCTTTGCATTATGTTCATCTAGTATGTTGCAAATTTCCCATGTCCTTTTTGCCTTTGGCTCTGGTCGCCCATCTCAGGTAACCTATATCCTAGAAAGAGTTTGTCATAGTCTGTATTTGAGTCTTCGCGTATTGTTTGCATGACTCTTTCCTGAGTTTCCGGTTCAAGCTCTTCAAACAGTGCCTGTCCATATGGAATATGCTCGTTTCCAAATATATGTTTTGTAGCCATTCTGGTTTTCTTTCCATGTTACCAACTATATCTTTTGTGAATGGGAAAGCTTCTACCCAATCTTTCAGTCTTGCGTCGTTTATTTCTGTAGTTGGTTTTATTTTGTCAAGGAACATGTTTTTCAATACTAACATTTCATCTGGTACTGTCCATTTGAGTTTTCTTAAATATTCATCCCTTCTCAGTTCATTGTCTGCAAAGGAAAGTTTTTATGACATTTTGTAAACTTTCGTTTGCAAGGTCATGTACAATAGGTTCTCTTCCTTCGCTCTCCCTAACTTTCTTTCTAAACTCTTCACCAAATATACCATCTCTATGGTTCTGTGTAGTTCTTTGAGATAAATGTTCTAGAACGTCAGTGTTATATTTCCATCAGCCATGTTCATTTCATACTGTGTCCAAAATATCTGCATGTTTCATATCTTTCAATGGCATTAAAGCCGCGCTTAAAATACCAGCTATATCTCGTTCACCATTGACTTCCATTGCGTCTACAACTTCTTGGAATTGAGGTTGTAAGTTTATGAACCACCTATCCGGGTTAGCTTTATGACCCATCTCATTGTAGTTCCATCGTCTGCAGAAACAAAAGTAGGTTTGTTTCCATCTTGGTTAGGTTCTGAATGAACTTTAAACAATGTTTCATTTCTATATGTTTTCTTGAAATTTAACCTTTTATCTTCACCGAGTTCATCCGAAGATTGAACGTTAAATGCTCGTAAGTAAAAAGGGTTGTTGTATTTGTGTACATTTTTTTCAGTTCTTCCATTCTATGCTGAATATTTTCATCTGGTGCTGGAGTCTTTTGTATGTCGGCAAACATTTTTCGATATTCTTCTACTATGTCAGCCGAATTTTTTTTAGACTCTTGGAAATATTCCATATTCTCCGCATACTCTTGTTGAGGGTCAAGATTTTTCGGCTGTTCCAAATCTTCATCTAGTTCTGTGAAGTTAGTTTCCAAAGGAGTGACTTGTTCGTTTCCTTCAGGCTCTTCTAGCTGTTGTTGCTGAACTATTTCTTCCATGTCTGGTTGTATCTGAACTTCTTCCTGTGGAGTTTCTTGTACCTCATCTGCTGGCATTTCATATATTCCGAGACCGTTTTCAACAATTTCCCTATCTACGTCATCCGCATTCATAAGCTTTTGTTCTTTCGTTCCGTCTCTATTTTTTACGCGTTTCATGACGAAAGTTGAATTGTCATTTAGCTCTGACATCAAATATCTCGGAGTAAATTCATCCATGTCATTTGGATGATATGCTATTAAATCATATCCCTTAGCGAGCTTGTATTTTCCAGGTTTGAGATTATATCCGTTTTGGTGCTGAGCCATAAAGCTAAATAGGTTCGGGTCAGTATTTCCATCCTTGAACTTTCCAATAGCTTCTTTATATCTGTCACTAAAGTCAACAGTATCTGGGAAACCACACTCTTCTTTAAGCATTTTTAAGAATTCTTGGTTTCCTTGTTCTCTACTTCTTTTATGTCCTTGTTCTGTTTGTGGTTGTTGTTGTGCAGGGTTTTGAACTGTTGGTTGTTGTGTTGGTTGTTGTGCTGGATTTTGAACTGTTGGTTGCTGTGCTGGTTGTGGAGGTGGTTGTTGTGCAGGGTTTTGAACTGTTGGTTGTTGTGTTGGTTTTGGTGCATGCCTGTGTCTATGTCCATGTGACGATGTAAATGTTTTAGGTAGTCCTGGTGCAGGTGCTTCTCTTGGAGGGTTTGGTGGTATATAAGTTCCACCAGCTGGCACATATGTTCCATCTGCAGCGTAATGTCCTACCTGACTTTTCGTTTTAAGAAAGCATTTACTAGGTCTGTTTTGGTCTGTTGTAACTCTTTTTCTTGACTTTTCACAACAGTTGCTCTAACGGCGTCATAGGCACTTTGAACTGCCTGTCTCGTTGCTGCATCTGTTATTTTCGTCATATTTTGTGCTACTTCTTTTAACTCTTTGTCGAAACCTTCAGACTTCAGTTTCTTCCAGATGAGAAGTCGTTCACTTGTTTCACCTTACTATGAAGAGCTTCGAAGGCGTTCTTAAAGTCAGCATTCATTAAAGCTTCATTTGAACTGTCTTCATCCGCTTGTATTTTTGTCCTTATTGACCCTATAAGCTGGGCTGCTTTAGCGTTGGCTTGGGCATCTAACCAGTCATTGTTAGCTTTTATATATTCTGAGCTTTTCATTGCCTTTTGCATGGCTGCGTCGTTATTTTTACTTTCTTGTGCTAAGTTTTCATACTGTACGGTTTGGTTTTGCAACTGTAAAAGTTTTTCTGCCTTTACATTTGCTTCAACTTCTTTTTATACTCATCGCTATCCATATATGTCTTCAGGGCTTTTTGTTTTATCTCTTCATCTTTCAGTATTTTATATTGAGTAGTATGGTTTTTCAAATTTATAACATCTTGTTCCATTTTTGCTACTTCTGCTGCTTTTTCTGACACTTTTTTCGCATATTCCTCTGTACTTAGTTCTTTCAGTTGTTCTTCTTTCTTCTTTTTCTCTACGTTTAACTCATTGAGTTTCTTTGTGTGTCTGTCATATTCTAGTTTCTTTTCGTTTTCACTTATTTGCTTCTGTATGTCTATGTTTGACTTTTTGACATCTGATATTTGATTTTTGAGTGAACTCAAATTCATTTGACTTTGAGGGTTATAGGCTGTTCCGTCTGCAGCTCCACCATAGCCTGCCATTTTCGCTAAAAGTGCCGCTCTTAAACCTCCACTCTGTGCACCAACAACTCGGTTTAAAAGCATAGGATTGCTTGACATTTGTTGCAACATAGTGGGGTCATTCAGCATTTGTTGTTGCAACTGTTGTTGTGGTGTCAGTTTTACTATTGGATGTTTCAATGCTCTCTTCCTCTTACGTATATTCTTACGTAGCTTACGTGGCATTTTAAGTGAAGTAAAAAACGGTTTTTGACAGATGTTTTATTGTGACTTCTTCGTAAAGACTTTGTTGAGATTTCTTCGTAAATGAGTGTAAATGACCCAAAAATATATTTTAGGGTAGAAGGGTATATCTAACCTCTTTTCTAACCTCTTTTCTACCCTCTTGAATTTTCATGAATTTCTTCGTAAATGTTTTGTCAAGACTTCTTCGTAAAGACTTTGTTGAGACTTCTTCGTAAAGACTTTGTTGAGACTTCTTCGTAAAGACTTTGTTGAGACTTCTTCGTAAAGACTTTGTCAAGACTTCATCGTAAAGACTTTGTTGAGATTTCTTCGTAAAGACTTTGTCAAGACTTCATCGTAAAGACTTTGTTGAGATTTCTTCGTAAATGACCCTAGTAGTATATTTTTGGTGTAAATTTCATGAAAATTCAAGAGGGTAGAAATGAGGGTAGAAAACGGGAGATATACCCTTCTACCCTAAAATATATTGTTGGGTCATTTACACTCATGAACTTTCTTGTCTATGTTTTGTTAAGACTTCTTCGTAAAGACTTTGTTGAGACTTCTTCGTAAAGACTTTGTTGAGATTTCTTCGTAAAGACTTTGTCAAGACTTCATCGTAAAGACTTTGTTGAGATTTCTTCGTAAATGACCCTAGTAGTATATTTTTGGTGTAAATTTCATGAAAATTCAAGAGGGTAGAAAAGAGGGTAGAAAACGGGGTAGATATACCCTTCTACCCTAAAATATATTTTTGGGTCATTTACACTCATGAACTTTCTTGTCTATGTTTTGTTAAGACTTCTTCGTAAAGACTTTGTTGAGACTTCTTCGTAAAGACTTTGTTGAGATTTCTTCGTAAAGACTTTGTTGAGATTTCTTCATAAAGACTTTGTCAAGACTTCATCGTAAATGACCCTAGTAGTATATTTTTGGTGTAAATTTCATGAAAATTCAAGAGGGTAGAAAAGAGGGTAGAAAACGGGGTAGATATACCCTTCTACCCTAAAATATATTTTTGGGTCATTTACACTCATGAACTTTCTTGTCTATGTTTTGTTAAGACTTCTTCGTAAAGACTTTGTTGAGACTTCTTCGTAAAGACTTTGTCAAGACTTCATCGTAAAGACTTTGTTGAGATTTCTTCATAAAGACTTTGTCAAGACTTCATCGTAAATATTTTGTTGAGATTTCATTTATACTCATTCATCCTCAGGGCTAGAAGGCACGAAGTGCCTGGGAGCCCCACTACCTTTTTTTTTTTTTTTTTTTTTTTTTTTTTTTTTATCTATATATAGACGATGCATTAAAATATATTTATTTATAAATCATTAAAAAATTAACATTAATTTTAAAATAATTTATTTTTTTATCTTTTATAAAAGAAGCTATATATAGATGATGTCAGATATTCCGCGATTAATTAAACATTGTTTAAATCCTGAATGGGTTAAACTTCAATTTAAAAATGAAGATTGTGAATTATTAAATGAATATGAAAGCCAAAATAAGCTAATGAGGTATAAATATAATGATAAAGAATATTTAATTTCATGGAATCAATGGAGTCATAATCAAAGACCTCATAAACGAGAAGAAGAAATTGAAAATAATGAAATGGAAATCATTGATGACATTAAAGAGGATGGAATTCCTAAATTTTGTAGAAAAACCTTTAGAACTAAGTTAGGAGCATATAAACGTAGAGTATTAAATCCTGAATATCTTAAACATCAATTTAAAAAGGAAGACTGTGAATTATTAAACGCTAATGAATATGAAAATGCTAAATCAAAACTGAGATATAAATATATTGGAAGTGATGAAAGGTGTAAAGATAAAGATAAAGTTTATTCAGTTTCATATAATAACTGGCACACGTTAGGGATAAGAAAACATTTAGGAGATTATGGGAAATGTTCTGAATTCTTTAAATCTAGTATATACGAGAGAGTAAAAGAAATTAGAAATAATTATTTTCATGAATAAAAAATAAACTTTAAAAATTCATGTCTTACGAAAAATTAAAACTTAGTTATGTTTATTATTTTATTTTTTTATTTTGTATGAAATGAACAGCTCTAAATTCGTTAGCACACAAGCGCTTATAGCATATACAGTACCAGACCATCTTAAGTTTTCTTCAGATACAATAGAAATAATGTTAGACATAAAAGATGAAAAAGCTAAAAAAGATTTGAGAGAATGTTTAGGGTATAGTCAAAATTCAAGCGTTAACTTTAAACATGTTTTAATACCTGTGATAGAGGTCACAAATGAAGAAGAGGAAAACGTACCTATACCAATTAATGTAACCCCAGTAGCAATAGAAATAGATCCAATGAACGTATATCCTCTATTCTATTGTGATTGTAAAAATTTGGAAATAAATAAAAAAGATATGTGAAGATAATGAAATATCTAAGCAGCTAAAAGATTTTAAAGGTCAGTTGAATGGTGAAGAGTTTAAATTAAATTCACTTAAAGAAAAGGAGAAACAGCCAGAATATCCACCAATTGAGGCACCGCCGATTAATTCAGCACCAGCACCAGTAACTGCGGTCGCACCATATGACCCCAGCGGTCATGGAAGACCTTTTGACCCTAAAACAGGAGGTTCTAATTGGTTCCATTACGGTCGAAGATATATTTTAGCTAAAATCGCAAAAGCAAAAAAACTGTTAAAAACTAAAAAGAAACCAAGAGTTTTAAAGTAATTAAATGGTTAGAGATGTTCTCGAATACCCTGCACCACCTGAAACGCCTAACAATAATGATTTATATAATCGATTGAAAACTTTAGGTAAAGCGTATTTATGATTTAATTATCCTTATCATATGGCGGCTTATAAACTTTATAAACACTATAAAGAAAGTAATAGACCTTCAACCGACCTAGTTGATCCGCAGGAATTAAGGAAAAGACGACGAAGCCGCTAAGCGGCTCAGATGGACTCAGAGAGTCCTCATAAAAAATAAAGTTAATTCTAAAAATATTTTTTATTTTTTACTTTTAATAAAATGAGTACTAAAATTACTGAAGCAACAAAACAAAAGTTTTTAGTTGAATACATTAAATCAGGAACCATTCCAGAAGGTTTTTATGTTCATCAAATGAAAGATGGTAGAGTTCAATTTAGAAAAATTAAGCAGCCATTAAATAAAAATGGTATTTTGAGAAAGATTAAATTATATGAAGATAATATAGCAGAACTGAAGAAGAAGTTAGAAGAATTCGAAAAATCAGATTAAGCCGCTTAGCGGCGAGATGGACTCAAAGAGTCCTCATGAAATAATAAATTTTATTTTTATATAAAATGAATTTTACTAATAAATTATTAATTATCGTTTCATTACTTCTCATCTCCCGTGAAGCTCGTTTATGGTATGAATCTATAAAAGAGTTTGAAGACGGCAGCGATGACATCCCTGAATCATGCCAGCATATTTACTGTTGAAAATTCACAGGGTTAGAAAAGAGGTTAGATATCGGGTTAGATCTAACCTTCTACCCTAAAATTAATTTTATCATTTATGATAAAATTTGGTATATACAGAAATTAAAAAATTTTTGAGTTAATTTATTTTTAAGTTTATTTTTTACTCTGGGTGTTAAAATCTATGATAAAAAAATAAATAAAAAATTTTAACGTCAATTTTTAAGTTTATTTTTAAAAAATTATTTTTTTTATTTTGTGAAGTGTCAAAAATTTTAACGTTAATTTTTAAGTTTATTTTTTTTATTTTGTGAAGTGTCAAAAATTTTAACGTTAATTTTTAAAGTTAATTTTTTAAAAATATTTTTTATTTATTTTTTGTAAATGTCAAAATATTTTACGTGTCAAACGGTTTTTTGCAGATTCTAGTAATTTGAGTACTAGGGGGCGTAGACCCTTGGTACCCAATTACTAGATACTAACTTACGTGTAAAGAATATGTCGCCCACTGTGGTCATCGCTTGATCGGGGAAGTTTCTGGAATCTATAGTGACCTGAAGACCTCGAAGCATTGGATTTTCTAAAACTGTTCTTTGCATTGCATTCTTCGGAAATGCTAACACAACATCTGTAACATTATGAAGAGCGTATGAGAAATCTGAGCTAATACCTTCAGGAGAGATGCAACCTCCATTTAGTGAACGAACGTCAATATGTTGAGCTGGAATAATGAATGGATCTTCCTTACTGAATAAACGTGGTATTGCTTTAACTGATTCTTCAATTAAACCGTATCCTGGTGTAATGCATTTATCCTCTAAAACTTCCATCTTTGTGCATGAAATAATAACGTCATCAACTGTTGCGTCAGCAGATGTAGCGGCTAAGCTTGTAATTAATTTGGCAGGAAGTCCGATTTGTTGGAATTTGCGATCATATTTATAAACATGATTCATAATCTTTTCATAATTTTCATCAGTTATCTTTTCATAAACGTAATTTTGTAAATCAGCAACTCTTAACGGGTCAACCTGACAATATACTAAAGTATCCCTGAAAACATAATATTTAAGAATGATATCACCAAATGATTTAGGATAATCATCGAACGCCTGAAATGCTAACAAATCATTTACCGGAATAATCATATCAAAAGTGACATCAACTTCTTCATTTGCTTTCTTGAAAACTTCTGAAGGGTCAATAATTTACCACATACTGAGTTATCATATTTTTGAACATTATTATATAACGAATGAACAAACTTTTTAACTTTCCTTTCTGATTTTGGTTTATATGTTGCAAATGCGAAAGATTCACGGGCGCAATCCATCTGAAGATAACCGGCATCACCTCTTTCAGTTTCTACTTCTAATTGTTTAAAGCTTTGATTTGATGATTTGTAACCAACGAATAAACGCATGCATTTAAAAGCGGCATCACATGTGAAAGCTTTATTTGAAACTAGAGTTGCTTTAACTTTGCGTTTAATATATGTGTCACCTAATTGGTTCACATCATGAGCCGGATTTGTAATTCTTAAATGAGTTTGTTTATCATCAAAATATGGAGCATCAGAGTCATAGCATGAACTTTCAAGTTCTCTATAATATCTTCTACCGTCATTCTTTGCGAATATTTCATTTATCTTTTCGAATGAATGAAACACATTTCCATTAATCGGTTTAGTGTTTGGCACCAAATAGTTAGTCGTCATTTATTAATAAATAAAAAATCAAAATTAAAAGATGAAAATGAATTTTTAATTTTAATGAAATAATCAACTATGGCTGCAGGTATATTTAAGAAACTGTGGGATAGAGTAAAAAGAGGAGCGAGTAAAGTTTGGGAAACATTGAAGAAGGGGTCAAATTGGATATTTAAGAATAAAGAAGCAATTAGTGACGTTGCTGAATCAATAACACCAAAAGCTGCCCCAATAAGAGAAGTTTTAAATAAAAGAGAAAAAGTTTATCAAAGACTACAACCGATACTAAGATAAAAATAATTTTAAGCCGCTAAGTGGCGAGATGATCCATAGGATCTCATATTTATTTTTCCACTATCTACCTCCTATTTTATTAAGTATTCCTTCAGCAATTCCACCAACTGCGTTACCTGCTTGTGCTCCCATCGCCGGATTACCTGCTTTAGTACCTAATACTCCACCTATGATAGTTCCTGCCGTTTTCGCTACTGGTGCCAAAAAGTTTGCAACGGGTTTAATAATCTTTTTATAAACCCAACCCGTGTAATAAACAGAAATTCATCAAAAGTGACAGCTCTCAATTTTTTGACATTTGTAAATTCTAAATTGAATGAGAAAAATGAAATAATACTAAGCATAATACAATATTCTAGATTTAATTATAATTAGGAAAAGTTAGTTTTGAGAGTACTTTTCATAGGCATATAGAATGAAATCTTCTGAAAAATAATATCACATAAACTCATATTATTTTCTAATATATAACTATTTTATATAAAAATCAAATTCAATGATCTTAAAAGCGAATGATAAACCTCAAAATTTACGAATATAATGAGTGGGAATAGGCGTAAAGCAAAAATTGATATTTAAAAAAAAAAAAAAAAAAAAAAAAGGTAGTGGGGCCTCCAGGCACTTCGTGCCCTCTAGCCCTGAAGATGTTTAGTATAATGAAGTTTTTTTTTTTCTTGGGATGGCCTTCCAGGCACTTCGTGCCCTCTAGCCCATAAAAAGTTTAGTATATATTTGTCCGGACAAGTAAGGGTCTATCGTCGCTACAGGAAAAGTTACAGGCGTTCCAAGGAAGTATGCTTTGAGAAGCCTTTTCTCCATTTTAAAACAAGATAGGACGGTTATTTTACAAAACTAACAACACGTTGACCGAGTAGTTTTTTGTGCTGAACAAAAGTGTCATATAAACATCTGTCAAAAACCGTTTTTTACTTCACTTAAAATGCCACGTAAGCTACGTAAGAATATACGTAAGAGGAAGAGAGCATTGAAACATCCAATAGTAAAACTAACACCACAACAACAGTTGCAACAACAAATGATGAATGACCCCACTATGTTGCAACAAATGTCAAGCAACCATGCTTTTAAACGAGTTATTGGTGCACAGAGTGGAGGTTTAAGAGCGGCACTTTTAGCGAAAATGGCAGGCTATGGTGGAGCTGCAGACGGAACAGCTTATAACCCTCAAAGTCAAATGAATTTGAGTTCACTCAAAAATCAAATAACAGATGTCAAAAAGTCAAACATAGACATACAGAAACAAATAAGTGAAAAACGAAAAGAAACTAGAATATGACAGACACACAAAGAAACTCAATGAGTTAAACGTAGAGAAAAAGAAGAAAGAAGAACAACTGAAAGAACTAAGTACAGAGGAATATGCGAAAAAAGTGTCAGAAAAAGCAGCAGAAGTAGCAAAAATGGAACAAGATGTTATAAATTTGAAAAACCATACTACTCAATATAAAGTACTGAAAGATGAAGAAATAAAACAAAAAGCCCTGAAGACATATATGGATAGCGATGAGTATAAAAAAGAAGTTGAAGCAAATGTAAAGGCAGAAAAACTTTTACAGTTGCAAAACCAAACCGTACAGTATGAAAACTTAGCACAAGAAAGTAAAAATAACGACGCAGCCATGCAAAAGGCAATGAAAAGTGCAGAATATAAAAAGCTAAAAATGACTGGTTAGATGCCCAAGCCAACGCCAAAGCAGCCCAACTTATAGGGTCAATAAGGACAAAAATACAAGCGGATGAAGACAGTTCAAATGAAGCTTTAATGAATGCTGACTTTAAGAACGCCTTCGAAGCTCTTCATAGTAAGGTGAAACTAGTGAACGACTTCTCATCTGGAAAGAAACTGAAGTCTGAAGGTTTCGACAAAGAGTTAAGAGAAGTAGCACAAAATATGACGAAAATAACAGATGCAGCAACGAGACAGGCAGTTCAAAGTGCCTATGACGCCGTTAGAGCAACTGTTGTGGAAAGTCAAGAAAAGAGTTACAACAGACCAAAACAGACCTAGTAAATGCTTTCTTAAAAACGAAAAGTCAGGTAGGACATTATGCTGCAGATGGAACATATGTGCCAGCTGGTGGAACTTATATACCACCAGATGAGGTACAAGAAACTCAACAGGAAGAAGTTCAGATACAACCAGACATGGAAGAAATAGTTCAGCAACAACAGCTAGAAGAGCCTGAAGGAAACAAACAAGTCCCTCCTTTGGAAACTACAGAAATAAATGACGCAAGACTGAAACATTGGGCAAAAGCTTTCCCATTCACAAAAGATATTATTGGTAACATGGAAAGAAAACCAGAATGGCTACAAAAACATATATTTGGAAACGAGCATATTCCATATGGACAAGCTATATTTGAAGAGCTTGAACCGGAAACTCAGGAAAGAGTCATGCAAACAATAAGCGAAGACTCAAATACAAACTATGACAAAATCTTTCTAGGATATTGGTTACCTGAGATGGGCGACCAGAGCCCAAAGGCAAAAAGGACATGGGAAATTTACAACATACTAGGTGAACATGAGGCAAAGATGCAACAACTTGAAGCAGAGGGCAAGTTACCAAAAGCGACACCAAAGAAGAAGAGTAGAACAAAGTGAAAGTAGTGGCAATGAAGGAAAAAGAAGAGTTAAAAACTCAGTCAGGAAGAAAGTAAAGCTTGGTACGAAACAATTATGACAAATAAATCCAACTATTCTATATTTTTACCCATATGAAATGTACGCCGCTCAGAATATAACGCCAACAGTTTTGGATGCCATGAACGGAAATGTTTCCGAATGGTATAACGAATGCGACAATGCCATTAGAAGGTCAGAAATAGTTCCTGGAACTTACGAATATACAACTGCTGTTTCTTATGGAAACGTAGGTGAGTTTGGAGAAGGTTCTTCAACAACAGTAGATATTGCTTGCGACAGGTTTCATATTATTTCTATTGACAACTCATTCTTATACGTGGAACAAGACATTGAAATAAAACCTTCTGCCAAGTTGTCTGACAAGAAAGGTTGCAATGGAATTTTCTATGTCGGATACCAATATGCTCCAGAAGTTTTCATGGGATATAAGATATATTCTAACTCTGACTTAGTTCAAACAGTAACATGGGCAAACTATGAATGGTTCGCTTTGAGAAACTCAGTACAACCACAAGCTAGAGAACAAACAGACCAGTATGCAAATATTGAGAAAATAAGAAACTTGACCCTAACGTTCCAGGAGTTTATGTTAACCTTTCTGGTTCAGATGGAACTGCTGCCACTAAAGTAAAACTGAAACTTAGAGTTCCTTTGTCATCTTTCCTCATCTTTAGGTTTTTAAGATACTTGCCAAACTGGGCAGGAAAAATTTCTATTGAACTTACTCCAAGCAAAAATAACTTAGTCATTGCACCAACACAAGACCCATTCACTCTTACAGACGTAATGGGAACAAATAAAACGTCATTCGCCGACTTTTGCAAAGACAAGGTTGACTTAGACTTTGGTTTCTCAAACTTCAACAATGAAGTAAACTATTATTTCAATGCTGCTGGAACTGCTTGGGACCCAGTTAAGTTCACATGCGAAAAATTTGAATGCAAGAGAATAGAAAGCAGACTTGCAGTCTATATGTTGGACCCAGATATTTCAAATGCTTTAGCTGCCAAATATATTGCAGTTCCACTTATGTTCCCTATACACCAAATATCTGTCAAAGACTTTGCAGGTGAAGTTGGAAACCAAAGTGCTGACCCAGGTGCAAGAACAGATATTGCTTTAACAACTGCAATGAAACATGCAGATACTATGTTTGTACTGTTCAGACGAACTATAAATGACTATTCTTGTTTCTACAACCCCGGTATTAAATATCATATAAAATAGATGGCAAATATTATCCAAGAGAAGAATATTCTACAGTTGAGGATATGAGGTCATACAACTTGACATTAGATGCTATGAACTTTAACAACAACTTCACAACAACCATTAACCCTGAAATGCAAAGTTCTATTATGCCATATGTGAAAGTATGGACTCATACAGGAGGTCAAAAAACTCAATATACAAATGGAGACCGTTCAAACTTTTGGCTTGGCATTCCATTTGCTGACTCAGAAGACTTTATGGGTAGTATTTCAACTGTTGGTACTGTACAAATACAATATACTGGTGACAGAGACGGTCCAGATGAACTGAGAGCAAAGAAGTTTACAAAACCAATAGCACTTTTCACGGAAGATGCTCTTTTGAAGATTCGTTCGATGAAACCTGCTGGGGCTCCTCAGATTGGCATAACGACAGCTTCCATCGAGCAGATTTTGGCAGCAGGTCAGTAAGTTGTTCTTGAACTGACTTCTCTCCGTCAAATATTGACAGTACGCCAGTTTTGACATAATATTGTAAGATAAACTTACCTTTAGAAATATCTGTAAGTTTTGTTGTTATATTTTTGTCTGCTTCAAGAACTTTCACCATTTCAGTTATACCAACTTTCTTTGCTTTATGAAAATATTTAGGTTCAGCAAAGACTGCTATTCTATAACATTTTCCATTGTTTGTGTAAAGAACTATTCTGTCAATGTATTTGTATTGTTTGTGTGTGTAAACTTTGTTTTGCTTCAATTCGAAGAGATACTCGAATACGTCCATCTTTTTATTCTAAGTAAAATGTCATTTCCGAAATATAGAAGCGTAAGTGTTTCAAAAGGTTTAATGGCGGTGGCAGATGTGAAGTTAAATTCACCAACTCAAACAAACAGTCAAAGTATTGTTGTCAATGTCAAAGACAGAGATGTTGAAGTGGGGAAACCATACGAGGACGAAGATGGTATAACAATTGTTCCTGTAAAAGAACCAACATATCCTGAAGTTAACAGAGACTTAAGTTCTGTTGCAGATATTCGAAACGACTACCAACAACTGAAAGACAAACTTCAAACTCAGGAGAAGATTTGTCAAGCTTTAAGTATAATGTTAAACTTGGTCGAACACAACCCTGTAAAAGTGAACTCATATGTCATTGCACCTCATGAAGTTTTGAAAGAACTATTGAAACTTTTGACAGAGGCAGACGATATAAACATCAAAGAAATAGAACCCGACATTAGTTGCTGTGGTGTTTCATATAATGTCATTGACAAGATATACGTTATGAAAGGAGGTGAAACGTTGAACTTAAAGTATAGTTTCCCAGACGTCATAAAAATATTTGACGACCACAACATTTCATTAAAATTTATTTGCTAAGTAAAAATGTCAAAACTTCTTGAAAGATGTTTGAAGAAAAATAATATAGACTTTATTTCATGTAAAGGACTTTACACACTTTTGAACGATATGAAAGACCCTGTTTTGTTTGTTCGTGTAGACAAAGGAAAGTTCTATGTCTTTACAAAATATTTGAACTTCTTAGACAGAGAACTTCAAGAAACGCCATGTGAAAGTTTAGATGAAGTTCTTCTCCACTTTCAGAAAAACTTTTAAATATATATAAATGGCAGAAGACATAATGGTTTATACTATATACGACTAAAAACCCTGAGTCATATAATTCTATAACAACAAACTTACAAAGTCCTCAAGGACGGTATTGTAAACTAACTTTAAACACAATGACGACTAAAGCCTTTTTGCTCTTTTGACACCAGAAGACTTTATTGTTGTGAATGGTAAAAAATACTCCTTTGAAGATACTTATTCAGATATACCACCAACAGGTTTGTTGACTTATTTAATACTTTAAGGACGGGTGTAACATGTGCTGCAACTAGAGCAGGTTTCATTATGTTTGGATGTCCGACTGAGTTTTACTATAAACGATATGAGCTATAATACAAAACTTATTTCTGGTTTTTACTACCAACAGTTTCCTATAACAGGAAAAGGTGTCATACAAGGAATGTCTATTCCATTGACATTAAGCACACCAATCTTATATATTGTTTCAAACTTAGGTTCAAAGTGTTATTCGAATGTCGACAGAAACTATTATGACCAAAAGATACTTATGCGTATAAACAATACTTTCTCTGCTGGTTTGCCTATTGTTCATTCGAATGCAGAATTTTCAACCTTAGTGAACTCAAACACATTGGCAAGTATAACGTTGACATTAGTTGACGCAAACTTTGTTCCTGTAAAACTTTTATGTCCTATGTATTTGTCAATGACGGCAGAAAGTTTCGAATTGGAAGATGCAACTGGTGAAAGTATTGTATTACAAGAAAAACTTCAAAAACAAAAATAGCTCAAGAACAACAAATGCAACAAATGCAACAACAAAGTCAAGAATAAAAAAAATATTTTTTTTTATTTTAATAAAATGTACAGAATAGATGTTTCAGATTTTTATGACTTCCAAGCATTCAGAAATATGTGTCCATTTAGAGACTATAACAAAGCAGTCGAGAATTTGAAACGTTTAGTCATTTATGTCGACTCTGCCCAGAATGTTATGTTATGAAAGAATGGGATGTAGTCTTTAACAAACCTAAAGCGACAATAGTTTCAGAACAAGAATGTAGACAGAAACTTAAGAAAATAAAAGTTGTACAAGTTGGCATGAAGATGTTAGATGCTTGGGATATCTTATTGTCAAAACTGGAAGATTTTTCAGTTCGTGGTATAAAGTTCTATACACCTTCTCCAAACTTCTATTCTATCTTCACTGGATATAAATACGAACAAGTAGAATGGAAAGAAAATATTATAGAAGCTTGGTTAGACCATGTCAAAGAAATTATATGCAATGGAAACGAAAAGGTTTATGAGTATATCTTATGTTGGTTTGCAAACATCTTACAACATCCAAGTGCTAAAAAATGAAACTGCTCTCATTATAATTGGAAACAAGGAACTGGTAAGAACACATTCTTTACAGATATTTTGTGCAAACTGTTAGAGGGCTATTCGAACCCGAATATGACAAACTTAGAAAACATCTGTGGCAAGTTTAACTCTTCTATTGAGAATATGAAACTTTATAGTTTGCAATGAACTTCAAAGTATAGATACAACAAAAGTTTTAAACTCAGATGCTTTGAAGAGTCTTATAACAGACAAAGTTGGAGTTGTTGAAAGAAAGTATAAAGACCAAAGAGTTTGTGAAAATGTTGCAAACTTCATTATGGTTTCAAACAATGCTGTTCCGATGAAGTTAGAAAGTTCTGACAGAAGATATGTAGTTGTCAGAACGTCAGATTCTCATATGCAAGATACAGAATATTTTGACGACTTAGCAGAAACTTTGACATCTGACTTTTACAACCACTTGTTCTCATATTTTATGACATTAGATATTTCTAAGTTCAATCCAGACAAATTCCACATACCGAAGAGAGACAAACATTGTTAGAAGCAAACAAGAGTGTATATGAACTGTTCATAGATGAAACTGACTTTGAGTGTTTAGATGAAAGGTCATTGTACGATTCGTATAAACAATATTGTCAAGAATATGGTTATATGACAGCTTCTAAACGAACATTCTTGGCAAATGTCAAAAGTCTTTTAGACGTACAGAATGGTGTATATACAAGAAAAATTTTTCTGAGTAAATTTTAAAAAAAAAATATTTTTTATCCGATAGAAAAGATGACAAAATTCATCTCAGTAAACAAGTACATGTCAGGACTTAAAGAAGAACTAGACCATTCACGTATTTGAATGTTTACTTCTACCATTTTGAAAAGTCTTCATTCAGCAAAGTTTGGAACATCGAACCAGTTAAGTTTGCTATTGTGACTAAAAATGGTGCGAAATTTGAAGACTTAGACATAGAAGGTTTGTTAAGTCAAAGAAAGTTTTGACAGAAGGTTCTCAAACCTTAAAGAAGGCAAAGCATACAAACTTGTTATACCTTATGAACCAAAGAAGACAGACGACTATGAATATTATGAGTCTAAAGTTGTAGAAGTTCAAGGTAAATTGGGTAAAAAGATTTTAGAGTCTAAGCCAGTGTTTACTCCTAAAGAGGAAGAGAACATTGACATTGACCCAGAAATGTTCTAAAAATAAAATTTTATTTTTACATGTCAAATTTCTTTTTCTCTGGAACTGGTTCAGGTTCTTTCTTCTCTTCTTCTACTTTCTTTTTTTCTTTTCTCTCTTCTTTTTCTGGTGGAGTTATGTCAAATTTCTCAGAACCATATTTATGTAAAAGTTCTTTGTCCTTTAATAGCTCATCTATTCTGTTTTCTATTTCATCTTCAAGAACAGCGCATGTGTCTTCTTTGCATTCTAAAAGTTTTGTTGACTTCATCTCTCCAAGAGGCGTCATCTCTGTCAACAAGTCTGTCATTGACAAATTTTAAGACTGCTCTGCTTAATGTTTTATGGTTCTTGTCATATTCCAGAAACAGAACTTTAGAACAAATTCACCTTTCTTGTTTACACTATGTAAGATTTTATGGTCGACAGATGTTTTGCTGTCGAAAAGCTTGTCTCGAATATAGATAGCGAAATCGCTAGACATTTTCTAAAAGATAAAAATTTTAATTTTTCTAAAAATATGTTAGAAAAAAAGTTTGCTGACATTGACAAGAAATTTGAGAATGTTTTAAATAAGAACAAGAGAAAGTTAGAAAATGCTCAGATAAAGCCTATACATGAAAGTTCTTATTTGCTCAGAATGGTATAACAGGTCTAATTGCACCACCTGGGTCGGGTAAGACTTTCACTTATCTTAAAATGGCTGCACAACAACAAGAACTAGATGAGAAGAACCCATTCTATGAGTTAGTTGTTATTTGTTCGACTTCTGGTCAATTTGACCAAACCGTCAATTCGTTCAAAGATATTATAAGAAGTCTAAGTTAGTATGTATAAAGGATACTGAGTTGTTAGATTCTAAATTAGAAGCAGAAACATCTATGAGGGTATGTCTTCCAATCGTAAAGATTGCAATTTCTTCGAAATGGATTCTATCTCTTTCTGTTGTTTCTGAAGTGTTTCTTCTCTAATATTCTCTTGCATCCTCATTGGGGTCTTTAAATTAGAATTTATATACTCATTTATAGCATTATACTTCAAAACTCTCTTGGTACTTCT
>NC_067203.1:26185967-26237841 GCF_026262505.1 Trichomonas vaginalis G3
AACTGGTGGGGATGTATTATATTGTAAACCTCCTAACTTTCCACAAGGTTTAACATCGGATGACGAACATAACGACGATGAGAAACATTAGATGTAAAGATGTTTATGTCAATGAAGGATGAAACATAATATTAAATTCACTGCTCAAGATTTATATGACAAGAAAGCAGACAAAAACAGAGCTTCAAACATTAAAGACAGAAATACTTCAAACATTATATCCTATAGGCTCTATTTATACGTCAATGAACTCTACCAGACCAGAAAGTAGTACTTGGTTTTGGAACTTGGACTCAAATAGTCGACAGGTTTTTGTATTGTGCAAACTCTTCAAAGGAAACAGGTGGAAGTAAAACGATTTCAGGTGAAAATTTACCTGCACACAGTCACTACATAGATTTAAGTACATCTCAAGCAGGTTGGCATAAGCATAGATATTGGGATTGGTCAGCAATGACAAAAGGTAAAGGATATGATGTTAAAGACAACGTTAAGTTTGCTATAAATTGTTACTGGATAACACTGAGGGAGGAGGAAACCATACACATCGCGTTTCGGATATACGCAAACAACGGGACAAAGTAAAGACTACATGCCACCTTACATGACAGTTTACGCATGGTATAGAATGCTTAGTCGTCATTTTCAACTTCTTTAGCATATTCGTCAGGAGTTGTCTTATATTTGTTAGGAACTGTCTTTGAAAGTATACCACCTTGAACTTTGACAAGTTTGAAACGAGGTCTGACAATAGTAGTTTTATCTTCTGCTTGCAGTCTGTACATTTTGCCATGTTTGCCTAAAACTTCATAATATTCTCTTGTATACTTTCTTCTATTTTTACGAACACGAATGTGAGTACCTGTCGGGTTCCCATTGTTGTCATAGTCAATAGTATTTTCATATGGGTCGCGTTTAGGTATTTCTATTTTTACTTTGTCACCTTTCTGAAGTTTGAAGCCCGGCATTCTTTCTTGTTTGTCTCTTTTGACTAAATTATTAAATATATAGTCTTTCTCTAAGTCAGGGTTGTTTTTTCATTTCTTCGGGGGAGTGGTTTCCCAAACCTTTTTGTTTACGGCTATTGTAAATATTTAAAACTTGTCTCATCTTTGCCATGGAGAAGTGTCTATATTTGTCGTCATATGACATTTCATTTGCTTCACCACCTTGTGGTTGGTTTAAGTCTCTTAACATTTTTATACAACCGTCAATGACACCAAGAGCAGAATGGTTTTGGTCGACAATGAAATATTGGTTTACATTTTTTGAACGCAGATAGTTTTTTACATCATCTGATTTGAAAGAACTTTCACAGTCAGATGTCAGTTTTGTTGGATGGTATTTGTCAACGAATATTGTCAAAGCAGTTTTCACATCTAAAATATTTTTGGACCATAATGGTATGGCTTCACAGTATCTTGTGTTTTGACCGACAAATATTAGCCAGTATGGTGGTCCATCTTCTCTATACCTCGGAATGTTTTCCAAGATATCCATAAACCAAGCATTTGGTGTTGAACTAAAGATTTTTATCATGAGTGCTTTCTTTGTTGCTTTAGAAACATAGGGGTCCTTGTTTGGATTCGTCATTTTTTAACCCATAAGAAATGGGTTTATTTGGCGCATTAGCAGGAGTTGCATCCAGATTTTTGCCCGCAGTGGGAACAATAGCCAGAGGTGTATTTGGAGTTGGAAGGAAGATTTTGAGTACATTAGGTATACTTAAAGAGAAAGCACAACCTATTATACAAACTGTACAGAAAGGTTGGGATGTAGCACGAGATGCAGCAAATCTTATTCCAAATCCTGAAACAAGAGGAAAAGTTCAAGGATGGATGGACAATGTAGGAAGACAAGCAGGAAACTATTATAACAAAGCAAATGACTACTATAACCAAGCAGGACACTATATGGACCAAGGTGAAAGATTCTTTAACAGAGGATATAACCATGCACAACAGTGGGTAAACAATAACCAACCTCAACCGCCTCAAACGTGGGGAATGTAAAGTTTTTTACTGAGATGAAATGAACAATACAGCATTGAGACAAATGGGTTCAAGATGGATTTGTCGACTTCCAGCAGTTACACAACGTGTTTGTCAAGTTCTTCCTATACCTCAGGAAGTTTTAGACCGACTTAAAAAACAACAACAACCAGTTGAAAACAAACCAAACTAAAATTTTTTACTGAGATGAAATGACCGAAGAAGTTGAAACGGTAGATTTGACACCACAAACAAAAAGTTCAGAACCATTGTCAAAACCTGTCAAAGAACTTACAGATGAAGAGAAAAATTCAATAATAGAAAGTGCCAGGTCTGGAAATACAAACCCTAACTATAAAGTCACTTTTCATAGAAATGGAACGGCTAGTATCTCAAAAAAGAAACAGACTCTCACAAATAAAATATTGAAGTCTGAAGGAGCTTTCGAGACAACAGATGGAAAAGTTTACTTCACTGACCAACAGTTCATTATAGAACATCTCATTGACTTAGAGTCGAAATATTCTAAACTTTACAACAAACACAAAAAGTTGAAAGGAAAACAAAAACAAATGGCATATGATATTTATGAAGATGTTGACGACACAACTGTTCCTGCAAGTGAGGTAAAGTCAGAGGAACCGAAAAGTGACGAAAAAGAAGAAGAAAAACCAAAAACTGAAGATAAACCAAAACCAAAGTTTAGTTTGGAAACTAAACCAAGTCAACCTTCATTAGCTGGTATGGGTTGGCGTCAAAGACTTATGGCAGCAGGCGGTTATGTAAAGTAAAGAAAAAAAATATTTTTTTATTTTTATAAAAATGCCCCCATATAGAATGGATAGAAAATCTGCTAGAATAAAAGCAGAGTTGCAAAGATATGGTTGGAGAGTTTCGAAGAAGTTTAAATATAGGAAGGGAAGACCCATAAAAGTCTATGACAAACTGGCTGGTCTTCGCTACGAAATGGATTTGGAAACAGCACGTGCAAATTATCCAAACAGACTAGAGAGGTTAGAAGAAGAACGTCTTATGGACATGCCTTTCGATGTTAGTGAACCTCAAGTTGAAGGACACGACGGCTTTGCCAGATTCTACTGGAAACATGACGAACAATTGCATCCTTTGAGAAGGAAAAAAGGTAGTGCAGAGGATGGTCATGCTCCCATGGAAAGAACAAGATATGCATATGAAAAGTATCGTGAAGTTAGAAGTCAAATTACATCTGGTCGAACCTTTACAGTAAACTTTGACGAAGGAAAGAACAAAGAAGGCTTCATGGGAGTACTTGCTGCATTCAAGACGGAAATAAGAAAGGACACAATCTCAGATTGACCATAACAGATTTGGATGGTCACATTTACTATGCAAATGGCAATGAACAAACAGCTGCAAAACTTCTTGACGCTTTCAAGACTACAAAGAGAGAACAAATGGTTGACTCCGACTCAGACATTTTGAATGCAATTGAAGGAATTGCAAGTGTCAAGTTCGAATGGTACCAACCTAACCCTCAAGCAGTCAGACAACATGCTGGATACTTCCCGTTCATAAATAAGTCTGACATTGACTTGACAAGGTATGGAATTTACAATTCAATTGAAACAATTGTCAATGAACCTTGCATTCTTACATGTCTCAGGAACTCTGGTCTTGTTACAGATGAGAAGATGAAGTATCTTGAGTCATGTGTGAAGACAAGGTACATTCTCAGAGGTCAATTGGCAAAAATTGCACCGTTGGCAAATGTCAATATCCGAGTTAACATACCTACAGCTAAAGGTTCTTCACATGACGACTATGTTGTTGAGTTCAATTTACCATGGTTGAAGATTGCAATTGTCCACAACCACTTCATGTTGAACGAAAGTCTTACAAACCCATTGTTCGGAAAAGGCAAGTGCAACATTGTCAGAGCTGTAAACATTCTTTTCGAGAAAGGTTTGTTGGAACCAATTCCAGATGACAAGCTGACAGAAACTTTTGTACCAAAAGACGAAACAAACTTTTCACTGTTAGCAAGACCAAAAGTTGTTCCAGACAAAGTTCTAGTACAAAAGAAGTACACAATTCCAAAAGGAGTTGGATTGTTCGGATACCAACCTGAACCAGAAGAATTCCAATGAGGTTGCAAGAACTTCAAGATGCTATAAACAAACTTCCATTGAGACATCCAATGACGTCAAATTGTATTGGAGAGCATCTGAGTTAGGTCAGAAGGTTTTATATGAAACAGGTTGCTTCGACGATGTTTATGAGATAACAGGAGAAGTTTCTCAGAAGATAAGAGACTCACTTGAATTTCCACAAACTGGACCAATTGGTTGCGACAAGTTCGACTCAGATGAAAAGATATACTATGTCGACCTTAACGCTGCATACATGAGGTTTGTCCAATATATTCCGACTGGAATTCCAAACGAAGATGGTGAGTTCCCGGGAAGGAACTATACAGTTGGAAAAGTCATACAACAACTGTATGATATTAGGAAAGCTTCAAACCCCAAACTTGCAATGACACTCAAATTGCTTATGAATTCGACATGGGGATATTCCATTAAGAAACCTCAAGAGATGAAGAGTAAACATTATGAGAAGGTCGACAACTTTGTTGAAAGGTTTTCTCCTTTTGTTTTGAAGTACGAATTCACTCAAGGTCAAGTGGCTTAGTAACCACATTAAAACCTATTGTCGAACATTGGTCTTACCCTCAGTTCGCAAAGGCAGTCCTTGACAACTACAACAAATTCTTCTCCGAAGTCAAATCCAAAGTGAAGGTTTACTATGAGAACATTGACGCACTCATGACGAACGAAGAAGGGTACAACAAACTCATTGAAATGGGTTTAGTCGGTGAGAAGATGGGTCAATTCAAATTGGACAAAATTTTCACCGAAGTTCATGTCCTCTCCAAGCGTAAGTACTGGGGCATACTTGAAGACGGCACAGAAATAAAACATTGCATGAAATAAAAAATTTTTATTCGAATTTAAATTAAAATGTGGGAATTCTTGGGAACGGGAAAGGCTTATTTACTTGAGGAACAGGTAAAGGTGGTGGAGGTGGAGGTGGTGGCAACCAGTCCATTTTATATTCCTTCCTAGCTAATTTCCGTTTAATTTCATGGTCGCCCTCGAGTCTTTGAATCGGACAGGTCGAGTTACACCATTCTTGGTCTCAAACTCATATATAACCTGTTTGTCTGTATTTTCGTCGACTATGGCACGAGACACGAACATTGACCAAACGGACAAAAAGTGTCATTTCGGATGGTCACGCAGCCAATCGCATTCGAGCACTTCGAAGAAGCCTTACGTTCCAAGGGAGAGGGTGTCTGGTGCAAGGCAGAGGTCATGAAACTCTACGAGCAGTACATCCTCAATGCCTGGGAGGACAAATCGTCCTTGGATTGGCAATTCTACCAACTCCTCTGGGACGACCTCCTACGCAACTGGGATAACGAAAGAGCCCAATTCAAAGGTCGGGAACTAATTTTGCAAATTACCCTTAATTTAACATACTTATCCAAATAAACACCTAAATTTACTTGGGGTTTCCCCCTAAAATAAAATTTTTTTACTCTTAGAACCACTCGAGGTTCTCCTTACGGTTGTTGAGCTTGTCACCGTCAATGTGTCTGACCTTCGTCTTCTTGCCTGGATTTGGAACCCATTGAATTGCGACAAGCTTGCCCATGGAGATTGAACCGCGATTCCGAAGGTTAAGGTTCAAGTGTCCCAAGTTGTTGAGGACTGGGGTAAGAACCTTGCCTGTCTCCTTGTTGCGGATTTGGTATGGGTAGGGTTGGGAAATTTCGTAACCGTCATCGGCAACAAGGGTTGCCCAAACTTCCTCTTCTTCGTGTTTCTCTTCTTCATCTTCTTCCTCTTCTTCTTCGTGTTTCTTTTCTTCCTCTTCTTCCTCGACAATTCCTTCTTCAATTCTGTGTTCACGAATTACGGTGTTGCATGTTCTGTCCTTTCCGAGTACCTTCCAGATGGCGTCTATCTCTTCGAAGAAACGGTAGATGAGTCTGGCAAGGTCTCGGTTCTCTCTCGCGTAAATGCGCAAGGTTTCCGTGAAATCGTTCAGGCATTTCTCATTGGAAGCTTGGTTCATGAGGACATCGGCTTTGAGATTGGTCATCTCTGTCATAAGACTACTTTGGAGAGTCTTAATGGTGTTTGTCAGATGAGCTTTCAAATTCATAATTTGAAGTTGAACTGGGCGCTTGTCTGGCAACCTTGAAAGGACATCTTCCATTGAGTTTGGCTTCGGTGCTTGTTCGGACATCGAAAAATGAAGTGGTTTGAGAATGGCGGTTTTACTTCAAAAAGCTTGTTATGACAGTTATGTCATACAACAAGTTTAAAATAATATCTTGTTCTTCTTCTGAACGTTTGTTGTCTCTTCCGATAAAGTTTCGAACATGAGAACCAAAAAACGTTTTTTGAGAACCGAAAGAGTTCAGGCAAACGTTCATATTCCGGATATGTTGGGAGCAGTTCGAAACATCTGAGCTGACTTTCGGACAAAATTGGGACAATGTCAACAAATTCATCTTTGGTCGGACTGCTTGAAGGTAAGTCCCTTACATGTAAGTAGCTCTGGTAAAGTCTTTCTCATTTCTGCTAACTTTTGGAGTATAGCTTCGTAGTTTAGAAGTTTTAATTTTAATTGTCTTATTCCACTCTTGACATCTAAACGGTAACTATCCATGAGGTCAAGAGTAGCTTTGGTAGCTTTAAGTGGAGCTATCTGTTCCTTGACTCCTGCAATTTTGGTTGCAATTGTGATTTGAGCTCCTTCAAGTTCGCCGTCTATGTCGTTCTCAACGTCTTCAACCATGGCTTGAAACTCTTCATCGGTCCATTGAGATTGGTGTGGGACGAATTTAACTTGCTTCATTCAAAAAATGAAAAAAAAATGTTTTTACTCAAAACGTTAAGGTTGACTGAACTGGTTGGATGTCGCCTTCACAGGTTATGTAGAACGGCTGACCCGAGAAGTGAAGGAGAGACTGAATTGCCAATTTCATATGGGGTAGGGGGTTCTCCTTGTTTGGTATTTTTATCCAAGGACGTTTGTTTAGGAACTTAACAAGAGTTTCTCTTTTGGCGTCCTTTATGTCGTCGAAAGGAGTGTTTTCTGGTATTTGAATTGGAATTCCAGTCGAAGTCTCGAGATTCAAGGCAGCCCTTCCAGAAATAGCGGTGAACTTGACCTTGGGCTTCATTACCCTGCGCAAGTACTGCTTAACAACTTCATTTATCTCTATAAGGTAAATTGCCTCGTCAAATCCTTCTGGTATTCCGAGTCCTTCCATCCGACAGGAAAATATTTTCCCGACAACTGGAAAAAATTTTCCGGACAAAGGGAAAAATTTTTCCCGACGACAGGAAGAACTCTTCCAGTTGTCCGTCCGTAAACCATTCAAATTTTCGAAAATTGAGAACTTTTTGGTCGAACTTCAGAAAAAGTTTTTCCTTCCGACAGAAAAAGTTTTTCCTTCCGACAGGAAAATATTTTCCATCCCACAGGACACAAACGAATGTCCGACGTCCCACCAACCGAGTCCATTCCCAAGCCAGAGGAACCTAAAGAACCACAACAGTCTCCTCAGCAACCTCAGTTCCAGCAAGTACCTCCGATTTACTACCAATTTCCACCTCAAGGTTACTACCCACCACAAGGCTTCCCGAACTACCCTCCTCTGCCTATGCCTTACTTCCCCAACCCTTGGATGTTCCAGCAAGCTCCACCCCAGCAATTCCAATCTCAATCCCAATCGAAGAGAGACCAAGACTTCGAAGAAGGTCTGAACCGCTTACGCAAAGATTATGCCACAGCCCCTATGGAAGACGACAGGCTTTCAGTCTCTTCCCTCAAATCGACCGATTCGACTCGTACCACAGATTCGGTTCGCGACCGTGAAGACTACCTCAAGCAGTCTGAGAGACTCTTCATCCTACAATCATTTACAGTTGGAGCTCTCAAGAACATGCGCAATTACGAAGGTCAGACACCAGCTGGAGACCGCAAAACAGACGTACTCGCAAGAGCCGTCCAGCTCGTCAAAACAAAGACTGAGATAGTCGACTTCATTCTTGCAGCTTGCCCATACAAGTAAAAAAATAAACAATTACGAGTTAAACTTTTTATTCTTTCTTTTCTGAGTTGTTTAGAGCTGGTTTCTCTTGTAGGAACCTTTCGTACTCTTCCATGGTCATGTAATTGCGAATTTTGTACGCAATTCCAGGTTCGTTGTTTTTGAACCTGATGTATGTAACGCTTCCATCCTCCTCAGGGAAGTAAGCTGCTAACATCTGACCAAGTTTTCTCGGTGACTCGGAGCTCATAAAAATGTCACTTTTTAAATGTTAAGTTTTTAGTCTTATTTTACCCTTTGTTTACCCTTTGTTTGTCAAGGTAGTATTGGAGTGCAATTTCTCCAAATTCTCTGTGTCGGAGTTCTTCAGCATTTTCCAAGGTGTACCTGGAGAACTCAAAAAAGTTGTCAAGAAGATACTGCCATGCTGCTCTTCTGAGTTCGTCGGTATTTTGGAAGTGTTGCACCTTCGAGTCTTCGGACATGAAAAAAATGACACTTTTTCTATTAAACCGTTTTGACATTTCTCATGAGTGAGTATAGTTCTGCCGAACCATTAGAAGAGAAGAAGTACCCTTGCTGGCAAAAGACAAAAATAGTTGCCCTAGTTGTCATTGCAATTGTACTCGTAATTGAATTCATTGTACTTCTCTTCACGTACCTAAAACTCAAGGACGGCATATGCTTTAAGAAGCTACCATCTTACTAAGACTAAACATTATTTTTATTGAATTCAGCACAAAAATCATGAATTTCCTTAAGATAGAAAAAATAAGGTTAGTTTTATTTTTATTTATTTTTTTATCCGGAATATAAAGACAGATATGTCAACAACAGAGAACACAACAACAGTTATAGTCCATGAAGCCATAAATGAAGAATACGAGTACATACAGTTTAACAAACAACTCCGTCTCATTCGTTCGGTCAAAGACGATATGTACCAAATGCAAAGTATTTTGACAGCATGTTTTGCTCCAGATACCAAACATACAGACGATTGGTTCAAAAACCAAAGCACACAAGAACTTTTGAGCGAAGCACAGCGAGACCGACTTTTTTCGGGGTCGCCTAAAACTCATGAAAATCGTAAAAATTTGCCAAATGGTTTGAGAGGTTGGTATGTACATAGACTTCTTGTAAATGCTGTTGCAATGTGGGCTTCGCCTCGTTATGCTTGGTATATTTACAGACTTCTTGACGAAATTCATAGACAAGAACGTGAAGAGATGGAAAAGAAACTTCAAGCAAAAGATGAAGTCATTGAAGCAAAAGACAAAAACATTCAGAAAAGAATACCACGTTCGGTACCAAAAGGTAAGGAAAAGAACTATAAGTATATGATTTATACTGAAGAGATGGAAAATGAAGAAGATAAAGATATGGTTATGTTGCATTGAGTCAGAAGAAACAACAAAAGCTTTTACGACCTTGCTAAGATTTACAAATCTGACAGAAATTGGTTCTATCGCGAAAACTTACCGATTTCAATGACCCCAAATGAAGATGTGAAACAAATAGTTCAAGATACTTTACCTCAAACACACTATGATATGAAAGGTTGTACAATACTTACATTCAAAGAAGATTTGCCATTGTTAAAGGAAAAAATAACAGAGTATTTTGACAACTTCAAACAAGTAGAGTAAATGAACCATTTATTTTTCAAGCTTGACTTTTTACAATTTGAACTTTGTTTGCGTAGATATGAATTCTGAAAGAAGTATGAGGGTCTTGTATGACTTTGTACTTCTCCCATAGTTCATGTCTGTCAAACTTACCTGCCATGGACTCTTTCATAAGTTCCATGAAATCGTCTTCGGACAATCCGGGGAAAAGTATAATGTCAGTAAGTATTCTTTTAACATCCTTACTTAAACTCTTTGCTGTCTGTACACATATTACGACTGAATGTTAAAGTGTCTGAGTTTCTTAAGAATTCGACACATATCTTGTTCTCTATTCTTTAACAAAGGATGAGAGGCGAAATCATCTAAGATAAGAAGACACCTATGAGGGTAATGTCTTCCAATCGTAAGATTGCAATTTCTTCGAAATGTATTCTATCTCTTTCTGTTTGTTTCTGAAGTGTTTCTTCTCTAATATTCTCTGCATTTCCTCATTTGGGTCTTTAAACTTCGAATTGACATACTCATTTATAGCATTATACTTCAAAACTCTTCTTTGGTACTTCTTTATCCAATCTAACAACTCAGTATCCTTTATACATACTAACTTAGACTTCTTTATAATATCTTTGAACGAATTGACGGTTTGGTCAAATTGACCAGAAGTACTACAAATGACAACTAACTCATAGAATGGGTTCTTCTCATCTAGTTCTTGTTGTTGTGCAGCCATTTTAAGATAAGTGAAAGTCTTACCCGACCCAGGTGGTGCAATTAGACCTGTTATACCATTCTGAGCAAATAAGAACTTGTCATGTATAGGTTTTATCTGAGCATTTTCTAACTTCCTCTTGTTCTTGTTTAAAACATTCTCAAATTTCTTGTCAATGTCAGCAAACTTTTTTTCTAACATATTTTTAGAAAAATTAAAATTTTTATCTTTTAGAAAATGTCTAGCGATTTCGCTATCTATATTCGAGACAAGCTTTTCGACAGCAAAACATCTGTCGACCATAAAATCTTACATAGTGTAAACAAGAAAGGTGAATTTGTTCTAAAGTTCTGTTTCTGGGAATATGACAAGAACCATAAAACATTACAAAGAGCAGTCTTAAAATTTGTCAATGACAGACTTGTTGACAGAGATGACGCCTCTTGGAAAGATGAAGTCCAACAAAAGTTCTTAGAATGCAAAGAAGACACATGCGCTGTTCTTGAAGATGAAATAGAAAACAGAATAGATGAGCTATTAAAGGACAAAGAACTTTTACATAAATATGGTTCTGAGAAATTTGACATAACTCCACCAGAAAAGAAGAAGAGAGAAAAGAAAGAAAAGAAAGAAAAGAAAGAAAAGAAAGTAGAAGAAGAGAAGAAAGAACCTGAACCAGTTCCAGAGAAAAAGAAATTTGACATGTAAAAATAAAATTTTATTTTTAGAACATTTCTGGGTCAATGTCAATGTTCTCTTCCTCTTTAGGAGTAAACACTGGCTTAGACTCTAAAATCTTTTTACCCAATTTACCTTGAACTTCAACTATCTTAGACTCATAATATTCATAGTCGTCTGCTTTCTTTGGTTCATAAGGTATAACAAGTTTGTATGCTTTACCTTCTTCGAGGTTTTGAGAACCTTCTGTCAAAATTTTCTTTGACTGTCAACAAACCGTCAATGTATAAGTCTTCAAAATTTGCACCACTTTTTCTAACAATCAGCAAACTTAACTGGTTCAATGTTCCAAATTTTGCAAATAGACTTTTCAAAATGGTAGAAGTAAACATTCAAATATGTGAATGGGCTAACTTATCTTTGACTTCTGTCATGTACTTATTTTACTGAGATGAATTTTGCCATCTTTCTATCGGATAAAAAAATATTTTTTTTAAAATTTACTCATAAAAAATTTTCTTTGTATATACACCATTCTGTACGTCTAAAAGACTTTTGACATTTGCCAAGAATGTTCGTTTAGACGCTGTCATATAACCATATTCTTGACAATATTGTTTATACGAATCGTACAATGACCTTTCATCTAAACACTCAAAGTCAGTTTCATCTATGAACAGTTCATATACACTCTTGTTTGCTTCTAACAATGTTTGTCTCTCTTCGGTATGTGGAATTTGTCTTGGATTGAACTTAGAAATATCTAATGTCATAAAATATGAGAACAAGTGGTTGTAAAAGTCAGATGTCAAAGTTTCTGCTAAGTCGTCAAAATATTCTGTATCTTGCATATGAGCTTCTGACGTTCTGACAACTACATATCTTCTGTCAGAACTTTCTAACTTCATCGGAACAGCATTGTTTGAAACCATAATGAAGTTTGCAACATTTTCACAAACTCTTTGGTCTCTTTATACTTTCTTTCAACAACTCCAACTTTGTCTGTTATAAGACTCTTCAAAGCATCTGAGTTCAAAACTTTTGTTGTATCTATACTTTGAAGTTCATTGCAAACTATAAGTTTCATATTCTCTATTGAGGAGTTAAACTTGCCACAGATGTTTTCTAAGTTTGTCATATTCGGATTCGAATAACCTTCTAACAGTTTGCACAAAATATCTGTAAAGAAAGTATTCTTACCTGTTCCTTGTTTTCCAATTATAATGAGAGCAGTTTCATTTTTAGCACTTGGATGTTGTAAGATGTTTGCAAACCAACATAAGATATACTCATAAACCTTTTCGTTTCCATTGCATATAATTTCTTTGACATGGTCTAACCAAGCTTCTATAATATTTTCTTTCCATTCTACTTGTTCGTATTTATATCCAGTGAAGATAGAATAGAAGTTTGGAGAAGGTGTATAGAACTTTATACCTCGAACTGAAAAATCTTCTAACTTTGACAATAAGATATCCCAAGCATCTAACATCTTCATGCCAACTTGTACGACTTTTATTTTCTTAAGTTTCTGTCTACATTCTTGTTCAGACACTATTGTTGCTCTTGGTTTGTTAAAGACAACATCCCATTCTTTCATAACATAACATTCTGGGGCAGAGTCAACATAAATGACTAAACGTTTCAAATTCTCGACTGCTTTGTTATAGTCTCGAAATGGACACATATTTCTGAATGCTTGGAAGTCATAAAAATCTGAAACATCTATTCTGTACATTTTTATAAAAATAAAAAAAATATTTTTTTTATTCTTGACTTTGTTGTTGCATTTGTTGCATTTGTTGTTCTTGAGCTATTTGTTGTTGAAGTTGTTCTTGTAATACAATACTTTCACCGGTTGCATCTTCCAATTCGAAACTTTCTGCCGTCATTGACAAATACATAGGACATAAAAGTTTTACAGGAACAAAGTTTGCGTCAACTAATGTCAACGTTATACTTGCCAAGTGTTTGAGTTCACTAAGGTTGAAAATTCTGCATTCGAATGAACAATAGGCAAACCAGCAGAGAAAGTATTGTTTATACGCATAAGTATCTTTTGGTCATAATAGTTTCTGTCGACATTCGAATAACACTTTGAACCTAAGTTTGAAACAATATAAAATAGGTGTGCTTAAAGTCAATGGAATAGACATTCCTTGTATGACACCTTTTCCTGTTATAGGAAACTGTTGGTAGTAAAAACCAGAAATAAGTTTTGTATTATAGCTCATATGTTTATAGTAAACTCAGTCGGACATCCAAACATAACGAAACCTGCTCTAGTTGCAGCACATGTTACACCTGTACTTAAAGTATTAAATAAGTCAACAAAACCTGGTGGTATATCTGAGTAAGTATCTTCAAAGGAGTATTTTTTACCATTCACAACAATAAAGTCTTCTGGTGTCAAAAGAGCAAAACAGGCTTTAGTCGTCATTGTGTTTAAAGTTAGTTTACAATATCGTCCTTGAGGACTTTGTAAGTTTGTTGTTATAGAATTATATGACTCAGGGTTTTTAGTCGTAATAGTATAAACCATTATGTCTTCTGCCATTTATATATATTTAAAAGTTTTTCTGAAAGTGGAGAAGAACTTCATCTAAACTTTCACATGGCGTTTCTTGAAGTTCTCTGTCTAAGAAGTTCAAATATTTTGTAAAGACATAGAACTTTCCTTTGTCTACACGAACAAACAAAACAGGGTCTTTCATATCGTTCAAAAGTGTGTAAAGTCCTTTACATGAAATAAAGTCTATATTATTTTTCTTCAAACATCTTTCAAGAAGTTTTGACATTTTTACTTAGCAAATAAATTTTAATGAAATGTTGTGGTCGTCAAATATTTTTATGACGTCTGGGAAACTATACTTTAAGTTCAACGTTTCACCTCCTTTCATAACGTATATCTTGTCAATGACATTATATGAAACACCACAGCAACTAATGTCGGGTTCTATTTCTTTGATGTTTATATCGTCTGCCTCTGTCAAAAGTTTCAATAGTTCTTTCAAAACTTCATGAGGTGCAATGACATATGAGTTCACTTTTACAGGGTTGTGTTCGACCAAGTTTAACATTATACTTAAAGCTTGACAAATCTTCTCCTGAGTTTGAAGTTTGTCTTTCAGTTGTTGGTAGTCGTTTCGAATATCTGCAACAGAACTTAAGTCTCTGCTAACTTCAGGATATGTTGGTTGTTCTTTTACAGGAACAATTGTTATACCATCTTCGTCTTCGTATGGTTTCCCCACTTCAACATCTCTGTCTTTGACATTGACAACAACACTTTGACTGTTTGTTTGAGTTGGTGAATTTAACTTCACATCTGCCACCGCCATTAAACCTTTTGAAACACTTACGCTTCTATTTTTCGGAAATGACATTTTACTTAGAATAAAAAGATGGACGTATTCGAGTATCTCTTCGAATTGAAGCAGAACAAAGTTTACACACACAAACAATACAAATACATTGACAGAATAGTTCTTTATACAAACAATGGAAAATGTTATAGAATAGCAATATTTGCTGAACCAAAATATTTTCATAAAGCAAAGAAAGTTGGTATAACTGAAATGGTGAAAGTTCTTGAAGCAGACAAAAATATAACTTCAAAACTACGATATTTCTAAAGGTAAGTTTATCTTACAATATTATGTCAAAACTGGCGTACTGTCAATATTTGACGGAGAGAAGTCAGTTCAAGAACAACTTACTGACCTGCTGCCAAAATCTGCTCGATGGAAGCTGTCGTTATGCCAATCTGAGGAGCCCCAGCAGGTTTCATCGAACGAATCTTCAAAAGAGCATCTTCCGTGAAAAGTGCTATTGGTTTTGTAAACTTCTTTGCTCTCATTCATCTGGACCGTCTCTGTCACCAGTATATTGTATTTGTACAGTACCAACAGTTGAAATACCACCCATAAAGTCTTCTGAGTCAGCAAATGGAATGCCAAGCCAAAAGTTTGAACGGTCTCCATTTGTATATTGAGTTTTTTGACCTCCTGTATGAGTCCATACTTTCACATATGGCATAATAGAACTTTGCATTTCAGGGTTAATGGTTGTTGTGAAGTTGTTGTTAAAGTTCATAGCATCTAATGTCAAGTTGTATGACCTCATATCCTCAACTGTAGAATATTCTTCTCTTGGATAATATTTGCCATCTATGTTTATATGATATTTAATACCGGGTTGTAGAAACAAGAATAGTCATTTATAGTTCGTCTGAACAGTACAAACATAGTATCTGCATGTTTCATTGCAGTTGTTAAAGCAATATCTGTTCTTGCACCTGGGTCAGCACTTTGGTTTCCAACTTCACCTGCAAAGTCTTTGACAGATATTTGGTGTATAGGGAACATAAGTGGAACTGCAATATATTTGGCAGCTAAAGCATTTGAAATATCTGGGTCCAACATATAGACTGCAAGTCTGCTTTCTATTCTCTTGCATTCAAATTTTTCGCATGTGAACTTAACTGGGTCCCAAGCAGTTCCAGCAGCATTGAAATAATAGTTTACTTCATTGTTGAAGTTTGAGAAACCAAAGTCTAAGTCAACTTTGTCTTTGCAAAATCGGCGAATGACTCCACCAGTTCCGCTAAGTAGTGAATGGGTCTTGTGTTGGTGCAATGACTAAGTTATTTTTGCTTGGAGTAAGTTCGATAGAAATTTTTCCTGCCCAGTTTGGCAAGTATCTTAAAAACCTGAAGATGAGGAAAGATGACAAAGGAACTCTAAGTTTCAGTTTTACTTTAGTGCAGCAGTTCCATCTGAACCAGAAAGGTTAACATAAACTCCTGGAACGTTAGGGTCAAGTCTTCTTATTTTCTCAATATTGCATACTGGTCTGTTTGTTCTCTAGCTTGTGGTTGTACTGAGTTTCTCAAAGCGAACCATTCATAGTTTGCCCATGTTACTGTTTGAACTAAGTCAGAGTTAGAATATATCTTATATCCCATGAAAACTTCTGGAGCATATTGGTATCCGACATAGAAAATTCCATTGCAACCTTTCTTGTCAGACAACTTGGCAGAAGGTTTTATTTCAATGTCTTGTTCCACGTATAAGAATGAGTTGTCAATAGAAATAATATGAAACCTGTCGCAAGCAATATCTACTGTTGTTGAAGAACCTTCTCCAAACTCACCTACGTTTCCATAAGAAACAGCAGTTGTATATTCGTAAGTTCCAGGAACTATTTCTGACCTTCTAATGGCATTGTCGCATTCGTTATACCATTCGGAAACATTTCCGTTCATGGCATCCAAAACTGTTGGCGTTATATTCTGAGCGGCGTACATTTCATATGGGTAAAAATATAGAATAGTTGGATTTATATATCATAATAGAACCCACTCGTACCAAGCTTTACTTTCTTCCTGACTGAGTTTTTAACTCTTCTTTTTCCTTCATTGCCACTACTTTCACTAGATGAAGTTACTTCTTCACTACTTTCACTTTGTTCTACTCTTCTCTTCTTCTTTGGTGTCGCTTTTGGTAACTTGCCCTCTGCTTCAAGTTGTTGCATCTTTGCCTCATGTTCACCTAGTATGTTGTAAATTTCCCATGTCCTTTTTGCCTTTGGGCTCTGGTCGCCCATCTCAGGTAACCTATATCCTAGAAAGATTTTGTCATAGTTTGTATTTGAGTCTTCGCGTATTGTTTGCATGACTCTTTCCTGAGTTTCCGGTTCAAGCTCTTCAAACAGAGCTTGTCCATATGGAATAAGCTCGTTTCCAAATATATGTTTTTGTAGCCATTCTGGTTTTCTTTCCATGTTACCAATAATATCTTTTGTGAATGGGAAAGCTTTTACCCAATGTTTCAGTCTTGCGTCATTTATTTCTGTAGTTGGTTTTATTTTGTCAAGGAACATGTTTTTCAATACTAACATTTCATTTGGTACTGTCCATTTGAGTTTTCTTAAATATTCATCCCTTCTCGTTCATTGTCTGCAAAGTAAGTTTTTATGACATTTTGTAAACTTTCGTTTGCAAGGTCATGTACAATAGGTTCTCTTCCTTCTTCTCCCTAACTTTCTTTCTAAACTCTTCACCAAATATACCATCTCTATGGTTCTGTGTAGTTCTTTGAGATAAATGTTCTAGAACGTCAGGTGTTATATTTCCATCAGCCATGTTCATTTCATACTGGTCAAAATATCTGCATCTTTCATATCTTTCAATGGCATTAAAGCCGCGCTGAAAATACCAGCTATATCTGGTTCACCATTCACTTCCATTGCGTCTACAACTTCTTGGAATTGTGTTGTAAGTTTATGAACCACCTATCCGGATTAGCTTTATGACCCCATCTCATTGTAGTTCCATAGTCTGCAGAAACAAAAGTAGGTTTGTTTCCATATTGGTTAGGTTCTGAATGAACTTTAAACAATGTTTCATTTCTATATGTTTTGTTGAAATTTAACCTTTTATTTTCACCGAGTTCAGCCAAAGATTGAACGTTATATGGTCGTAAGTAAAAAGGATTGTTGTATTTGCGTACATTTTCTTTCAGTACTTCCATTCTATGCTGAATATTTTCATCTGATGTTGGAGTCTTTTGTATGTCGGCGAACATTTTTCGATATTCTTCTACTATGTCAGCCGAATTTTTCTTAGACTCTTGGAAAGATTCCATATTCTCCGCATACTCTTGTTGAGGGTCAAGATTTTTCGGCTGTTCCAAATCTTCATCTAGTTCTGTGAAGTTAGTTTCCAAAGGAGGGACTTGTTCGTTTCCTTCAGGCTCTTCTAGCTGTTGTTGCTGAACTATTTCTTCCATGTCTGGTTGTATCTGAACTTCTTCCTGTGGAGTTTCTTGTACCTCATCTGCTGGCATTTCATATATTCCGAGACCGTTTTTAACAAGTTCCCTATTAAGTCATCCGCATTCATAACCTTTCTTCTTTCGTTCCGTCTCTATTTTTTACGCGTTTCATGAAGATAGTTGAATTATCATTTATCTCTGACACAAATATCTCGGAGTAAATTCATCATGTCATTTGGATGATATGCTATTAAATCATATCCCTTAGCGAGCTTGTATTTTCCAGGTTTGAAATTATATCCCATTTGGTGCTGAACCATAAAGCTAAATAGGTTCGGGTCAGTATTTCCTTCCTTGAACTTTCTAATAGCTTCTTTATATCTGTCACTAAAGTCAAGAGTATCTGGGTAACCATAATTTTCCTTAAGCATTTTTAAGAATTCTTGGTTTCCTTGTTCTCTACTTCTTTTATGTCCTTGCTCTGTTTGTGGTTGTTGTGTGCAGTGTTTTGAACTGTTGGTTGTGTGCAGTGTTTTGAACTGTTGGTTGTGGTGCAGTGTTTTGAACTGTTGGTTGTTTGTGTTGGTTTTGGTGCATGCCTGTGTCTGTGTCCATGTGACGATGTAAATGTTTTAGGTAGTCCTGGTGCAGGTGCTTCTCTTGGAGGGTTTGGTGGTATATAAGTTCCACTAGCTAGTATATAAGTTCCACCAGCTGGTATATAAGTTCCACCAGCTGGCACATATGTTCCATCTGCAGCATAATGTCCTACCTGACTTTTCGTTCTTAAGAAAGCATTTACTAGGTCTGTTTTGGTCTGTTGTAACTCTTTTTCTTGACTTTCCACAACAGTTGCTCTAACGGCGTCATAGGCACTTTGAACTGCCTGTCTCGTTGCTGCATCTGTTATTTTCGTCATATTTTGTGCTACTTCTCTTAACTCTTTGTCGAAACCTTCAGACTTCAGTTTCTTTCCAGATGAGAAGTCGTTCACTAGTTTCACCTTACTATGAAGAGCTTCGAAGGCGTTCTTAAAGTCAGCATTCATTAAAGCTTCATTTGAACTGTCTTCATCCGCTTGTATTTTTGTCCTTATTGACCCTATAAGTTGGGCTGCTTTAGCGTTGGCTTGGGCATCTAACCAGTCATTATTAGCTTTTATATATTCTGCGCTTTTCATTGCCTTTTGCATGGCTGCGTCGTTATTTTTACTTTCTTGTGCTAAGTTTTCATACTGTACGGTTTGGTTTTGCAACTGTAAAAGTTTTTCTGCCTTTACATTTGCTTCAACTTCTTTTTTATACTCATCGCTATCCATATATGTCTTCAGGGCTTTTTTGTTTTATCTCTTCATCTTTCAGTACTTTATATTGAGTAGTATGGTTTTTCAAATTTATAACATCTTGTTCCATTTTTGCTACTTCTGCTGCTTTTTCTGACACTTTTTTCGCATATTCCTCTGTACTTAGTTCTTTCAGTTGTTCTTCTTTCTTCTTTTTCTCTACGTTTAACTCATTGAGTTTCTTTGTGTGTCTGTCATATTCTAGTTTCTTTTCGTTTTCACTTATTTGTTCTGTATGTCTATGTTTGACTTTTTGACATCTGTTATTTGATTTTTGAGTGAACTCAAATTCATTTGACTTTGAGGGTTATAGCTGTTCCGTCTGCAGCTCCACCATAGCCTGCCATTTTCGCTAAAAGTGCCGCTCTTAAACCTCCACTCTGTGCACCAATAACTCGGTTTAAAAGCATAGGGTTGCTTGACATTTGTTGCAACATAGTGGGGTCATTCATCATTTGTTGTTGCAACTGTTGTTGTGGTGTCAGTTTTACTATTGGATGTTTCAATGCTCTTCCTCTTACGTATATTCTTACGTAGCTTACGTGGCATTTTAAGTGAAGTTAAAAAGCGGTTTTTGACAGATGTTTATATGACACTTTTTGTTCAGCACAAAAAACTACTCGGTCAAAGTGTTGTCAGTTTTGTAAAATAACCGTCCTATCTCATTCTATAAGGAGAAAAGGCTTCTCAAAGTATACTTCCTTGGAACGCCTGTAACTTTTCCTGTAGCGACGATAGACCCTTACTTGTCCGGACAAAGTTATACTATTTTGAGTGCTCTACAAAAAAGTCAACGGCGACGACTCTCAAAAACCGTTGTGTAAAAAGTTTTACCGTTGGACAAAAAAGTATATATAGAAAACAAAAAACGTTTATAGTTCATTCAATATTTGAGATGGAACGGTTTGCCAACGGTAACTATTAAATAAAAAAAAAAATAGAGGGGGTTACCGTTGACGAAAACGGTTTTTATTCAATATTCATTTTCCACAAACTTCTGGTCAGTTCATTTTTGTCTAATGGAAGACCACAGTAGTAGCATGACTGACAATTCTTTACAAAAGCTCTTTAAAGGTCAAACACTTATATCCTCATACTTTACTAGTATGTCCAAAGAGGTTACACAGGTTTCAGTCCAATCAGACTCCAATCAGACACAAATTGAAGCTCAAATTCAACCAAAAGAAACTGCCGAAGTCGAACAAACTACAGAAGCTCAAGTTGTTTCAGTCCAATCAGACTCCAATCAGACACAAATTGAAGCTCAAATTCAACCAAAAGAAACTGCCGAAGTCGAACAAACTACAGAAGCTCAAGTTGTTTCAGTCCAATCAGACTCCAATCAGACACAAATTGAAGCTCAAATTCAACCAAAAGAAACTGCCGAAGTCGAACAAACTACAGAAGCTCAAGTTGTTTCAGTCCAATCAGACTCCAATCAGACACAAATTGAAGCTCAAATTCAACTAAAAACTTACACTCCTACAGAACCAGAAGGTGTCTTCTCATTCTCAACAACAGAAGCAAGATATAGAAGACTCATTGCAGATTATCCAAACAATTTGTCCTTAACAGACAACAATGACTATGATAGATATTTCAAAAGTATAATAAAACCAGTCGAAACATTAGAAAACAAAGTTCAAAACCCGACAGTAATGGTTGACTTTTTCTTGTCGAATTTGCCTTATGTTTCAACTATGATATCTCTTCAAGCAATTGACGAATTCATTATTTGCTGTGAACCAAACTTAAGAGAACAGTTATATGAAACACTCAAAGACTTTCGTCCTTATCCTTTAACTTACAATTGGAAAGAAGATGAAAACAAACACGGTTCTTTCTCCTGGAATCTTTCCATTGTTGCTCCAGCTGGTGTAGCTGCACATCCATTCGAAATATATCCAAAATTGCATTACGAAAACAATATGCATATTATAACAACAGCCGCTTTAGATATTATTGAACGGATACCAGATGGAGAAGAAGTTTCAATAATATCTGTTCAAGCAAACCGAGTTGCAATGCCACTTACAGTATGCAAATTCACTCACTCAAGCAGACAATTCTATCAAAATCTTGAGTTCGTTTTTACTGGCACAGCCAAAATGCTTCTCAAAAAACCAGAACAAACCAAAATAACCATCTTCTTATCTGGTTATTGTGAAGATGAAGACAATTCGGACGAAGAAGAAGAGGAGGAGGAAACAAGCGAAGACTCAGACGATATCCAGTTCATTTCCATCCATAAAAAACATTAAAGCAAACATTTCAGAATAAAAATTTTAATTTTAATCTAAACAAAAATTTCTTATGGGCTAGAGGGCGCAACGCGCCTGGAAGCCCCACTACCTTTTTTTTTCCCTCTGAAAATTGAATATTTATTAGAAAAATTGAATACTCCTGTAGATAATAAGGTTATTTTATTTATTTATACAATATAAACCTCGAACGAATAATCTTTAGAAACTAATAGAAATATTTAATCTGTGACACATGAAGTTTCATTGACCTGTGCATGCACATAAAATCATTGATCTTTTCATGATCTTGAATTTGAAATTCCCTTAAATTCAATAAAAATAGTAAAAATGAGGTCAGGTGAGTGGGGCTTCCAGGCGCGTTGCGCCCTCTAGCCCCGAAGATGTTTAGTATAAATGAAGTTTTTATTCGGAAAATTGTTAGTCTTCTGGTGTGAATTCGGAGGACTCTTCTTGGATAGAGTCTTGTATTTCCTCCTCCTCTTCTTCCTCCTCCATTGCTTCTGGGAAGAAGCCTTCTTCTGGGTCGAAAACATTATATAATGTATCACTTTTCACAAATTATATATGTTTTCATGTTTTGTCACTTTTCTGTCACTTTTCGGGTAAAAAATTTTTATTATTATATATAAATGAATTTTACAAAACCACCGTTACCGTTCTTTGAAAATAAGAGTAGATGTAAAGATATTATATTGAGAGAACTTAAGAAACTACCGAATGGTCTAACATTTGTAGATTTGTTCGGTGGAAGTTTCTATATATCCCATTTATGTCATACCGTATTTCCTGACTCAAAGATTATATGCAATGACTTCGACAACTATATGGACCGTCTCAAACATATTCCAGACACAAACAATATATTGAAAGAGTTAAAAGAAAAGATACCTATAGGTAAGATGGAACGTATACCATTAGATAAGAAAAATATTGTGAGAGAGGTTTTGAAAAAAGCAGAATATATAGACTGGGATAGTATATCTGCTAGACTATTATATAGTGGTGCTATAAGAGTTCATGACATTGAAACACTTATGTCAAAAGTTTTATATCTTAACTATACAAATGTTTTCAAAGAGGACATAGAAAAATATATTGAGGGTATAGAGTTTGTGAGATGTCATTGGACAGAGTTGTATGAAAAATATAAAGACAAGGAAAATGTTTTCTTTATAGTGGACCCGCCGTTCTATAACACATGGGATTTTCAATACCAAGTAGACTGGACTTTGAGAGACTCTTTAGAAACTTTAGACGTTATACATAACCATCCATGCTTTTACTTTACATCCGATAAAAGTGGTTTAGAAACCGTTATGAGATGGTTAGAGGACATACATGACTATGAGTTTATATATGACAAGATAGAATATGAGAGAGGTCCTATAAACTGGAGAAAGTGTCACAATAAAGAAATTTTATTAGTAAGTAAATGTGGTTTGAAATAGGACTACTTGTTTTAGGTTTTTTCCATTGTGTCATTTATTTATTTGACGTGGCAGAAAAGTACAGAGAATATGAAGATGAACCAATGCCTGCAAATGTTCAGCATATGTACTCGTAAGAGATATTTTTATCTAATATTAAATGGACGCACAGAACTTAGCGAATGCACAGCAACCTGGACAACCAAACCCAGAAAATATTCCAAATGAAGTTAGAATACAAACTGCAATGGCAAACTATGGTCAAGTGCCAACAGATGTACAAATGCAAACTGCCATGTCAAATGACGCTGCGTTAGGTTTGCCACCATGGTATGCAAATATGAGATGGAAAGAGTTTTATACAAACCCTGAAGTGGGATATAAACAACTTTATGCAGATGACGCGAACACAGGAGTTGACCCAGAATATGTTTTCTACCAGAGGAGAAACAGAATGTATGAGCTCCAGTTAAAGAATGCTATGGAACTCAACAGGAAACGTAAGAGACTAGGCGGACATTAGATTTTTACATATAGTAAAATGGGTTTCTTCAGTAAGATAGGAAACTTCTTTCGAAATGTTGGAAGAGGTATATGGAATGGAATAAAATCTGTCGGAAGAGGAGTATGGAACGGTGTCAAAAATATTGGTAAAAGAGTAGGTCAGTTTGTTGGTATTATACCTAAAGACCCTGAACCAGAAGAACAAGCTCCTGTAATACAACAGCCTGAACCTGCACCACAGTCAAGTTGGCAACCACAACCGGTATATTAAAAAGTTATATTTTTATCGTTCGATAGTAGTTGTATATGAAACTAAGTTCTAAGTAAAACGCATGGTATAATGGAATTATTCTTTTTCTTCCATCTGTAGTAAACCATACTTGAAAGTCTGAAATACTTCCACTTGGTGGTTCGTATAACTTTGTAGGTTTTTCGTAAAAGTCATTTGCCAAGCATAAGAAAGAGTTTTGGGCGCCAGAAAATGAAGCATGAACAATAATAGCATCTGGGTCGAAAACATCTTTAAATAAATATGGTTCATCTCTTGCATATCGACTGTAGATATTTGCTAAAGGAGGTTCAACTTTCTGATTTAACATTCTTTGCAAATAATACCATGACATTGCAGTGAATTCTGTATATATTTGTTCGTCTTTATTTGGATTGTCTTCGTAGATTTGAAATGACACTTGTGAATTTTGTTTGTCATATACAATTCTCACATAAAGTGTGCTATCGGTATTCGCATATTCATCAGCATATTTTGCATAACATGAATTTATTTTATCTTCTATATTTTTTAATGCAGCCTGTAGAAAAGATGAGAGGTCAACTTGTATTAGCTCAATTTCTTCCCACATTTTTCGTTGCCCTTCAGATGTATAATCTATATGAACCCTTACAATAAATGGAAAACTTTTATCTTCTACAGACACAAACTTTATTCTTCGAAAGCCAATAGCTTTTGTGACAGATGGGTCTCTTAACCATCTTAATGGGTAGTCAAAACGATAGCCTTCATGCTTTATAGTATCTAAGTCAAACTTTTGACCGACATTAGTAAAAAGTTCATCTAATGGTTTAGTTGTAGCAACTCTAGAATTTTCTTTTTCTATTGGAAGCATATTTTATCTATAATAAAAATGTCAAATGAAACAGCGTCTATGAGAGAAATACAACACAACCGACAACTCATTATGCAAGCTCTAAATAAGAACACAACAAACTTTTCAAACTATTCTAAGATATCTGAAACTTTAAAGGATGGAAACTTAAAACTGACATTAAACCCTATAACAGATGAGTTTCTATTTCAAGACAATAAGAACAATACTGTCTGTATAAATCCAACAAAAGGAACTTTAAACGAGAAACCTATAAATGAACTTCTTTTGAAAGCAGATGTTGACAACAAAGCTGACAAAGAATATGTAGACGATGCAATAGCAAAAGAAGAAGAAAGAGCTAACAATGCTTATGCAACAAAAGAACATACTCATCCTGAACTAGCAGACAAAACATATGTTGACAATAAAATGTCAAGTGAAGTGACAAGAGCTGAAAACGAATATTCTAAAAAGACTCATATACATTATATTAACCAAATACCAAGTCTTAAGGAAACATTAGAGACAAAAGCAAATAAGACTCATACACATTCTATATCTGATATTACAAACTTACAAGAAACCTTAAACAGGAAAAGTGACGTTGGACATACACATACCATTGCAAATATTACAAACTTACAACTAACTTTAAACAGGAAAAGTGACGTTGGACATACACATACCATTGCAAATATTACAAACTTACAAGAAACCTTAAATAGGAAAAGTGCCGTGGACATACACATTCTATATCTGATATTACAAACTTACAAGAAACCTTAAACAGGAAAAGTGACGTTGGACATACACATACCATTGCAAATATTACAAACTTACAACTAACTTTAAACAGGAAAAGTGACGTTGGACATACACATACCATTGCAAATATTACAAACTTACAAGAAACCTTAAATAGGAAAAGTGCCGTTGGACATACACATTCTATATCTGATATTACAAACTTACAAGAAACCTTAAACAGGAAAAGTGACGTTGGACATACACATACATCTTCTGAAATAACAGACTTAAACGTTAGCCTTGAAAATAAAGCAGATAAAACATATGTCAATGAAATATACCAAAGTTTGATAGGAACAAAAAATATTGAAACTATTGTTGGTGACTTTTCTGTCAATGAAGAAAATAAATATTTTAGATGGCAGTTGGTACAGTCCTTAAAAAATGGTACACGGTATAAACTCATTCCGAAAAATAACAATGAAATGTATGTAAACTATAAAAAGAATGATGGTACACAAGTTAAAGTTCCATTAGACAACAACTGCTACTTAAACTTATATGGAGACGAACAAAAGAAATATTTAAGAGTTTATGAAATGGTGGATATGATATTACCTGACCCAGCTCCGGCACCACATTATTATGACTATGGAGATGACGACAGAACACCACATGTAGATGAACAAAAGCTAACATTATATTTAGATTATTATAGATATAAAAGATATAATGCAATAGAAAAAACGAGAATAGTATATTATTATACAGATGACAGAAATAAATATTATAGTCAAGACTTTACTTACCCTGAAAACATAAGATTATATTATAAAAAATATTCTGACACAAACCAGAAGAAACCTGAAATAGTTGCACTATATTTTAAGTTCAAAAGAGACAATCCTATAATATCTCATATGTTTGATTTAATGAACCCAGTAGGTTCTATTTATACATCTATGGATGCAAGAGGTCCTCAAGTAATGTTAGGTGTTGGTGCATGGGAACAAATAGTCGACAGGTTTTTGTATTGTGCAAACTCTTCAAAGGAAACATGTGGAAGTAAAACGATTTCAGGTGAAAATTTACCTGCACACAGTCACTACATAGATTTAAGTACATCTCAAGCAGGTTGGCATAGTCATAGATATTGGGATTGGTCAGGAATGACAAAAGGTAAAGGATATGATGTTAAAGAGGACGTTAAGTTTGCTATAAATTGTTACTGGAATAACACGCAGGGAGAAGGAAACCATACACATTTCGTTTCAGGATATACGCAAACAACGGGACAAAGTAAAGAATACATGCCACCTTACATGACAGTTTACGCATGGTATAGAATTGCTTAGTCGTCATTTTCAACTTCTTTAGCATATTCGTCAGGAGTTGTCTTATATTTGTTAGGAACTGTCTTTGAAAGTATACCACCTTGAACTTTGACAAGTTTGAAACGAGGTCTGACAATAGTAGTTTTATCTTCTGCTTGCAGTGTGTACATTTTGCCATGTTTGCCTAAAACTTCATAATATTCTCTTGTATACTTTCTTCTATTTTTACGAACACGAATGTGAGTACCTGTCGGGTTCCCATTGTTGTCATAGTCAATAGTATTTTCTTATGGGTCGCGTTTAGGTATTTCTATTTTTACTTTGTCACCTTTCTGAAGTTTGAATCCCGGCATTCTTTCTTGTTTGTCTCTTTTGACTAAATTATTAAATATATAGTCTTTCTCTAAGTCAGGGTTGTTTTTCATTTCTTCGGGGGAGTGGTTTCCCAAACCTTTTTGTTTACGGTTATTGTAAATATTTAAAACTTGTCTCATCTTTGCCATGGAGAAGTGTCTATATTTGTCGTCATATGACATTTCATTTGCTTCACCACCTTGTGGTTGGTTTAAGTCTCTTAACATTTTTATACAACCGTCAATGACACCAAGAGCAGAATGGTTTTGGTCGACAATGAAATATTGGTTTACATTTTTTGAACGCAGATAGTTTTTTACATCATCTGATTTGAAAGAACTTTCACAGTCAGATGTCAGTTTTGTTGGATGGTATTTGTCAACGAATATTGTCAAAGCTGCTAAGATATCTAAAATAGCTTTGGACTGTAATGGTATGGCTTCACAGTATCTTGTGTTTTGACCAACAAATATTAACCAGTATGGAGGTCCATCTGTTCTAACTCTCGGAATGTTTTCCAAGATATCCATAAACCAAGCATTTGGTGTTGAACTAAAGATTTTTATCATGAGTGCTTTCTTTGTTGCCTTAGAAACATACGGGTCCTTGTTTGGATTCGTCATTTTTTAACCCATAAGAAATGGGTTTATTTGGCGCATTAGCAGGAGTCGCATCTAGATTTTTACCCACAGTGGGAACAATAGCCAGAGGTGTATTTGGAGTTGGAAGGAAGATTTTGAGTACATTAGGTATACTTAAAGAGAAAGCACAACCTATTATACAAACTGTACAGAAAGGTTGGGATGTAGCACGAGATGCAACAAATCTTATTCCAAATCCTGAAACAAGAGGAAAAGTTCAAGGATGGATGGACAATGTAGGAAGACAAGCAGGAAACTATTATAACAAAGCAAATGACTACTATAACCAAGCAGGACACTATATGGACCAAGGTGAAAGATTCTTTAACAGAGGATATAACCATGCACAACAGTGGGTAAACAATAACCAACCTCAACCGCCTCAAACGTGGAGAATGTAAAGTTTTTTATTGAGATGAAATGAACAATGCAGCTTTAAACAGAATAAGTCATGGAAGACCACCTTTTACACCACGTGTTTGTAAAGTTCTTCCTATACCTCAAGAAGTTTTAGACCGACTTAAAAAACCTAAACAACCAGTTGAAAACAAACCAAATTAAATTTTTTTATTGAGATGAAATGACCGAAGAAGTTGAAACGGTAGATTTGACACCGCAAACAAAAAGTTCAGAACCATTGTCAAAACCCGTCAAAGAACTTACAGATGAAGAGAAAAATTCAATAATAGAAAGTGCCAGGTCTGGAAATACAAACCCTAACTATAAAGTCACTTTTCATAGAAATGGAACGGCTAGTATCTCAAAAAAAAAACAGACCCTTACAAATAAAATATTGAAGTCTGAAGGAGCTTTCGAGACAACAGATGGAAAAGTTTACTTCACTGACCAACAGTTCATTATAGAACATCTCATTGACTTAGAGTCGAAATATTCTAAACTTTACAACAAACACAAAAAGTTGAAAGGAAAACAAAAACAAATGGCATATGATATTTATGAAGATGTTGACGACACAACTGTTCCTGCAAGTGAAGTAAAGTCAGAGGAACCGAAAAGTGACGAAAAACCGATAGAAGAAGAAAAACCAAAAACTGAAGATAAACCAAAACCAAAGTTTAGTTTCCAAACTAAACCAAGTCAACCTTCATTAGCTGGTATGGGTTGGCGTCAAAGACTTATGGCAGCAGGCGGTTATGTAAAGTAAAGAAAAAAATATTTTTTTATTTTTATAAAAATGCCCCCATATAGAATGGATAGAAAGTCTGCTAGAATAAAAGCAGAGTTACAAAGATATGGTTGGAGAGTTTCGAAGAATTTTAAATATAGGAAGGGAAGACCCATAAAAGTCTATGACAAATTGTCTGGTCTTCGCTACGAAATGGATTTGGAAACAGCACGTGCCAATTATCCAAACAGACTAGAGAGGTTAGAAGAAGAACGTCTTATGGACATGCCTTTCGATGTTAGTGAACCTCAAGTTGAAGGACACGACGGCTTTGCCAGATTCTACTGGAAACATGACGAACAATTGCATCCTTTGAGAAGGAAAAAAGGAAAAGGTGAAGACGCACATGCTCCCATGGAAAGAACAAGATATGCATATGAAAAGTATCGTGAAGTTAGAAGTCAAATTACATCTGGTCGAACCTTTACAGTAAACTTTGACGAAGGAAAGAACAAAGAAGGCTTCATGGGAGTACTTGCTGCATAAGACGGAAATAAGAAAGGACACAATCTCAGATTGACCATAACAGATTTGGATGGTCACATTTACTATGCACATGGCAATGAACAAACAGCCGCAAAACTTCTTGACGCTTTCAAGACTACAAAGAGAGAACAAATGGTTGACTCCGACTCAGACATTTTGAATGCAATTGAAGGAATTGCAAGTGTCAAGTTCGAATGGTACCAACCTAACCCTCAAGCAGTCAGACAACATGCTGGATACTTCCCGTTCATAAATAAGTCTGACATTGACTTGACAAGGTATGGAATTTACAATTCAATTGAAACAATTGTCAACGAACCTTGCATTCTTACATGTCTCAGGAACTCTGGTCTTGTTACAGATGAGAAGATGAAGTATCTTGAGTCATGTGTGAAGACAAGGTACATTCTCAGAGGTCAATTGGCAAAAATTGCACCGTTGGCAAATGTCAATATCCGAGTCAACATTCCGACTGAGAAAGGTTCTTCACATGACGACTATGTTGTTGAGTTCAAATTGCCATGGTTGAAGATTGTAATTGTCCACAACCACTTCATGTTGAACGAAAGTCTTACAAACCCATTCTTTGGTAAAAGTAAGTGCAACATTGTCAGAGCTGTAAACATTCTTTTCGAGAAAGGTTTGTTGGAACCAATTCCAGATGACAAGCTGACAGAAACTTTTGTACCAAAAGACGAAACAACCTTTTCATTGTTAGCAAAACCAAAAGTTGTTCCAGACAAAGTTCTAGTACAAAAGAAGTACACAGTTCCACAAGGAGTTGGTTTGTTCGGATACCAACCTGAACCAGAAGAACTTCCAATGAGGTTGCAAGAACTTCAAGATGCTATAAACAAACTTCCATTGAGACATCCAATTGACGTCAAATTGTATTGGAGAGCATCTGAGTTAGGTCAGAAGGTTTTATATGAAACAGGTTGCTTCGACGATGTTTATGAGATAACAGGAGAAGTTTCTCAGAAGATAAGAGACCCACTTGAATTTCCACAAACTGGACCAATTGGTTGCGACAAGTTCGACTCAGATGAAAAGATATACTATGTCGACCTTAACGCTGCATACATGAGGTTTGTCCAATATATTCCGACTGGAATTCCAAACGAAGATGGTGAGTTCCCGGGAAGGAACTATACAGTTGGAAAAGTCATACAACAACTGTATGATATTAGGAAAGCTTCAAACCCCAAACTTGCAATGACACTCAAATTGCTTATGAATTCGACATGGGGATATTCCATTAAGAAACCTCAAGAGATGAAGAGTAAACATTATGAGAAGGTCGACAACTTTGTTGAAAGGTTTTTCCCTTTTGTTTTGAAGTACGAATTCACTCAAGGTCAAAGTGGCTTAGTAACCACATTAAAACCTATTGTCGAACATTGGTCTTACCCTCAGTTCGCAAAAGCAGTCCTTGACGAGTACAACAAATTCTTCTCCGAAGTCAAATCAAAAGTCAAGGTTTACTATGAGAACATTGACGCACTCATGACGAACGAAGAAGGATACAACAAACTCATTGAAATGGGAATGGTCGGTGAAAAGATGGGTCAATTCAAATTGGACAAAATTTTCACCGAAGTTCATGTCCTCTCTAAGCGTAAGTACTGGGGTGTTAAAGAAGATGGTGAAATAGTTAAACATTGCATGAAGTAAAAACGTTTTTCAAAAAAGTGACATTTTTTTAATGGCGTACATCCCTGAGCGCTTCGTCCAGTTCAACCAAATGTTGGTCTCGGACCCAGGCAAGAGATATTCCAGGCTCGAACTCAACCGTCTCTTCAAAGAATGGATTGAAGACTACAGAGGAGACGAGTGGTTGACAATTGAATTTGCTCGGGCTTGGAATTGCTACAGAAGGGTCTTAGACGTGGACCCAAGACTCACGTACAGAGGTTGGGATGTGGTTTACATTCCAAAATTGGTACAATACCAAAAATAAAAACTTAAATTTACTTGGGGTTTCCCCCTAAAATAATTTTTTTTTACTCTTAGAACCACTCGAGGTTCTCCTTACGGTTGTTGAGCTTGTCACCGTCAATGTGTCTGACCTTCGTCTTCTTGTCTGGATTTGGAACCCATTGAATTGCGACAAGCTTGCCCATGGAGATTGAACCGCGATTCCGAAGGTTAAGGTTCAAGTGTCCCAAGTTGTTGAGGACTGGGGTAAGAACCTTGCCTGTCTCCTTGTTGCGGATTTGGTATGGGTAGGGTTGGGAAATTTCGTAAGCGTCATCGGCAACAAGGGTTGCCCAAACTTCCTCTTCTTCGTGTTTCTCTTCTTCCTCTTCTTCCTCTTCTTCCTCGACAATTCCTTCTTCAATTTGGTACTCACGAAGTACGGTGTTGCATGCTCTGTCCTTTCCGAGTACCTTCCAGATGGCGTCTATCTCTTCGAAGAAACGGTAGATGAGTCTGGCAAGGTCTCGGTTCTCTCTCTCGTAATTGCGCAACGATTCTGAGAAATCGTTCAGGACTTTCTCATTGGAAGCTTGGTTCATGAGGAACTCACCTTTAAGTTCCTTCATCTCTGTCATAAGACTACTTTGGAGAGTCTTAATGGTGTTTGTCAGATGAGCTTTCAAATTCATAATTTGAAGTTGAACTGGGCGCTTGTCTGGCAACCTTGAAAGGACATCTTCCATTGAGTTTGGCTTCGGTGCTTGTTCGGACATCGAAAAAATGAAGTGGTTTGAGAATGACGGTTTTACTTCAAAAAGCTGGTTATGACAGTTAAGTCATACAACAAGTTTAAAATCATATCTTGCTCTTCTTCTGAACGTTTGTTGTCTCTTCCGATAAAAGTTTCGAACATGAGAACCAAAAAACGTTTTTTGAGGAACCGAAAGAGTTCAGGCAAATTTTCATATTCTGGATATGTTGGGAGCAGTTCAAAACATCTAAGCTGACTTTCGGACAAAATTGGGACAATGTCAACAAATTCATCTTTGGTCGGACTGCTTGAAGGTAAGTCCCTTACATGTAAGTAGCTTTGGTAAAGTCTTCTCATTTCTGCTAACTTTTGGAGTATAGCTTCGTAGTTTAGAAGTTTCAATTTTAATTGTCTTATTCCACTCTTTACTTCTAAACGGTAAGTATCCATGAGGTCAAGAGTAGCTTTGGTAGCTTTAAGTGGAGCTATCTCTTCTTTGACTTGTGCAATTTTGGTTGCAATTGTGGTTTGAGCTCCTTCAAGTTCGCCGTCTATGTCGTTCTCAACGCCTTCAACCATGGCTTGAAACTCTTCATCGGTCCATTGAGATTGGTGTGGGACGAATTTAACTTGCTTCATTCAAAAAATGAAAAAAATGTTTTTACTCTAAACGTGCCATGTATATGGCTATAAGTGCTTTGTTATATGACTTCTTCTTCACACGAGTCTCTGGTAACTTGAGAGTTCTTGTTGGAGTTGGGTCTGGAATTTCAATTCTCTCTCGAGCGCGCATTCCCCACTGTCTTTCTTGCCACCATAAACTGTGTATTGACCAAACTTGCATTTGCAGGAAGACCGGTCACTACAAGGTTCACAGTTGACATATGTGTACTCATACCGGGTGAGTACGAGTGTGAGTAAAAACATAAAAAAAGTGAGTTAAAAATGAGATGTTTACTGAACTGGCTGAATGTCGCCTTCACAGGTTATGTAGAACGGCTGACCAGAGAAGTGAAGAAGACCCTTGAGAATTTGGTTCATTCTTGGGAAAGGGTTCTCTCTGTTTGGAAGTAGTATCCAAGGACGCTTGGCAAAGAACTTTATAATGGCTTCCTTCTTTGCTTGCTTTATGTCGTCGAAAGGAGTGCCTTCTGGTACCTCAATTGGAATTCCAGTCGAAATCTCGAGATTCAAGGCAGCCCTTCCCTTTATCCAACCGTTAACAAGCTTGCCTTTTACATTCTGCCTGAGGAAGTCTTTAACAAGCTCGTTAATTTCAATTAGGTAAATTACCTCGTCGGTAGGTTCGACCTCGACCATTGCTACTGTCAGTAAAAGTACTGTTACTGTCAGTAAAAGTACTGCTACTGTCAGAAAAAGTACTGCTACTGTCAGTAAAAGTACTTCTTCTGTCAGAAAAAGTACTGCTACTGTCAGTAAAAAGGAAAATTTGAGAGGGTTTTCGACGATAAAGTACTGCTACTGTCAGTAAAAGTACTGCTACTGTCAGTAAAAGTACTTCTTCTGTCAGAAAAAGTACTGCTACTGTCAGTAAAAAGGAAAATTTGAGAGGGTTTTCGACGATAAAGTACTGCTACTGTCAGTAAAAGTACTGCTACTGTCAGTAAAAGTACTGCTACTGTCAGAAAAAGTACTGCTACTGTCAGAAAAAGTACTTCTACTGTCAGAAAAAGTACTGCTACTGTCAGTAAAAAGGAAAATTTGAGAGGGTTTTCGACGATAAAGTACTGCTACTGTCAGTAAATGTATTGCTACTGTCAGTAAAAGTACTGCTACTGTCAGTAACAAGGAAAATTTGAGAGGGTTTTCGACGATAAAGTACTGCTACTGTCAGTAAATGTATTGCTACTGTCAGTAAAAGTACTGCTACTGTCAGTAACAAGGAAAATTTGAGAGGGTTTTCGACGATAAAGTACTGCTACTGTCAGTAAAAGTACTGCTACTGTCAGAAAAAGTACTGCTACTGTCAGAAAAAAGGAAATTTTGAGAGGGTTTTCGACGATAAAGTACTGCTACTGTCAGAAAAAGTACTGCTACTGTCAGTAAAAAGGAAAATTTGAGAGGGTTTTCGACGATAAAGTACTGCTACTGTCAGTAAATGTACTGCTACTGTCAGCAAAAGTACTGCTACTGTCAGAAAAAGTACTTCTACTGTCAGAAAAAGTACTGCTACTGTCAGTAAAAAGGAAAATTTGAGAGGGTTTTCGACGATAAAGTACTGCTACTGTCAGAAAAAGTACTTCTACTGTCAGAAAAAGTACTGCTACTGTCAGTAAAAAGGAAAATTTGAGAGGGTTTTCGACGATAAAGTACTGCTACTGTCAGTAAAAGTACTGCTACTGTCAGAAAAAGTACTGCTACTGTCAGTAAAAGTACTACTAGTAGCAGAGATTTTTATCGTTGTGGTCCGACGGTTAAGCCACAAACGGATGACTGACGTCCCACCAACCGAGTCCATTCCCAAACCAGAGGAACCTAAAGAACCACAACAGTCTCCTCAGCAACCTCAGTTCCAGCAAGTACCTCCGAATTACTACCAATTTCCACCTCAAGGTTACTACCCACCACAAGGCTTCCCGAACTACCCTCCTCAGCCTATGCCTTACTTCCCCAACCCTTGGTTGTTCCAGCAAGCTCCACCCCAGCAATTCCAATTCCAATCTCAATCGAAGAGAGACCAAGACTTCGAAGAAGGTCTGAACCGCTTACGCAAAGAGTATGCTACAGCTCCAATGGAAGACGACAGGCTTTCAGTCTCTTCCCTCAAATCGACCGATTCGACTCGTACCACAGATTCGGTCAAAGACAGAGACGACTACCTCAAGCAGTCTGAGAGACTCTTCATCTTACAGCCATTTACAGTTGGAGCTCTCAAGAACATGCGCAATTACGAAGGTCAGACACAAGCTGGAGACCGCAAAACAGACGTACTCGCAAGAGCCGTCCAGCTCGTCAAAACAAAGACGGAGATAGTCGACTTCATACTTGCAGCTTGCCCTTACAAGTAAAAAAATAAACAATTACGAATTAAACTTTTTACTCTTTCTTTTCTGAGTTGTTTAGAGCTGGTTTCTCTTGTAGAAACCTTTCGTACTCTTCCATGGTCATGTAATTGCGAATTTGGTACGCAATTCCAGGTTCGTTGTTTTTGAACCTGATGTATGTAACGCTTCCATCCTCCTCAGGGAAGTAAGCTGCTAACATCTGACCAAGTTTTCTCGGTGACTCGGAGCTCATAAAAATGTCACTTTTTAAACGTTAAGTTTTTAGTCTTAATTTACCCTTTGTTTGTCAAGATAGTATTGGAGTGCAATTTCTCCAAATTCTCTGTGTCGGAGTTCTTCAGCATTTTCCAAGGTGTACCTGGAGAACTCAAAGAAGTTGTCAAGAAGATACTGCCATGCTGCTCTTCTGAGTTCGTCGGTATTTTGGAAGTGTTGCACCTTCGAGTCTTCGGACATGAAAAAAATGACACTTTTTCTATTAAACCGTTTTGGCGTTTCTCATGAGTGAGTATAGTTCTGCCGAACCATTGGAAGAGAAGAAGTACTCTTGCTGGCAAAAGACAAAAATAGTTGCCTTAGTTGTCATTGCAATTGTACTCGTAATTGAATTCATTGTACTTCTCTTCACGTACATAAAACTCAGCAATGGTATTTGCTTCGCGAAGAGATATCCTTACTAAGACTAAACACTTACATTTTTCAAGCTTGACTTTTTACAATTTGAACTTTGTTTGCGTAGATATGAATTCTGAAAAGAAGTATGAGGGTCTTGTATGACTTTGTACTTCTCCCATAGTTCAATGTCTGTCAAACTTACCTGCCATGGACTCTTTCATAAGTTCCATGAAATCGTCTTCGGACAATCCGGGAAAAAGTATTATGTCAGTAAGTATTCTTTTAACATCCTTACTTAAACTCTTTGCTGTCTGTACACAAATGACAACTGAGATGTTAAAGTGTCTGAGCTTCTTAAGAATTCGACACATATCTTGTTCTCTGTTTTTAACAAGGATGAGAAGCAAAGTCATCTAAGATAAGAAAGACATCTATGAGGGTAAGTCTTCCAATCGTAAGATTGCAATTTCTTCGAAATGTATTTCTATCTCTTTCTGTTTGTTTCTGAGTGTTTCTTCTCTAATATTCTCTGCATTTCCTCATTTAGGGCTTTAAACTTCGAATTTATATACTCATTTATAGCATTATACTTCAAAACCCTTCTTTGGTACTTCTTTATCCAATCTAACAACTCAGTATCCTTTATACATACTAACTTAGACTTCTTTATAATATCTTTAAACGAATTGACGGTTTGGTCAAATTGACCAGAAGTCGAACAAATTACTACTAACTCATAGAATGGGTTCTTCTCATCTAGTTCTTGTTGTTGTGCAGCCATTTTAAGATAAGTGAAAGTCTTACCCGACCCAGGTGGTGCAATTAGACCTGTTATACCATTCTGAGCAAATAAGAACTTTTCTTGTATAGGTTTTATCTGAGCATTTTCTAATTTCTTCTTGTTCTTCTTCAAAACATTCTCAAATTTCTTGTCAATGTCAGCAAACTTTTTTCTAACATATTTTTAGAAAAATTAAAATTTTTATCTTTTAGAAAATGTCTAGCGATTTCGCTATCTATATTCGAGACAAACTTTTTGACAGCAAAACATCTGTCGACCATAAAATCTTACATAGTGTAAACAAGAAAGGTGAATTTGTTCTAAAATTCTGTTTCTGGGAATATGACAAGAACCATAAAACATTACAAAGAGCAGTCTTAAAATTGTCATGACAGACTTGTTGACAGAGATGACACCGATTGGAAAGATGAAGTCCAACAAAAGTTCTTAGAATGCAAAGAAGACACATGCGCTGTTCTTGAAGATGAAATAGAAAACAGAATAGATGAGCTATTAAAGGACAAAGAACTTTTACATAAATATGGTTCGGAGAAATTTGACATAACTCCACCAGAAAAGAAGAAGAGAGAAAAGAAAGAGAAAAAAGTAGAAGAGAAGAAAGAACCTGAACCAGTTCCAGAGAAAAAGAAATTTGACATGTAAAAATAAAATTTTATTTTTAGAACATTTCTGGGTCAATGTCAATGTTCTCTTCCTCTTTAGGAGTAAAACTGGCTTAGACTCTAAAATTTTTTCCCAATTTACCTTGAACTTCTACAACTTTAGACTCATAATATTCATAGTCGTCTGTCTTCTTTGGTTCATAAGTATAACAAGTTTGTATGCTTTGCCTTCTTTAAGGTTTGAGAACCTTCTGTCAAAATTTTCTTTGACTGTCAACATACCGTCAATGTATAAGTCTTCAAAAGTTGCACCACTTTTTCTAACAACAGCAAACTTAACTGGTGCAATGTTCCAAATTTTGTCAAATGTAGACTTTTCAAAATTGTAGAAGTAACCATTCAAATATGCGAATGGAGCTAACTTATCTTTGACTTCTGTCATGCACTTATTTACTGAGATGAATTTTGCCATCTTTTTCTATCGGATAAAAAAATATTTTTTTTAAAATTTACTCAGAAAAAATTTTCTTTGTATATACACCATTCTGAACATCTAAAAGACTTTTGACATTTGCCAAGAATGTACGTTTAGAAGCTGCCATATAACCATACTCTTGACAATATTGTTTATATTCATCATATAAAGACTTTTCATCTAATGACACAAAGTCAGTTTCATCTACGAACAGTTCATATACACTCTTGTTTGCTTCTAACAATGTTTGTCTCTCTTCGGTATGTGAAATTTGTCTTGGATTGAACTTTGAAATATCTAATGTCATAAAGTATGAAAACAAATAGTTGTAAAACTCAGGTGTCAAATATTCTGACAAAGCGTCAAAATATTCTGTATCTTGCATATGAGAATCTGACGTTCTGACAACTACATATCTTCTGTCAGAACTTTCTAACTTCATCGGAACAGCATTGTTGTTTGAAACCATAATGAAGTTTGCAACATTCTCACAAACTCTTGAGTCTTTATACTTTCTTTCAACAACTCCAACTTTATCTGTTATAAGACTCTTCAAAGCATCTGAGTTTAAAACTTTTGTTGTATCTATACTTTGGAAGTTCATTGCAAACTATAAGTTTCATATTCTCAATTGAAGAGTTAAATTTACCGCAGATGTTTTCTAAGTTTGTCATATTAGGGTTCGAATAACCTTCTAAACAGTTTGCATAAGATATCTGTAAAGAATGTGTTCTTACCTGTTCCTTGTTTTCCAATTATAATGAGAGCAGTTTCATTTTTAGCACTTGGATGTTGTAAGATGTTTGCAAACCAACATAAGATATACTCATAGACTCTTTCGTTTCCATTGCATATAATTTCTTTGACATGGTCTAACCAAGCTTCTATAATACTGTGTTTCCATTCTACTTGTTCGTATTTATATCCAGTGAAGATAGAATAGAAGTTTGGAGAAGGTGTATAGAACTTTATACCTCGAACTGAAAAATCTTCTAACTTGACAATAAGATATCCCAAGCATCTAATCTTCATTCCAACTTGTACAACTTTTTATTTTCTTAAGTTTCTGTCTACATTCTTGTTCAGACACTATTGTTGCTCTTGGTTTGTTAAAGACAACATCCCATTCTTTCATGACATAACATTCTGGGGCAGAGTCAACATAAATGACTAAACGTTTCAAATTCTCGACTGCTTTGTTATAGTCTCTAAATGGACACATATTTCTGAATGCTTGGAAGTCATAAAAATCTGAAACATCTATTCTGTACATTTTTATAAAAATAAAAAAAATATTATTTTTTTATTCTTGACTTTGTTGTTGCATTTGTTGCATTTGTTGTTCTTGAGCTATTTGTTGTTGAAGTTGTTCTTGTAATACAATACTTTCACAACAGTTGCATCTTCCAATTCGAAACTTTCTGCCGTCATTGACAAATACATAGGACATAAAAGTTTTACAGGAACAAAGTTTGCGTCAACTAATGTCAACGTTATACTTGCCAAAGTGTTTGAGTTCACTAAGGTTGAAAATTCTGCATTCGAATGAACAATAGGCAAACCAGCAGAGAAAGTATTGTTTATACGCATAAAGTATCTTTTGGTCATAATAGTTTCTGTCGACATTCGAATAACACTTTGAACCTAAGTTTGAAACAATATATAAATTGGTGTGCTTAATGTCAATGGAATAGACATTCCTTGTATGACACCTTTTCCTGTTATAGGAAACTGTTGGTAGTAAAAACCAGAAATAAGTTTTGTATTATAGCTCATATCGTTTTATAGTAAACTCATTCGGACATCCAAACATAATGAAACCTGCTCTAGTTGCAGCACATATTACAACCCGTACTTAAAGTATTAAATAAGTCAACAAAACCTGTTGGTGGTATATCTGAGTAAGTATCTTCAAAGGAGTATTTTTTACCATTCACAACAATAAAGTCTTCTGGTGTCAAAAGAGCAAACAGGCTTTAGTCGTCATTGTGTTTAAGGTTAGTTTAACAATATCGTCCTTGAGGACTTTGTAAGTTTGTTGTTATAGAATTATATGACTCGGGGTTTTTAGTCGTAATAGTATAAACCATTATGTCTTCTGCCATTTACTTAGCAAATAAATAAATTTTAATGAAATGTTGTGGTCGTCAAATATTTTTATAACGTCTGGGAAACTATATTTTAAGTTCAACGTTTCACCTCCTTTCATAACGTATATCTTGTCAATGACATTATATGAAACACCACAGTAACCAATGTCGGGCTCTATTTCTTTGATGTTTATATCGTCTGCCTCTGTCAAAAGTTTCAATAGTTCTTTCAAAACTTCATGAGGTGCAATGACAATATGAGTTCACTTTTTACAGGGTTGTGTTCGACCAAGTTTAACATTATACTTAAAGCTTGACAAATCTTCTCCTGAGTTTGAAGTTTTGCTTTCAGTTGTTGTAGTCGTTTCGAATATATGCAACAGAACTTAAGTCTCTGTTAACTTCAGGATATGTTGGTTCTTTTACAGGAACAATTGTATACCATCTTCGTCTTCGTATGGTTTCCCCACTTCAACATCTCTGTCTTTGACATTGACAATAACACTTTGACTGTTTGTTTGAGTTGGTGAATTTAACTTCACATCTGCCACCGCCATTAAACCTTTTGAAACACTTACGCTTCTATTTTTCGGAAATGACATTTTACTTAGAATAAAAAGATGGACGTATTCGGATATCTTATTGAATTGAAGCAGAACAAAGTTTATACTCACAAACAATACAAATACATGACAGAATAGTTCTTACACAAACAATGGAAAATGTTATAGAATAGCAATATTTGCTGAACCAAAATATTTTCATAAAGCAAAGAAAGTTGGTATAACTGAAATGGTGAAAGTTCTTGAAGCAGACAAAAATATAACTCAAAACTTACAGATATTTCTAAAGGTAATTTATCTTACAATATTATGTCAAAACTGGCGTACTGTCAATATTTGACGGAGAGAAGTCAGTTCAAGAACAACTTACTGACCTGCTGCAAAATCTGCTCGATGGAAGCTGTCGTTATGCAATCTGAGGAGCCCCAGCAGGTTTCATCGAACGAATCTTCAAAGAGCATCTTCCGTGAAAAGTGCTATTGGTTTTGTAAACTTCTTTGCTCTCAATTCATCTGGACCGTCTCTGTCACCAGTATATTGTATTTCTACTGTACCAACAGTTGAAATACCACCCATAAAGTCTTCTGAGTCAGCAAATGGAATGCCAAGCCAAAAGTTTGAACGGTCTCCATTTGTATATTGAGTTTTTTGACCTCCTGTATGAGTCCATACTTTCACATATGGCATAATAGAACTTTGCATTTCAGGGTTAATGGTTATTGTGAAGTTGTTGTTAAAGTTCATAGCATCTAATGTCAAGTTGTATGACCTCATATCCTCAACTGTAGAATATTCTTCTCTTGGGTAATATTTACCATCTATGTTTATATGATATTTAATACCGGGGTTGTAGAAGCAAGAATAGTCATTTATAGTTCGTTTGAAAAGAACAAACATTGTGTCTGCATGTTTCATAGCAGTTGTTAAAGCAATATCTGTTCTGCTACCAGGAGTTCCTGGATTTTGGTTTCCAACTTCACCTGCAAAGTCTTTGACAGATATTTGGTGTATAGGGAACATAAGTGGAACTGCAATATATTTGGCAGCTAAAGCATTTGAAATATCTGGGTCCAACATATAAACGGCAAGTCTGCTTTGTATTCTCTTGCATTCAAATTTTTCGCATGTGAACTTAATAGGAACCCAAGCAGTATTGTTGTCTGCTGTTCCTGAGAAGTAGTAGTTTACTTCAGTGTTGAGGTTTGAGAAACCAAAGTCTAAGTCAACTTTCTCTTTGCACCATTTTCCAAATGGTATGCTGGCAGCTCCACCAGCTGTATCTGTAAGAGTGAATGGGTCTTGTGTGATGCAATGACTAAGTTATTTTTGCTTGGAGTAAGTTCGATAGAAATTTTCCTGCCCAGTTTGGCAAGTATCTTAAAAACCTGAAGATGAGGAAAGATGACAAAGGAACTCTAAGTTTCAGTTTACTTTAGTGCAGCAGTTCCATCTGAACCAGAAAGGTCAACATAAACTCCTGGAACGTTAGGGTCAAGTCTTCTTATTTTCTCAATAGTTGCATACTGGTCTGTTTGTTCTCTAGCTTGTGGTTGTACTGAGTTTCTCAAAGCGAACCATTCATAGTTTGCCCATGTTACTGTTTGAACTAAGTCAGAGTTAGAATATATCTTATATCCATGAAAACTTCTGGAGCATATTGGTATCCGACATAGAAAATTCCATTGCAACCTTTCTTGTCAGACAACTTGGCAGAAGGTTTTATTTCAATGTCTTGGTCCACGTATAAGAATGAGTTGTCAATAGAAATAATATGAAACCTGTCGCAAGCAATATCTACTGTTGTTGAAGAACCTTCTCCAAACTCACCTACGTTTCCATAAGAAACAGCAGTTGTATATTCGTAAGTTCCAGGAACTATTTCTGACCTTCTAATGGCATTGTCGCATTCGTTATACCATTCGGAAACATTTCCGTTCATGGCATCCAAAACTGTTGGCGTTATATTCTGAGCGGCGTACATTTCATATGGGTAAAAATATAGAATAGTTGGATTTATATGTCATAATAGAACCCACTCGGACCAAGCTTTACTTTCTTCCTGACTGAGTTTTTAACTGAATCTTTAACTCTTCTTTTTCCTTCATTGCCACTACTTTCACTAGATGAAGTTACTTCTTCACTACTTTCACTTTGTTCTACTCTTCTCTTCTTCTTTGGTGTCGCTTTGGTAACTTGCCCTCTGCTTCAAGTTGTAGCATCTTTGCCTCATGTTCACCTAGTATGTTGTAAATTTCCCATGTCCTTTTGCCTTTGGGCTCTGGTCGCCCATCTCAGGTAACCTATATCCTAGAAAGATTTTGTCATAGTTTGTATTTGAGTCTTCGCGTATTGTTTGCATGACTCTTTCCTGAGTTTCCGGTTCAAGCTCTTCAAATATAGCTTGTCCATATGGAATAAGCTCGTTTCCAAATATATGTTTTGTAGCCATTCTGGTTTTCTTTCCATGTAACCAATAATATCTTTTGTGAATGGGAAAGCTTTTACCCAACGTTTCAGTCTTGCGTCATTTATTTCTGTAGTTGGTTTTATTTTGTCATGGAACATGTTTTTCAATACTAACATTTCATTTGGTACTGTCCATTTGAGTTTTCTTAAATATTCATCCCTTCTCATTTCATTGTCTGCAAAGTAAGTTTTTGACATTTTGCAAACTTTCGTTTGCAGGGTCATGTACAATAGGTTCTCTTCCTTCTCTCTCCCTAACTTTCTTTCTAAACTCTTCACCAAATATACCATCTCTATGGTTCTGTGTAGTTCTTTGAGATAAATGTTCTAGAACGTCAGGTGTTAAATTTCCCTCAGCCATGTTCATTTCATACTGGTCCAAAATATCTGCATCTTTCATATCTTTCAATGGCATTAAAGCCGCGCTGAAAATACCCGTTATATCTGGTTCACCATTCACTTCCATTGCGTCTACAACTTCTTGGAATTGAGGTTGTAAGTTTATGAACCACCTATCCGGTTTAGCTTTATGACCCCATTTCATTGTAGTTCCATAGTCTGCAGAAACAAAAGTAGGTTTGTTTCCATATTGGTTAGGTTCTGAATGAACTTTAAACAATGTTTCATTTCTATATGTTTTGTTGAAATTTAACCTTTTATTTTCACCGAGTTCAGCCAAAGATTGAACGTTATATGGTCGTAAGTAAAAAGGATTATTGTATTTGCGTACATTTTCTTTCAGTACTTCCATTCTATGCTGAATATTTTCATCTGATGTTGGAGTCTTTTGTATGTCGGTGAACATGTTGTGCATGAAAAATAGCGCGACTTCACTTTTGACAAAAAGTGGCATTGTTTCTGATGGTTTTGTTATTTATTTGTCAGATTTATAAATGGATAATAATGCTGTAAATCAGATATTAATTAAAAATATTTAAGATTTGTGTTCGAATTGAAAAGCAAAATGATATTTTTTTTAATTGAAAAACGTTAATATCTGATATTTTGAAGTTTTTAATATTTGTTAGTATCTTAAATTATTGAATGCATACGTTTTTTATGTTCTCAATTTTAAAAAATTGTGAAGAATTTAGTTTTTTGGAGATGGATGTTTAATATTTGTGAGTGAGAATGCAAGCAGGAGTTTGGTACTTTAAGGCTAGGTTGAGATAGATTTCCCATTATATTATCTGTGAATATATTGTTTGAAAATTCAAGATATAAAAATATATTATCAAAAAATTTTATATTTTTAAATACAATAGGGTGGAAATATAGTACAATGAGATAGCAATGATATATTTTATAATGGGAGGTAATCTGAAGATAAGTAGCAAATTTTATGCGATTTTGATTGGGAGTTGGAGGGTGTGAGTGTTGCATGCTAAGATCAGTCATAATGTAAACCTCTCAATTTTATTGTCGTGGGAAGTATCTCAATTCCTTCAAAAAAATTGAAAAACTATTTAATTTTAAAAATATAATACTTTTAATTAGTTAATTAATTGGAGATATTTTTAAAAAATCACTTTTGATAATACTTTTGAGAACTTTAATTCAAAAAATATATTCAAAAATATCCAGGATATCAAGAGGGAATTGTTCCTTATGAGGTATATAGTTATGATGTATACCTCATAAGGAACAATTCCCTCCTTAAAACGAGAAAACTTGTTCGAAATTGTTTATCATTTCGAACAAGTTTTCTCGTTTTTAATAAGAAACTAAAGGCTATGAGGCATTGATTATATATTAGTGCCTCACAGCCTTTAGTTTCTAATAGATAGCTGGGAAACTTTCTCCAAATGATAAGTTATTCAGAGAAAGTTTCCCAGTTATCAAGAGGGAATTGTTCCTTATGAGGTATATAGTTATGATGTATACCTCATAAGGAACAATTCCCTCCTTAAAATCGTAGACATTTTTATACTTATTAATCAACCATTCAAAATCATATTCCTCTGAAAAGTAATTTTATTAAAAATTTAGAATTTTAATAAATATAGAGTTTGAATTTCATACAATACCTATATATTTTCAATAATGGAATTTGAAAACCATTCTCAAAAGGGTAAAAAAGGGGGTTGGCGTCCTAAGGCGTCCTAGTGTAAATTTCTCAAAATTGTGATATTTACATCACATTTTTGAGAGGTTTATGGGCGTCCTAAGGGAAAATTGAATAGCTAGGGCGTCCCGAATTTTCATTCTAAGATTTAAATATATTATATACTTAAGTATAATACAAGCAATATAAAAATTAAATTTTTATTATGTTAACTTATAAGAAATTTTTTTGAATTATCGTTGATTTATTGTAATCTTTCCAGGCTATACTTTTGAAATCAACTTTACCTGTCATACGCATTAATGTAGTAGATGTCCAGGTGTAGCTATTATATCCCAGCAACATTGGTATTTTATCATTGTAAGATATCAAAATGAAGCGTTTTTTCAGATATAATTTTTCGTAAATTTTTCAAAAATAAGATGGTAAAAAAGCCTCGACTTGCTCGAAAAATAACAATTTTTTTACTTGTAAAAATAACCCTTTTACAGCATGGGCAGCTATTCAATCACTATTTCTTTTTCTAAAAGTATATTTTTCAAAAAAAATTAAGATCAAATTCGACAATTTCTTGATGAAAGCAAAAATATTACACATACTTCTAGATGCATGGGATAAAATATGCAATTATTCAATCAATTCGCATGATTTGAAAAAAAAATCTAAATTTGATAAAAATGTAGAAATTTTTTATTTTTAACTTGAGATTCGATTTTTTTGATCCAATTTGTGAATTTTTTTTGATCGGAATTTCAATTAATTTGTTGATCAAAAATGACCTCACAATGTTTGATCATAAGTGAAGTCATCTTCATGGGTATTTAGAAATTCCAAGAGAAATTGCTTATTTCTCGCAGATGTAATATCTGAGAAAATCGAATTTAAATATTCATAGAAACCCAAATCATTCTCCGGTTCGAATAATTCATCTGTTGCTTTTTCTGTTTTTTCTATGAATTTTAATAATTTGATTAATAAATCTTCATCAGGAAGAATTATTGCTGCATTTGTGATAAAATTCCATATTGAGGTAATATGGCAATAATTACATTTATAAAATGTAATTTTATCCAAATTTTTTTGGCAAATTCACATAATAGCATTAATATTTGAAGCTGAGATTAAACCTGTGATTACTTCTGTAACTTTTGGAAAATCATCGCAATTTAATATCTCTTTATATTGAATTGAGAAATAAAAAAAATCAAATGGATTCATTTCTTCAATTTCAAGGAGATTGTAAAAATTGATAGAAGTGTTATTGCAACAAATTGTATTTGCAGCAAAAAATATCATTTGCTCGATTCCATTTTTGGAATAAATTTGCTGGAACAATGTTAAATTAAAACAGTTGCTTAATTTTTCTTCATTGTTTTCATAAAAAAGTAACAAGTTTGCAACTGAAATTTCAAAATTTTGATAATTGCCAGTTATTTCAGTAAATATATATATTTGCTTTTCTTCATCTAAAAATGGCAAATATTGATTTGCAATATTAACTAAAGTTTGGGATAAATTGTTCCAGTTTGATTTTACAATTTGTGAGCACATTATGTAATATGTAAATTTATCCGCTTTGTAGGAATTTAAAATTGTTTGTTGTTCTGTTTCAGTTAAATTACTGAATTTTTCAAGATTAATATTGTGATAAAAAATAGAATCCTTGAAACATTCTGATATCTTTTCAATGTTTAAAACGGATGCTAAAAAATGTAAAAGAACTTCATCAGTCACTGTGATTTTTTTGAAAAATTTATCCCAATTCAAGCATCCAATTGATCTTTCTGTCATTGTACTTATGCATTGATAAAGTTGATTTAATGAATCCGAAGAATAATCATTATGCTTGACTAGTTGAGTTAGTTGATACAGACTGTCGTCAGCCATTTTAAAAAAATGAATAAAATTGTATAGTAAATTATATTTGTGAAATTTGTGACGCTACATTCAATCTAAGACCAATATCTCAAAGAATTCTCATTTAAGTATTACTTTTCATTGTTTTTTAAAAAATATCTTTGCTTATTTGTTCACTTTTTTGACATTTATTATATGCTTTTTATCATATTTCCGATGATATGAATATATATTCTATATAAGAATGACGCTACATTCAATCTAAGACCAATATCTCAAAGAATTACTCATTTAAGTATTACTTTTCATTGTTTTTTAAAAAATATCTTTGCTTATTTGTTCACTTTTTTGACATTTATTATATGCTTTTTATCATATTTCCGATGATATGAATATATATTCTATATAAGAATGACGCTACATTCAATCTAAGACCAATATCTCAAAGAATTACTCATTTAAGTATTACTTTTCATTTTTGATTCAATTTTCGAACGGTTTTCGTAAATTTTGCATCATTTCATTTTTTAATGGGAAAATCATCTATATTTAATCAAAAAAGAGCAAACTTTACAGACGAAAATAAAATATTTATCAGGGAACAATCTGATAAATACCAAAAATCAACATCGAGAGATGAAAAAACGAATATAATCAAACAAGTTCTTCAATATTTTAATATTAAATACGCCGAAAATGAATCTAAAGCTGTCAGAAGATATTTTAGTTATATTGCAGTTAAAAATATTCCCGCAGTTACTGGAAAATATCCTGATACAATTGTTCGCAAAGATATGCTTTATTCGCATGATCATACAAATATTATTAATTCAAATAATATTGAACGTTACTACCGTTGCATCGATCATTCTTGTCAAGCACGTTATTTAGTTAAAATTGAGAACAGTTCAGTTTCCGAAGATTTACAAAAGGAACATATACCCGAATGCAGACAATTTAAAAAGTTACAAAATGAAAAAAATGATATTCATAAATCAATGACTCTGACAGAAATATACAATAAGGCAATGGCAAAATTTTCTGAAGACAACGGCACTTTTCAGCAGATTAAAAAATTTATGACAGAACTTGCTGTTGGTACTGATGAAAACCCATTAATTAAAGATTCATTGGTCAGGGAAGTTTATAATAAGTCCAGAAAATTTTCTGTTGGAGAAAAAATTACAGACGATGAAATTGCTAATTTTTGTTTAATAAATGGCGAGCAGTTTTTCATTGGCCATGATTTTCAAGCAAATTGTGAGACGATGTTTTTTGGTTTTGAGAAGGCAATTCAATTTGCAAAAGAAGCCACAGATTTATTTTGCGATGGAACTTTTAAAATTACACCAAAACATTTTCAAAAAGGACAGATGCTAACAATTATGATTTGTGAACCTTCAACAAATCAATATCTACCACTTTTATTTATATTCATGAAAAACCGCACATTTGAATCTTATAAGAAGGCATTTGAATATATTTTTACTGTCAAGGGTATTCCATTTTCAAAGCTAATTCAAATTCATTGTGATTTTGAAAAGGGAATGATAGAGGCACTTCAACAAATTTTCCCTAAAGTCCGTATAATTGGATGCCTATTTCATTTCAAACAAGCTTTACACAGGAAACTTGTTGCACTTTATACAAAAAATTTCAATACTTTACAAAATTCTTTATTTAAGCTATATTCTATTACTCCATTCATGTCTCATGAAGAATTTGTACTTACAATGCATATAATTAATCAAAATAAAGTTGATTCGATCAAAGATTATATTGATTATTTCAACAAAGTTTGGTTGCCGCACTACAATTTAATATCTCAATATAATAATGCAACTGCAATATTCACTAATGATTGCCTCGAGAGTATGCATTCAGAATTTTCTTCGTTAAAACATCCAAACATTTATGAAGCTATTAAGAAGATATCTCAAATCCAATTAGATAAATATAACGCCATCAAAAATAACCAGAAGATCGAGCGCCATATAAAAACCGTTATCACTGATAGCTACAAAAATTATATTCTTGACTGCTTTCAAAAAGAACTTGAGAAAACAATTTTTTCTATCAAACAATACAACGTAAGTGATCTTTCTTTGACTCAGAACGAGATTTCTCCATATGGTTCCATAGAATCGAGTTCATTGTTCGAAAATATTCCAGTTCATGATGCAGATATACTCAAATCGATCGATCTAACAGATAAAGATACAATGATCACTAAGTTTATTAATGAAAAAAGAGAAAAAATTATGGCATTATTTAATGAAACTGTTGTAAACGAAAACGATAAAAACGGTTTGACAAAAGTGATACTTTACATGGCAAAAAATAGAGCCTTACTTTTGAGATACTTGAGATTGAAACTGAATCTTATGAAGCGGTGATCTTGAATCACTACATCATAAGGTTCAGTTTCATATAAAATTTGTTATTCTTTTGGAATTATTTCTTATAAGATTTTACATCTTTTAGCGGGGAATGTTTGTTATCATGTATATATTATAAATATTTACACGATAACGAACATTCCTCACTAAATTACTGAGAAACTTTGAGGAAATGTCGAACAATTTCCTCAAAGTTTCTCAGATTTATATAGATAACTAGAGTCCCCTAGGCACTGATTCTGGTTCAGTACCTAGGAGGCTCTGGTTATCTAACGAACTGATAAAATGTTTTTAAATTTTGTGAATATTGCTACCTGTGAAGCACTGACTTGACTTCAAATCAGTACCTCACAGTAGCAATTACATTGAAATATGGGAGAAACTTGTCCGAATGTTAAAACTATTCGGACAAAGTTCTTCCCATTTGTAGTGGAGATGGAAGGCTTGAGGTATATTGTATTAATATATACCCCAAGCCTTCCATCTCCACTTGAAAGTGTCCAAACTTTTGGGTTAATAGTTTGCAATTAACCAAAGTTTGACACTTTCTAGAAGGAATGGATGGTAAGAGATATCCATTCATATGGTATATCTCTTACCCTCAATTCCTTCTTAAAATGGGAGAAACTTTGTCCGAATGTTAACTATTCGGACAAAGTTTCTCCCATTTTGCGAAGGAATGGAGGCTATGAGATACTGATGAAATGTCAGTAACTCAGTGGCCTCCAATTCCTTCCTAAAACTCATAAAAGTGGACCTTACATGCATTTAAAATTTGACATGTAAGTCCACTTTTTGTGAGCGCGGGATTTGACGGAGTCAAATCCCTTTTTCGTTTACGAGAAAACATTAAATCATCCAGATTTAATTCATCCACTCCAATTCAACTAATTTGAGCAAGCCATACAAATCAAGGTTCAGAGCTCCAATTCGCTCCGAAAATTCAAATATTGCAGACTCTACAGATTTAGAACCAGAAAATCAAAACCATCCTGTCTACAAATCAAATGTCTAGTATCTAGAACATAAGCGGACCTTCTTGATCATATTGAAAAACAATTATCGAAAATGCGCTCGTATTGGAATTCTCCTACTACAAATGCTATTGTTGGGCCGTCAAACCAAGTTTCAGTTAATAGCAAGCAAAATTCTAAAAAAATAAGAAAAAATCTTCCATAACAACAAATCAAACAATAAAAAACAAAATTCATCCGACAATCCTCCTAAACGTAAAGCTCCTATTTCGGAAGGATTCTCAGCGATAATAATCTATATTTTCAAGTTCATCGAAAGAGATCGAAAAGCAAAACGTTCCACATCTACAGAGAAAAAGTATTGATATATGAAGTCTAATTCCTTTTTTAACTACTATATTTTTATTCTTATGACAAAAAATAATAATATTATTTAACAATTTTCATTTTTTTTCTTTTAACAATTTCGTTTTATTTCCATTTATTGTTAAATGATTTTAGCATACACCTTTCTTTGTTCATCTTCTAAATACAATTTATTTTTTTCTAGATATAATTCTATTCATTCAATTCGATCGTCATTTTTCAGTACATGATCGTAATTTTCAATTATTGATCGCAATTTACTTCAGAATTTGTTCGCAATATTGCTTATCAAATTATATCTCTATTCTCTCATTTCTGTTTAGTCAATATCATTTCACTCCTATTGTCTTAATACATGCTATTAATTTTCTTAAAATTAAAAAAAAAAATATCAACTTTTAAAAACAGAAACTTACATCCTAGGTCAATGGATTTTGATGTGAGATACATTTAATCTGTTTTTCTTTTTTTATTTTTAAATAATTGAATATTTATAGTTGTTATGGTCTTACATCATGTAAACGAATTTTCTTAAAGTAAATTTACTTTTTCTTCAATCTTTCACATATTTATTAAAAAAAATTATCCAAAAAATGTTTAGAATGAAAAAAATAGAAAAATCTTCATTTATAGTCTTTCTTGAATGTATACGTTTTGTTTTTTCTTTTTAAAAATTCAATTTTTAGAAAAATCGAGAAAAAATTCATTTTCTCTATTTTTTGGACGCCATACCCATCGAAATCTCCTCTCAGGACGCCATAAACTATTCAATTATGGTGTAAACTTCTCAAAAATGAATAGTTTATACAGGACGGTTAGACGCCAAACCTTTACGCCGCCCCTCAAAAGTTCTCAAAAACCTTTTTCATAATTTAAGAAAATCTGAGTATAAATTAAGTGAATAAATTCGCTTTGACACTACTTTTAATTTTTAATTTCAAAAAATTATATGTGCTTCTTAAAATGACTCAAAAAATTTATTATAAAATAATATATAATATTAAAAATCCACAACATTTTTTACTTTACATAATCGTACTTCCTCGACGATTAATTTCCACTCAATTTCTATCGTTGACCGAACTTAGCATGCAACAATGAGTACTATAGCATGTAATAGTATCTCACACCCTCCAATTTCCCTATGGCCCGAAAATTTTGGTGAATGCGTCGCATTTCACCAAAAAATTTTCGGCGCCATATAGAGACTATAGTCTGCGAGGTACTGATTTCTATCTATGTACCTCGCAGACCATAGTTCTCAGCCAAAATGCGTAATAATTTGAGAGTCTATATGATAATGTAAAAGTTAAAACATTCAAGTATTTAAGTATTTCTTTAAAATATAGGGTTCAAAGTGCGTTTAGCACAGCGCCTCATATGAGACTATATGGATATAGGAAATGAATATAATATTTATAATAAAAAAATATGAGAATAATGTATATGATGAGTATGTTTTTATTTGGCGCCATGCCGGGATATAAAATGAATTTAGAAAGAGGGTTTCGCGGAAATTTTTGGCGGGATTTTTTCATATTTTTTAATGAATCATAAAGAAACATCCTCGCTCTTGCAAAAAAATGCAAAGACTGTAAAAAACTACGCAGACAGATTT
>NC_067203.1:26237866-26254201 GCF_026262505.1 Trichomonas vaginalis G3
TTAAAAAAATCTACGAGACATTTGTAAAATGCTTCGGTATGGATGCTCCTAGCTATTCCACTGTAACGTATCATGTTAGGATGTATCACTTCATGAACAAAAAGGCGCCCATCATAAAAATTGACAAAAATCGCCGGATCAAAGAAAAATCAAAGCAATTCTTCAAGCGCTAGATGAAGACCCAAGAGCATCACTCAGAAGGATAGAGAGATGACAAAGATACCACGTACAACAGTCAGTTATTATCTGCACAATTATTTGAACTACAAACTAGCGTATACACGTTGGGTTCCGCACAACCTTAATTCAGTTCAAAAAAATCTAGAGTCCAATCTTCGAAAGAGCTCCTCTCTATATTGGGTGCGTATCAATCCAAGAAGTTTCGCTTTTTAGTAACAGGGGACGAGTCTTGGTTTCAATATGCAACAGAAGCCAAAACCATGTGGATCCCGAAGGATGAAAATCCGCAAACATTCCCGAAGAAAAAAATTCAATTTTTCCAATAAAATTCTAATATCAAATATTTTTATTTAACGATTAATTTTATTTATATTTTTATAGTTTTTTTAAGAAAAAATATTGTTAGGGTTTTATGGATTTTCAATTAATATACAAGATAATTCATGAATGTATATATTTCCAAGTTTTTAAGGATGCAACACTTTACATTTGTAAACTGTCAAAAGTGAAGTCACGCTATTTTTCATGCATTACACCTTCAGGCTCTTTTAGCTGTTGTTGCTGAACTATTTCTTCCATGTCTGGTTGTATCTGAACTTCTTCCTGTGGAGTTTCTTGTACCTCATCTGCTGGCATTTCATATATTCCGAGACCGTTTTTAACAAGTTCCCTATCTAAGTCATCCGGACTCATAAACCTTTCTTCTTTCGTTCCGTCTCTATTTTTTACGCGTTTCATGAAGAGAGTTGAATTATCATTTAGCTCTGACATCAAATATCTCGGAGTAAATTCATTCATGTCATTTGGATGATATGCTATTAAATCATATCCCTTTGCGAGCTTGTATTTTCCAGGTTTGAGATTATATCCGATTTTATGCTGAACCATAAAGCTAAATAGGTTCGGGTCAGTATTTCCTTCTAGGGATGCGTTAAACACGCCATTTGACCGGGCGTACATTTTTTTTGTTCGCCCAAAAATTTCGCCATTTGAGAAATTCAAAAATTAAAAATAAAATTTTAATCTTGATTTTTTTATTTTCGTGATTTTTTTGAAATAGGGATGCGTTAAACACGCCATTGACCGGGCGTACATTTTTTTGTTCCGCCAAAAATTTCGCCATTTGAGAAATTCAAAAATTAAAAAATAAATTTTAATCTTGATTTTTTATTTTCGTGATTTTTTTGAAACTTACATAAGCGATGAAATACTTTTTTTTAAGTAATCGTTATAATATATAATATATCTTAATAAATTTAATTCCTTAAAGTAGAGCGTGTTCAAATTTAAAATCTCATACAATATTTTCTTAATGCGTATTTTTCTGAGGTCGCCCAAATAAAGGCGAATTCAAATTGAGAACTCCAAGGCGTATGGCGAGTATTCAAAATGTACGCCACTTACAAAATATTGAATGTGGATTATCAATTTTTTGGCGTGTTCAATTTCAAATTTTGATATTTATGTTTATTTTATTCATATAATGCTAAGAATTAAAATATAAAATTCATAGAATTTTTTCTTTGAAAATATTTTACATTTTTATTAGACCACTCCTAGACTAGTCATCAGGTTATCCTCAGATCATCCTCAGACTACTCCTTATCAGATTACTCATCATCCTCAGACTACTCCTTAGACCCCTCCTCATCAGACTATTTTTAAACGGTCATGGCGTAAAACCGTCGCATCCCTATTTCCTTCCTTGAACTTTCTAATAGCTTCTTTATATCTGTCACTAAAGTCAAGAGTATCTGGGTAACCATAATCTTCCTTAAGCATTTTTAAGAATTCTTGGTTTCCTTTTTCTCTACTTCTTTTATGTCCTTGCTCTGTTTGTGTTGTTGTTGTGGCAGGTTTTGAACTGTTGGTTGCTGTGCTGGTGTGGAGGTGGTTGTTGTGCTGGTTTTGGTTGTGGTGCAGGTGCTGGATTTTGAACTGTTGGTTGTTGTGCAGGGTTTTGAACTGTTGTTTTGGTTGTTGTTGTGGTGCTGGATTTTGAACTGTTGGTTGTTGTGTTGGTTTTGGTGCATGCCTGTGTCTGTGTCCATTTGACGATGTAAATGTTTTAGGTAGTCCTGGTGCAGGTGCTTCTCTTGGAGGGGGTTGGTGGTATATAAGTTCCACCAGCTGGCACATATGTTCCATCTGCAGCATAATGTCCTACCTGACTTTTCATTTTTAAGAAAGCATTTACTAGGTCTGTTTTGGTCTGTTGTAACTCTTTTTCTTGACTTTCCACAACAGCTGCTCTAACGGCGCATAGGCACTTTGAACTGCCTGTCTCGTTGCTGCATCTGTATTTTCGTCATATTTTGTGCTACTTCTCTTAACTCTTTGTCGAAACCTTCAGACTTCAGTTTCTTTCCAGATGAGAAGTCGTTCACTAGTTTCACCTTACTATGAAGAGCTTCGAAGGCATTCTTAAAGTCAGCATTCATTAAAGCTTCATTTGAACTGTCTTCATCCGCTTGTATTTTTGTCCTTATTGACCCTATAAGTTGGGCTGCTTTAGCGTTGGCTTGGGCATCTAACCAGTCATTATTAGCTTTTATAATATCTGCGCTTTTCATTGCCTTTTGCATGGCTGCGTCGTTATTTTTACTTTCTTGTGCTAAGTTTTCATACTGTACGGTTTGGTGTCAGTTTTACTATTGGATGTTTCAATGCTCTACAAAAAAGTCACCGGCTGGCTCGTCCTCAGAAATTTTTTATGGGCTAGAGGGCGCAACGCGCCTGGAAGCCCCACTTGCCTTGCCTTTAAATGTATTTGTATTCAAATGTGATATTAATGAAAGGGACGAGAAATCGATTAAAAAAAGCAATTTTAAAATTGTTGCGGAATTGTCACTTTTTCAGATTTTCAGATTCTATTTCCTTATGAGCGACGATATTTTAAAGCAATATGATGAATTTATAGAATTATTTGAGAAGTTATATCACCTAAAATCAAATGAATCCGTTGAAGATATTCTCAATTTCATAACAATTTTAATTGACAAGTATAAAAAAAAAAAAAAAAAAAAAAAAAAAAGGGAGTGGGGCTTCCAGGCACTTCGTGCCTTCTAGCCCTGATGATGTTTAGTAATAAATGAAGTTTTTATTCGGAAAAATTGTTAGTCTTCTGGGTCGAAAACATTATATATAATGTGTCGCTTTTCACAAATTATATATGTTTTCATGTTTTGTCAAACATGAACGTACATGTTTTGTCAAGACTTCTTCGTAAATGTTTTGTCAAGACTTCTTCGTAAATGTTTTGTCAAGACTTCTTCGTAAATGTTTTGTCAAACATGAACGTACATGTTTTGTCAAGACTTCTTCGTAATGAGTGTAAATGACCAAAAATATAATTTAGGGTAGAAGGTTAGATCTAACCTCTTTTCTAACCTCTTTTCTACCCTCTTGAATTTGTCAAGACTTCTTCGTAAATGTTTTGTCAAACATGAACGTAAATGTTTTGTCAAGACTTCATCGTAATGAGTGTAAAGGACCCAAAAATAATGTTTAGGTGAAGAGGTGAGATCTCACCCGTTTTTTCACCTGTTTTCTCACCCTCTTGAATTTTCATGATTTCTTCGTCATAGGCATGGAGATAGGACGGTTATTTTACAAAACCGACAACACTTTGACCGAGTAGTTTTTTGTGCTGAACAAAAAGTGTCATACAAACATCTGTCAAAAACCGTTTTTTACTTCACTTAAAATGCCACGTAAGCTACGTAAGAATATACGTAAGAGGAAGAGAGCATTGAAACATCCAATAGTAAAACTGACACCACAACAACAGTTGCAACAACAAATGCTGAATGACCCCACTATGTTGCAACAAATGTCAAGCAACCCTATGCTTTTAAACCGAGTTATTGGTGCACAGAGTGGAGGTTTAAGAGCGGCACTTTTAGCGAAAATGGCAGGCTATGGTGGAGCTGCAGACGGAACAGCTTATAACCCTCAAAGTCAAATGAATTTGAGTTCACTCAAAAATCAAATAACAGATGTCAAAAAGTCAAACATAGACATACAGAAACAAATAAGTGAAAACGAAAAGAAACTAGAATATGACAGACACACAAAGAAACTCAATGAGTTAAACGTAGAGAAAAAGAAGAAAGAAGAACAAACTGAAAGAACTAAGTACAGAGGAATATGCGAAAAAAGTGTCAGAAAAAGCAGCAGAAGTAGCAAAAATGGAACAAGATGTTATAAATTTGAAAAACCATACTACTCAATATAAAGTACTGAAAGATGAAGAAATAAAACAAAAAAGCCCTGAAGACATATATGGATAGCGATGAGATATAAAAGAAGTTGAAGCAAATGTAAAGGCAGAAAAACTTTTTACAGTTGCAAAAACAAACCGTACAGTATGAAAACTTAGCACAAGAAAGTAAAAATAACGACGCAGCCATGCAAAAGGCAATGAAAAGCGCAAGAATATATAAAACTAATAATGACTGGTTAGATGCCAAGCCAACGCTAAAGCAGCCCAACTTATAGGGTCAATAAGGACAAAAATACAAGCGGATGAAGACAGTTCAAATGAAGCTTTAATGAATGCTGACTTTAAGAACGCCTTCGAAGCTCTTCATAGTAAGGTGAAACTACTAGTGACGACTTCTATCTGGAAAGAAACTGAAGTCTGAAGGTTTCGACAAAGAGTTAGAGAAAGTAGCACAAAATATGACGAAAATAACAGATGCAGCAACGAGACAGGCAGTTCAAAGTGCCTATGACGCCGTTAGAGCAACTGTTGTGGAAAGTCAAGAAAAAGAGTTACAACAGACCAAAACAGACCTAGTAAATGCTTTCTTAAGAACGAAAAGTCAGGTAGGACATTATGCTGCAGATGGACATATGTGCCAGCTGGTGGAACTTATATACCAGCTGGTGGATACTTATATACTAGCTAGTGGAACTATATACCACCAAACCCTCCAAGAGAAGCACCTGCACCAGGACTACTAAAACATTTACATCGTCACATGGACACAGACACAGGCATGCACCAAAACCAACACAACAACCAACAGTTCAAAACACTGCACCACAACCAACAGTTCAAAACACTGCACCACAAACCAACAGTTCAAAACACTGCACCCACAACCAACAGTTCAAAACACTGCACAGCAACAACCACAAACAGAGCAAGGACATAAAAGAAGTAGAGAAAAAGGAAACCAAGAATTCTTAAAAATGCTTAAGGAAAATTATGGTTACCCAGATACTCTGACTTAGTGACAGATATAAAGAAGCTATTAAAAGTTCAAGGAAGGAAATACTGACCCGAACCTATTTAGCTTTAGTTCAGCACCAAATGGGATATAATTTCAAACCTGGAAAATACAAGCTCGCTAAGGAATGATTAATAATAAGATCATCCAAATACATGAGAATGAATTACTCCGAGATATTGTGTGTCAGAGTAATAAATGAATTCAAACTATCTTCATGAAACGCGTAAAAAATAGAGACGGAACGAAAGAAGAAAGGGTTATGAATGCGGATGGCTTAAATAGGGAACTTGTTAAAACGGTCTCGGAAATATATGAAATGCAGCAGATGAGTACAAGAAACTCACAGGAAGAAGTTCAGATACAACCAGACATGGAAGAAATAGTTCAGCAACAACAGCTAGAAGAGCCAGAAGGAAACGAACAAGTCCCTCCTTTGGAAACTAACTTCACAGAACTAGATGAAGATTTGGAACAGCCGAAAAATCGTGACCCTCAACAAGAGTATGCGGAGAATATGGAATCTTTCCAAGAGTCTAAGAAAAATTCAGCTGACATAGTAGAAGAATATCGAAAAATGTTCGCCGACATACAAAAGACTCCAACATCAGATGAAAATATTCAGCATAGAATGGAAGTACTGAAAGAAAATGTACGCAAATACAAAATCCTTTTTACTTACGACCATATAACGTTCAATCTTTGGCTGAACTCGGTGAAAATAAAAGTTAAATTTCAACAAAAACATATAGAAATGAAACATTGTTTAAAGTTCATTCAGAACCTAACCAATATGGAAACAAACCTACTTTTGTTTCTGCAGACTATGGAACTACAATGAATGGGTCAATAAGCTAATCCGGATAGGTGGTTCATAAACTTACAACCACAATTCCAAGAAGTTGTAGACGCAATGGAAGTGAATGGTGAACCAGATATAGCTGGTATTTTCAGCGCGGCTTTAATGCCATTGAAAGATATGAAAGATGCAGATATTTTGGACCAGTATGAAATGAACATGGCTGATGGAAATATAACACCTGACGTTCTAAAACATTTATCTCAAAGAACTACACAGAACCATAAAGATGGTATATTTGGTGAAGAGTTTAGAAAGAAAGTTAGGGAGATAGAAGGAAGAGAACCTATTGTACATGACCTTGCAAACGAAAGTTTGCAAAATGTCATAAAAAACTTATTTGCAGACAATGAAACTGAGAAGGGATGAATATTTAAGAAAACTCAAATGGACAGTACCAAATGAAATGTTAGTATTGAAAAACATGTTCCTTGACAAAAAAACCAACTACAGAAATAAATGACGCAAGACTGAAACATTGGGTAAAAGCTTTCCCATTCACAAAAGATATTATTGGTAACATGGAAAGAAAACCAGAATGGCTACAAAAACATATATTTGGAAACGAGCTTATTCCATATGGACAAGCTATATTTGAAGAGCTTGAACGAAAACTTCTTCGTCATCATATGGTTTAATGATATAACTATTTCTATCTTTATACAGCAGTCAATGAAAAGTCAACTGGTCTCGGATGTATTTGAAAGAACATGTTATGCTCAGGAAGGAAGAATAAATGTTTAAATGTATGTTTGTTATATTTTTCGATTTGTATGAGTTGCTTTTGTTCTGTCATTTACATCCAAATAAAAATTTCAGTAAAATAAAAAAAATAAACTTAAAATTAATTATATCACCACCTCACACGTATGAAAACATAGCACAAAAATAAATTTAGGTGAAGTGGTTGAGATCTCACCTCTTTTTTTCACCTCTTTTTTCACCCTGTTGAATTCATTGCTTTATAACTCTCTTCCTTGGTTTCTTTTTAGTTGCTTTCTTCACGTCTGTCTCCAACTTGACTGTCTTTCTTCTTCGTCCGTAATGATACCAGTTACTTCCACCAGTCAATGGGTCAAATGGTCTTTCGAAGGGTTTCCATACATTCCATAGGGACCATACGGAAGAACTACTGGTGGAAGTTGTGGAGAAGAAACATTTTCTTTAGTTCCATCGACTCTATTTAAATGCATTGTTTCACCTTTCATCTGGTCATTAAAGTCTTTTGCGTGTTTTGCAAACTCATCGTCCTTTCCTAAAGCATTTTCTGACTCAGTCGCAACCAAATTGGATGCTTTATTTATGAGCCCTATTTTATTTAATCTTAACTTCTTTGCAACCCAGCCTCCAATCTTCCCTTTATTTGCATCTAATGTCTTCGAAAACCCTTCCTCCACTCATTTTATTTACTGCGTCATAAGCTCCAAGTGCTTTTGCTCCAAATGCTAATGCTTTTGTTCCCATTGCGCCTAAAGCTGCCCAAGCTACCATTTACACCATATTAAAATCATCTCTCTTCAATATTATCTCATAAAAGTTCTCGTTACTGGAGAAAGTCAATGAAACATAAGCGTTCTCACGGGCTTCGTCCTCACCGCTTTGCGGTCTATCTAACTTCTTTCTTATCTCATCTATACGCTTCAAAATGTCTGAACAATTGCTAACATCTTCTACAACAGTTATTTCATCATGAATGACCTTCAAGAACAAGCTCATTTAATATGCTATTAAAATCATCTCAATAATGAGTCCATCCTTTCCATCTTTAGGTAGCACAACATCTTTCATTGAAGAAGGTTCGACAAGTCTTATGTTAAACTTACTGACAAAGTTTGTTATACTATAATGCTTCGACGGCGAATACATGTAGTTTGAAAGACATAATATAGATTCTTCAGCAAATTCACTTATACTGGATTTTATAACAATGTTCTCACGAGACCAAATACCACCAATTGAAATCTTGTAAGCAATCCTGCTGAACCTTCTACTGTAAACGTCGATGGTAACATTCCACGAAGGTCATCTATTGACATCGTTGAGTCACTGTATTTAAATATTTTCTTAAAGCAATCGTCATTATCTAACCATGCAATAGCTTTGAAGTTTTCATTCGAATATACATCTGCTTCATTAAATGTAAAACCTGACTTCTTTGCAGAGATGACTTTAAAATCTATTGAGTTTGTTTCAAAATTATATGCTATGGTAACTTCTGAAGGTAATGGATGTCCTTCCGCAGTCAGTTGTTCTCTCACTACCGTTTTGAAGCTTTGTATTAAAAACTTTCATGTCATCTCCTGTATCTAAGTTCACATACACAGCAACAGGGAAACTATCTTGCTTCTTTGTTTCATCATTATATCTCAAAACATTAAAGTTCTTCAATAATATTGTTCTTCCTGCTGGAATACTTCGAACCTGTCTGATTTCAATAGCTTTCTCACCTCCTACATACTCTACCCAGTGTCTTGGATATTCATAAGTATACTGACTTTCTTGAATTTTGGTAGGTTTCATCATAACGTGTTCATAGTATATCTTTATACTCTTGTCAGTTAGACTCGGTGCTATGTTCTGAATATTTCTGACTTGCATTTTTAATGGAGATAAAATGAAGCATTTAATACATGACGTAGATGAAGACATGAATGAAACTACAGACAAACTTAACTCTTCTCTTATTCTTCCTTTCAGCAAAGATTATGAGTTCTGTTCAAATGGTGTGTATTTCTATTGTGGAAAGATGGGTTCAGGAAGACATTTAACCTCATTCGTCATATACTCATAACAGAACGTTTAGGAAACGACTCTTATATGACCAAATCATTATATCAGCAACTTCAGACTCTATGGACTCAACAGCGAAAACATTTATGTCAAAAGTTCAAGCCTCTGTCGTTAAAGTTCCAGACAGTGAACTCATTGAATTTCTTCAACGTTACATTCGACGTAAGAGGAAATATTATGCCATCGTTGAATTTATACAGTCAGGAATGCAAAAGACTTCTGAGGAGATGGAAAGAATTATTGACAAACACCACTTACGTCAATACTCAGGAGTTTACGAATGAAACGACTTACAAACTACATTCTGTCAAAACTTTCAAAATACCCCTTCAAAAAATATCCTTCAAACACTCTGCTCGTTTGTGACGACTTCGCCGGAAAAGGTTTAGTGTCAAAACCAGACTCACCATTAGCTAACATCATTACTAAAGTCAGACATTACCACTTAACTGTAGCAATACTTATGCAAACATGGAGGTTTTTAGCTTTAAACATAAAACGTCTCATAACTGACTTCGTTATCTTTCAAGGTTTCTCACGCTTATGATATTGAACTCATTTGGAAACAGTCAGGTATAACATTACCTTTTGAAGAAATTTGGGAAGCATATAAGTCTCTCATCTCTCCTCGTTCATACCTTGAGATTCATATCATGACTAATACCATTAAAGTCAAAAATATTCCATGGGAACGACCAACATTGTTTTAAAGTTTAACCTTCAATTGACTGATGGTAAACAAATTCCATGCATCTCTGTCGCCATTTCTGTTAATATTTTTGCTGTCATTCATATCATCCACTTCCCCATCCGTTAGCTTTTGAGGATATGCGTTAGAATAGCTGTTCTTAAATGAAGGCTTTTCACCTTTGAGAGCATAAACTCTATAACTTTCTGCATACTTTATGTTTGAACCTCCTGAGCCATCATTGACATAAATTTTTATAGGCTTCCACCCTTTGTTCATGTTCCTGCTTCTTCCTTAGCTCTTTTGTTCAGTAGTTCTACATCTTTATACACAGCACCTGTCTCAGTGAATTCAACAATATTTTCATTCGTTAGCTTTACATTCAAACCCTTGTCGAGTATATTGTTCATTTCATACATATAAAAGGTTTTTATTCTATATGAAATGAGAAGCAAATCCATCTTAGCTGGTGCCGTTAATGTTCCAATTGAACCAACATCAAATGTTGACTCACGAACGACAAACAATATTGTCATAAAGAACTATAGTTCAGAGTGTTTGAAAGAAAAAGAACCAGAGCTGAAATCCGTGAATTTAAACACAGCTTCAAACGCTAACGCTACATCAGATGTTAAGTTAGAGTATCCACCACTGGACCAAATTCTTTCAAGAGAAGCCAACGACAACCCTTACACAAATGTTCAAACAAATCCTTCAGATAACGTAGACCATTACCTTCTTCAGTTATACCAAACAATTTTACTCAAAGACGATAAGAAGCTTTTGACAAATCTTATAAGCAAGAACCAAATAATTCTAACAAAGGAGGACCTTGAAAATGTTATCTCACGAATAACAGGGAAACAATGTGTCATTGACTATCTCGACCCTGAAATCGAATGCTGTGGTCAAACTCCACTATTCATGAAAATAGGTAAACATCCGCATCATTGAAACACCAGGAACTACAGGAGTTGAGTTTAAGTATAAATATTCGAACGAGTATACAAAACTTTCAACAGAATATAAACTTTGCTTGAAATATGTTTTAGTAAATTAAAGCAATTTGTAATATCTATCCAAAACTTCTTCAACAGTATCGAACTCATCTTCATAATGCAAACCTAATCTTATTGACTTGGTGCAGTTTTCACTAACACAATATTTTTCTGTTCTCTTGACTGACATAACTAATCATTTGTTTCATCAAACAGCAACAACCAAAGTTCATGACCTAATACATAACATTCATACTTTATATTTTTAGCTCTGAGTTCTCTTGTAAGCTGTTGCATTTAATATTTTCTAAAAAGTCAACTTCAACAGTCATTCGCACTGGTGCCTTCAGTTCTACAGGCTCTCCTTGAAAGTCAACAAGTCTGAATTGCATGTCTTTCAAATTATGAGGACTAATGCGAACCCATTTACCTAAATGAGTTGCTATGACAGGAACGTTTGGAATGAACATTGAATTGACTGCATAACAGAAGGATTTATATTCTACTGAACCTTTACTATTAACTCCTGAAATGCCTGTGACATTAGCTATTTTAGACTCAATGTATAAACAATTACCATAACATACGTATGGAACAGATTTCATCTCAATCGTTTTGTCAACACTTTTCAAAGGAAATGTCATATGGTATGCACCCAAAAGAAGTTGTACTCTATGACTCATTCGTGTTATCTTAAACTCCTTCACATAACTGAACTTCAAAACTCCTGCAATAAGTTTAACATTCATTAAGTTTTCTTCGTTATCCTTGTTTATTGTAGTATTTATGAGAGCATTTAACACTCCAGCTAATGTTTCCATCTTATATTCTACATTATTGTGAAATCTTATTTCGTGCTTCTTTCCATCTATTTCAATCTCCATGAAATCTGTTTCATCTGTTATAACGAATGAAGCGATAGTATTGAAGTCAACCATTCTGAATGCAAGCGCCTCATTCTGTAGACCTAAGTTTGTTTGTAGCTTTACTGTCCCGTATTCGTTTGGGTCTGTACTTTGCAAATAGAACAACATTTTATTCTCATTAAAATATGAGTATAGCTGCATATGCGTATGAAGCTGACAGAGCTAAACGTTTATATTTTGGTCAATACTCTCTCACACTTACTGACAAATATATTGTTATCACTGATGGAAATACTGAGAAATACATAACATGGAAGGACTATGAAAAGTTTGACCCTATTTTAACTCCATGTACTATGCCGTTTATAAAGGACGGTGAAATTATTGAAAAAGATAATACAACCGTATATAGGTCTGTTTATGAAGCATTAGAATATATGTTGAATCATAACCCAAAAAGATTTGACCCAAGCACTACACCATGTGCAATGCCTTTTATTAAGGACGGTGAAATCGTAAGAGTTCCGGATTCAACGGTTTACACAGCTGTTCAAAACAGTTTACAAAACATTTTAGCGAATATCTTTAATTCAGAAACTACAGAAATAAAATTACCATATATAACAGATGCTAAAGAAATTAAATCAAAAACGACAACATTATTTACGTCACTTAATGATTTAATGACTTATATCATTAATATTCCTGCACCAACTACAGCATTTGATCCAAACTCGACGGTTTGCAGTGTACCTTTCATAAATGACAGTTCATTAATTGCTTTAAGGGATTCAACAGTAAATGAATCATTAAAGGCGTCATTAATGAAAATCATTGATTTTAACTCATTCACGAATACATATAATTCATTCATTAATGTTTCATATGCTTCTAAAGAAGGTGAGCCAAAAACTATTGATAAAGCGGTGTATGAAATAAAAGCATCAACGACGAAATTGAATTCGTTAACTTTTGACGGTGATAGTTTCGTTAATGACATAACATCGGGGAAAACAATTTTAACGAAAGAATACTTAAAATCTCATGTTAGTGAGTTCGTTGAAATTGAAAAAGAAGGTGGAATTAAATTCGATCCACTGAATTTCATTTTCAGCTTAGCGAATGCGGGTGTTAGTTTCGCTGAATGGACAACTATACAGAGTGAAATAAATGCAATATGGACGTTTTTGGGGTCAAAAGCGGGAATGGGAGCTTGTAAATGCTGCAAGAACATTAGGTGAAACAGGAAATTTTGTAGATGGTTTTAAAAGACTTGTTTCAAATGTTTTAACAAACACAAAGAAATTATTTAGATATACCGTACATAACGGACGGATTTTCGAACAGATAGCAACAAACCCTCCGGTTATGGCTGCGTTGATGATGGTTAGAGATATAAAACCACGTAACGACGGGAACGAAGAACATGAACAACAGGATACTGGTCGGGTTATTCGAGACATTAAAAACGTGTATCCTGAAGTTATTGATTTATTTAGAGGAGTTAATGATTCAATTTCAAAACATTCTATAACCCTCGATGAAGAGAATAAATTAACAGATTATATATTCGTCATTATTGCAGAATTAATGAAGAGAATAAATGAAAAAGGAATTGGTGATATCATTAATGTCAGCGATGTAATGATGAAAAGAAATTTTGACTCATTATTTACAAAACCGAAAACAGAATATAGTCTTTATGACGTAATTACCGAATTAATGAAAAAGATTAATGATAATAAGAGTTCTGGCGGAAGAGTTGAATTAGAAGTGAATGATGTTAATGAGAAATTAGCCGAAAAAGCAGACAAAAATGAGCTTTTAGCTCTGAGTGATAAAGTCAAGAACCACGTTCATTATATAACTTCAGACGAACAGATTATAACGGACTACCATGGATATTTAACACGAAGTGATGAAGTGAAGACGGAAGACCCCAATGAAAGAAGATATAAATACATTCGTGCTAAAGGTTATGACATAAGCTGTACTGTACAGTATGACACAGGTAAAGCACAAGAAGCATTTAGTTATAACGATGAAATTTATGCCTCTACTTTCAATGTTAACGGTGTATTAGTTGAACCAAGATTTACTTTGAGAGTTAAGTCAAAAATAACGTTTGAAGATGCTATTAAAAGTAAAGCTGACAAAGTTGAACTTGAAGCAATGAACAAAGTTTTGAAATCTCATAAACACAACATCTCCGATATAAATGAACTTCAAGCTACATTAGACAGTAAAGCCGACAAGAACCATACACATAAATCCTTCACTACTGTTAGAGCAGACGACATAATATTGAACTATACCCTTGGTTCAAGTGCACCTTTAGAGAATCCAAGTACAAGCGTAAAAGATACACTAAACTCCTTAAATAGTAAATGTATGAACATTGAAGGTCATGTCAGAAACTTTGAAACACATGAACTACTAGCAATGTTAGATAAGAAAGCTGACAAAGAACATACACATAAATCCTTCACTACTGTTAGAGCAGACGACATAATATTGAACTATACCCTTGGTTCAAGTGCACCTTTAGAGAATCCAAGTACAAGCGTAAAAGATACACTAAACAATTTAGATAACAGATGTATGAACATTGAAGATCATGCCAGAAACTTTGAAACACATGAACTACTAGCAATGTTAGATAAGAAAGAAGACAAAACAGAGCTTCAAACATTAAAGACTGAAATACTTCAAACATTATATCCTGTTGGTTCTATTTATACGTCAATGAACTCAACAAATCCAGCAAGTGTTTTAGGTTTTGGTGAATGGAAGCAGATTGTAGACAAATTCTTATACTGTGCTAGATATTCAAAGACGGCAGGAGGTTCGAAGAAAATTAAAGAAGCAAACCTTCCACCGCACACTCAGACAGGAACTACAAACACAACAGGTAGTCATTCACATTCAATAACAAAAAGAGGTTATACAAATCTTGCAGCAGGTTCGGATAGACAGGGAATGAATAGATATGATATTTCAAGTGACCCAGTAGATTCAAGCGCAGGTATTTTCTGTGGAACCACAGGAAATCATTCACACACTTTCACAACAAATCCAACAGGCTCGGGTGCAGATTATATGCCACCATTTATGACTGTATTCGCATGGTATAGAGTTCATTGAACGCGCTTGAGCCTTGAATAAAATCTTTAACTTTACATAAATGAGCTTGAAAGAAGTATTCGAACAACATCCATGGAGGTCATTTAAGAAGTTCAATGAAGCTGCAAAGAGTTGGGGATTTACTAACAGAACTGAAGTGAAAAGGTTCTTTGACAAAAATGTTGTACATCAAACAAAAATAAACCCTTACGACTACTTTTTACCAATTTACTCCAACACTCCTGACGCATACCAATTTGACACTCTCATTCAAAGCAGAAAAGGAGGACATAAACCATTCCTCATCTTCATTAATGTTAACACTCGTAAAGCATATGCATATCCAATGAAAAAAGGAACTCGTGAAGTGTTAAGAGTTTTACAAAAGTTTGTAGCAGAACATAGCCCAAGTACTTTAACATCAGACCAAGACAGTGCATACCTCAGCAATGAAATCACAGATTTTCTCATTAAGCATAACATAACTCACTACACTACTGAAGACCATAACCATAACATACTCGGCATCATAAACCGCTTCATAAGAACGCTCAGAGATTTAAACAAGAGCGAGACTTTACCGAAGAAACAATGAAACATTTTCTCGAAGTATATAATTCCTCAACACATTCTACAACAGGACATACACCAAATTCAATGACACAACAACAAGAAGAAAAGTATATACAAAAGAAACGAAGCCAAACACAAAATATCAGAAATTCAACACAATTTACCCTCATTCCTGGTACAAAAGTTCGTGTAGTTCTTGACGACAAACCGTTGACAAAGAAACGTTTAAGGTTAAGTAGAAACTATTATATCGTAGACTCTACGCAAGGTAATGGATATCTTATAAAAGCTGCTGACGACTCTATTGCGTTTTACCCTCGACATAAATTAGTTGAAAGTAGTAATGGCAAACTTGCTGAAACCATTGACGAAGCAAAGCGAGGAGTGGTTATTGAAATACTTGGCTATAACATAAACGATGACACTTATAAAGTAAGATATGAAGGAGGCGTTGAAGATGTTATACCATCTAAGAACTTGAGAGAGTCAAAGCAACACATCTGGGACCATTAGAGCGGGAGTACTGGAAAGACAAAAATAAGCCAGAAAGAATAAGAAAATTCTTCTAAACTTTTTCATTAGATGTAAATCAGACATGAATGAGAACAGTCATGATATCATTAATGGTACCATTTATTTTTGTCATAAATTTACACCAAAAATATATTTTAGGTGAAGAGGTGAGATCTCACCCGTTTTCTCACCTGTTTTCTCACCCTCGCCGCTAAGCGGCTCAGACCCTTTTCTCGTGAATTTTCATGAATTTCCTTAAGATAGAAAAAATAAAGTTAGTTTTATTTTTATTTATTTTTTTATTTTGTATGTAAAGATATGATTTCAACAATCGGCACAACAGCAATTCAAGCCGCGACAACTACAACAGCACCAAACTCGTAGTTATGAATCCTACGTCAATGTTAGTAGAAAAAAAACTTCATTCCTTCTTCATATACTTTCGAAACAAAAATCCAGAAGATAAAGCAAGAACTGTTAACAAGTAATTTAGACTGTACCGCACAGG
>NC_067203.1:26254226-26594632 GCF_026262505.1 Trichomonas vaginalis G3
ATGTTGATTTTTGTATTTGTTTTTTTTAGGCGCAAATTTGAGGTGTGAACATAGACTAGTCGTTATAAGAGGTAGTATTTTCTATGGAGTTATCCTCATTTGAAATAATTATAGATAAAAACCTTTTATAGTGGTTTCAGATTGAATACGATAATTTAAGTTTTCACTGTTATGCAGCTTCAACTTCGGGGATCGGTCAATTCCATTCCAAACGTTCCTGTCATAGCAACTCATTTAGGTAAATGGGTTCGCATTAGTCTCATAATTTGAAAGACATGCATTCAGACTTGTTGACTTTCAAGGAGAGCCTGTAGAACTGAAGGCACCAGTGCGAATGACATGTTGAAGTTGACTTTTTAGAAAAATATTAAAATGCAACAGCTTACAAGAGAACTCAGAGCTAAAAATATAAAGTATGAATGTTATGTATTAGGTCATGAACTTTGGTTGTTGCTGTTTGATGAAAACAAATGAGTTAGTTATGTTCAGTCAAGAGCACAGAAAATATTGTTTAGTGGAAAACTGCCACAAAGTCAATAAGATTAGGTTTGCATTATGAAAGATGAGTTTCAATACTGTTGAGGAAGTTTTGGTATAGATATTACAAATTGCTAACCTTGAAATTTTTGACTGACGGCGCAAGCGCCCAAGATGGGCTCAAAGAGCCCTCCTGACCTGTTTAATTTACTAAAACATATTTAAGACATAGTTTATAGTAAGTAGATAGTTTTGTATACTCGTTCGAATATTTATATCTTAAACTCAACTCCTTAGTTCCTGGTGTTTTCAATGATGCGGATGTTACCTATTTTCATTGAATAGTGGAGGTTTGACACATGTTGAGTTTGTTTAATTGTAAATTAGTTGATTACTAGAGACAGCTTGGTGTTTGTGGAATTACCCTGGACAAAGCTGGGGAAGAACAAGGGAAGTATTGACAAGGGGTGTTGCTATAATTATGTTAGATGATGGCTCAGGAGGGTTCAAACTAAGTTTGCAGAAAGTTATTAGAGTTTGCCTCTCAACAGGTGAAAAAAGGCCTTTCAATTGCATTTTAAGAACAGCTTATCGTATTTCAGGGTCGAGATAGCTCTTAATGACACACATTGTTACTATTACCTCCTCTGCTTAATTCGTAAGCTTAGAGATACATATTTTCAAGATCCTTGGGGGGATATATGTTATTTGAGATTAAATTTGGTTTTACTTATCAGATTTTACGCAAACTTTTCTTATCTTGATGTCTTTTGAGATTAATTGAATTGTTTGGTATAACAAACAATGATAAGAATGTAGTAATGGTCTAAAAATTGGACAGAGGCATTGGCGTTATCCTGAGGATTTGTTTGAGCATTTGTGTAATGTAGTTTGTTCGTTTGGCATTCTCTGAAAGAATTTTGGTCCAGTGTGATACTCTAAATTAACATCTGATGTCCATTGCCGTTTTGCCAAGCTTTTGAAGGCTGTGGTTTACATTCACTTGGTGGAAATTATCAGCTTCTGGTTCTTTTTTAATACCTTCACAATTGGGTTTAGCGTTTACTCGGTTCTGAACTTTTACCTAGTTTCTTATTTATGACAATATTGTTGTTGGTGGCAGTATTTCGTTTTTGGGAGAGTTTTCATTTTAATATTTGATGTGTTGGGATTTCATTATTGGAACATTAACGGCACCAGAGCTTTTACTAGATGGATTGAATGCTTCTCATTTTATATAGAATAGGGAAAACCCATTTTCACTAATGATAGGTGAAATTTGAGGTACAACCTTATAACGCGCGTCGAAGGTTTTGGGAATCGTAACAGCTAGTATAGAATGAAACTATTGTTGAATTTCGACCTTGAGACAGGAGTTGTGTATACAAGCATGCTAGAACTACATACCGGTAATTCACACAAGAGCAAGGGAAGAACGAGGGCATTCGAACAAAGTGGTGAGTAGTCTATCAAAATTTATGTCAAATGATGGCTCAGGAGGGTTCAAACATAAAGTATCGCAGAAAGTTCTAGAGTTTATGCTCTCCTAATGAAGGTGAAAAGCCTTCATGGAATCTTCGTGTTTAACAGCTTAATACTCATTGCTAAACACGTTCATAAATTGTCATTCCAATGTTAACTGAGATGGGGAAGTGGAATGATAATGAAATGACAGCAAAATATTAACCTGAAACTTTGAAGAAGAAATTTTGAGCGAACAGAAGAGGTTCATCAGGGAATTTTGTGTAACTGTTTATCTAAATTTCTTTCAGATCAGGGCCGGAAATCTGAGACCGAGTTAAACTTTTAGAATTTTCTAGTCGATCATCGGTGTTATTCGGCTTACAGTTTTTCCAGGTGGTAATGTTTCTGCTTTAGTTGGAATTGGTTATAGCGGATATAAATATGGTTTTTTTCTGAGACGTTTTAATGGTTATTAGTGCTTAGTTTGGCAACTGATAATGAATATCATGAGTAACCTTATGAACGTTACTAAGAGACTGGAGAGGATCTTTATGCTTCCCCAATTTCTTCAAAAGGTAATGGGTTATAAAATGCGGGTTCTGACTGTTCCTAAATGAGCTTCAAAATTCAATAGCGTGAGAAAACGGATGTGAAAGATACACGAGGAGTCAGTTTGATGAGATACGCTTTTTGTAAATGGTTTAAAGCGAATGAAAACGCCCTATTGTTTTTGGCATCGTTTAATTACGATCTATTGTTGCATGTTAATGTGTTTACAAATGTGTAATGTCTGACCGTTTTTTTACGTATTATGTATTATGCTTAGGTTTAATAGGTCTGAGTTTTCTGGGTTGATTGGATTATTATGGGACAGCTATAAGATTCGGTCTGTTTTCCGTTGTCAATAATCGAAGTCGTTCTTTTACAAACGAGCAGATGTTTGACAGGATATTTTTCTTTCGGAAGGTTGGGGTAATTTTGAACTTGAAGATGTTTTGACCGGAATGTAGTTTGTAAGCTAGTTGTTGGCAGTCAATAGTAAAACTACTGAGTATGAGTAAGTGGTGTTTGTCATAATTCTTTCCTCATCTCCTCTTCTAGAAGTCTTTTTGCATTCGGCTCGATCTGGGGTATGAACTCTGAACTATTACGATAGCATATATTTCCTCATTACGCTATCGGGCATGTAAAAGTTTTTGATTTATGTTAAATTCATAATTGCAGTTCACTGTTTGTTTGGAACTTTTAATCGACAGAAGGCATTGAACGCTTTTGACATAAATGTTTTTCGTGTTGAATCCATAGAGTTGAAGTTGCTGATGATAATTGATTTGGTCATAGTAAGAGTCGTTTCCTAAACGCTTCTGTTAGTGAGTATATGACGAATGAGGTTAAATGTCTTACCTGAATCCCATTTTCGCACCAGGAAATTTATGTAAAAAGTTTGGAACTACTCACATATGATTGAAGGAGCAAATTCATTTTATAATCTCTTGCTGAAAGGAAGAATTGGAGGAAATGATTGTATTACAGTCTTGTCCTGTAGTGTATACAGGTATCGCATGTTGAGACTTTTTCGGGAGATCATAAAATTACGAATCTATGGGTATTTTACGGCTGGATTTGCTGAATATTAGAGTTCTGAATGTTCATTTTGTCATTCGTGGGCAATTATTAAAAAATGCAATAGAGTTTGCAGAAATATTTCAGTAACAATATTTTCACACCGTAAAGAGTCGTTTTTCCCTAAAAAGCTCTGTTAGAAGGTTCTATATTGGCCTGAGATTGAAACAGGATTTGAATGATGCTTCATCTGGCACCCTCTTAAAGTTACTCACACACATATTAGCACGTTATGATGAAACCACCATGAAAATAATTACCAGAAAGTCAGTCAATCAAACTTATGGAATATCCACATTTTGGAGAACAGACTGGGAATTAGAGTATGTTTAGGTTCTAGGTTGGAGAACCTGGCTATTGAAATAAGACAATGTTAAGGAAGTACTGTAACCAGCAGAGGAAAAAACTTATTGATAGAAACTTTAATGTTTTTGAGACTTAATTTCATGATGAAACAAAAGAAGCAAGATAGTTTTCCCTGTTGCTGTGTATGTGAACTTGGATTACCATCGAGATGACATGAAATTGTTTTCTATTCAATAACACCAAAGTCTTCAACCGGTAAGTGAGAGAACAACTGATGTCGAAGGACATCCATTTACTCTTCAGATCAGTTATCCATATAGCATAATATGCACATTTTGAAAGCAAACTCAAATAATTTTAGAAGTCATATCTGCAAAGAAGTCAGGTTTTACATTAATGAAGCAGATTGTATATTCGAATGAAAAGTTCAAAGCTATTGGCATGGTTAGATAATGACGATTGGCTTTAAGAAAATATTTAAATTCAGTGACTCAAGATGTCAAATAGATGACCTTCGTGGAAATGTTACCATCGACGTTTACAGTTGAAGGCTCAGCAGGATTGCTTACAAGATTGTCAATTGGTGGCGTTTGGTCTCGTGAGAACATTGTTATAAAATCCTATAAGTGAAATTTGCTGAAGAATCTAATATTATGTCTTTCAAACTACATGTATTCGCCACCGAAGCAATTATAGTATAGACAAACTTTGTCAGTAAGTTTAACATAAGACTTGTCGAACCTTCTTCATGAAAGATTTTGTGCTACTAAAAGTGGAAAGGATGGACTGCATTTTGAAATGATTTTAATTGCATATTAAATGAGCTTGTTCTTGGAAGGTCATTCATGATGAAATAACTGTTGTAGAAGATAGTTAGCAATTGTTCGAGACATTTTGAAGCGTAATAGATGAATATAAGATATAAGTTAGATAGACGCAAAGCGGTGAGGGCGAAGCGCCGTGAGAACGTCTTATGTTTCATTTGACTTGTCTCGCAGTAACGAGAACTTTTATGAGATTATTGATTGACGAGATGATATTTTAATTTGGTGTAATATGGTAGCTTGGGCAGCTTTAGGGCGGAATGGAGAAACAAAAGCTATTATGCATTTGAGTTTGGAGCAAAAGCATTTGGAGCTTATGATGCAGTAAATAAATGAGTGGAGGAAGAGTTTCAAAGACATTAGATGGCAAGATAAAGGGAAGATTGGAGGCTGGGTTGCAAAGAAGTTAAGATTAAATATATAATTAGGGCTCATAATAAAGCATCCAATTTTGGTTGCGATCTGAGTCCAGAAAATGCTTTAGGAAGGACGATGAGTTGTTTGCAAAACACGTCAAAAGACTTTAATGACCAAGATGAATGGTGAAACAAATGCATTTAAATAGATTCGATGGACTAAAGGAAAATGTTCTTCTCTCCACCAGTAGTTTCTTCCGTATGGTCCCTATGGAATGTATGGAAACCCTTACGAAAGACCATTTGACCCCATTGACTTGGTGAAGTAACTGGTATCATTACGGCCGAGAAGAAGACAGTGTTGGAGACCAGACGTGGACGTGAAGAAAGCAACTAAAAAGAAACCAAGGAAGAGAGTTATAAAGCAATGAATTCAACAGGGTGAAAAAGAGGTGAAAAAAGAGGTGAGATTTCACCACTTCACCTAAATTTATTTTTGTGCTATGTTTTCATACGTGTGAGGGTGGTGATATCATTAATTTTTAAGTTTATTTTTTATTTTATTTTTATATAAATGACGAAAACTATTGAGATAACAAACTACAACGGTCATGAGTTCAAGAATTTGTTCTTCGTTACTCGTGAAAATACATTCTATCAGATACGAGGGAGAAAGGGTAAAGTTAGTTTGAGCGTTTATGAAGGAATGAAGAATGGAAAGTTTATACAAGCATACGATACAAACGGTAAGCGTGTTTCATTAGCTTTGTCAAAACTTACTAACATTTATTTTGACAGTGACTTTGACTCTGACGATTGGAGCGACAGCAGCGATACTGAAGAATATGAAGTATTGTGTGAAGCACAGCAATGGGAGGAGTTGCAATACTTTTGTAAGTGAGAACGTTTATTTTTTACAGTAGTGAGGTGAAGTGGTTGGCGGCTTTATAAATATTTAAGGTTAAGTTGGTGTTTGTGTTTGTGTTGTAAAATATACGTTAACGGTTTTGTAAAGTGTCAAATTCACAAGTATTGCGTACGGAGGAACGCAGTGCCTCCGTACACGAGACTTGTATACTAACTTTCCTCTCTTCTTCAAAGTACTTCCTCTCTTGATCAAGATGCTTCCTCTCTTGATCAAGATGCTTCCTCTCTTCTTCAAAGTACTTCCTCTCTTGATCAAGATGCTTCCTCTCTTGATCAAGATGCTTCCTCTCTTCTTCAAGTACTTCCTCTCTTGATCAAGATGCTTCCTCTCTTGATCAAGATGCTTCCTCTCTTGATCAAGATGCTTCCTCTCTTCAACAAAGTACTTCCTCTCTTGATCAAGATGCTTCCTCTCTTGATCAAGATGCTTCCTCTCTTGATCAAGGTGCTTCCTCTCTTCTGCAAGATGCTTCCTCTCTTCTTCAAAGTACTTCCTCTCTTGATCAAGATGCTTCCTCTCTTGATCAAGATGCCTTCCTCTCTTCAACAAAGTACTTCCTCTCTTGATCAGATGCTTTCTCTCTTGATCAAGATGCTTCCTCTCTTGATCAAGGTGCTTCCTCTCTTCTGCAAGATGCTTCCTCTCTTCTTCAAAGTACTTCCTCTCTTGATCAAGATGCTTCCGCTCTTGATCAAGATGCTTCCTCTCTTCATCATGCAGCTTCCGCTCTTCTTTAAGATGCTTCCTCTCTTCAACAAAGTGCTTCCTCTCTTCTTCAAAGTACTTCCTCTCTTGATCAAGGTGCTTCCTCTCTTCTTCAAAGTACTTCCTCTCTTGATCAAGATGCTTCCTCTCTTGATCAAGATGCTTCCTCTCTTGATCAAGGTGCTTCCTCTCTTCAACAAAGTGATTCCTTTCTTCTTCAAAGTACTTCCTCTCTTGATCAAGATGCTTCCTCTCTTCATCATGCAGCTTCCGCTCTTCATCATGCAGCTTCCGCTCTTCTTCAAGATGCTTCCTCTCTTCACAAAGTGCTTCCTCTCTTCTTCAAAGTACTTCCTCTCTGGATCAAGATGCTTCCTCTCTTCTTCAAAGTACTTCCTCTCTTCTTCAAAGTACTTCCTCTCTTGATCAAGATGCTTCCTCTGTTCATCAAGTGCTTCCTCTCTTCAACAAAGTGCTTCCTCTCTTCAACACAAGTGCTTCCTCTCTTGATCAAGATGTTCCTCTCTTCATCAGATGCTTCTCTCTTCTTCAAAGTACTTCGTCTCTTGATCAAGATGCTTTCCTCTGTTCATCAAAGTGCTTCCTCTCTTCAACAAAGTGCTTCCTCTCTTCAACAAAGTGCTTCCTCGCTTCTTCAAGATGCTTCCTCTCTTCAACAAAGTGCTTCCTCTCTTGATCAAGATGCTTCCTCTCTTCATCAAGATGCTTCCTCTCTTCTTCAAAGTACTTCGTCTCTTGTCAAGGTGCTTCCTCTCTTGATCAAGATGCTTCCTCTCTTCTTCAAAGTACTTCCTCTCTTGATCAAGATGCTTCCTCTCTTGATCAAGATGCTTCCTCTCTTGATCAAGGTGCTTCCTCTCTTCAACAAAGTGCTTCCTCGCTTCTTCAAGATGCTTCCTCTCTTGATCAAGATGCTTCCTCTCTTCATCAAGATGCTTCCTCTCTTCTTCAAAGTACTTCGTCTCTTGATCAAGATGCTTCCTCTCTTGATCAAGATGCTTCCTCTCTTCTTCAAAGTACTTCCTCTCTTGATCAAGATGCTTCCTCTCTTGATCAAGATGCTTCCTCTCTTGATCAAGGTGCTTCCTCTCTTCAACAAAGTGATTCCTTTCTTCTTCAAAGTACTTCCTCTCTTGATCAAGATGCTTCCTCTCTTCATCATGCAGCTTCCGCTCTTCATCATGCAGCTTCCGCTCTTCTTCAAGATGCTTCCTCTCTTCAACAAAGTGCTTCCTCTCTTCTTCAAAGTACTTCCTCTCTGGATCAAGATGCTTCCTCTCTTCTTCAAAGTACTTCCTCTCTTGATCAAGATGCTTCCTCTCTTCAACAAAGTACTTCCTCTCTTGATCAAGGTGCTTCCTCTCTTGATCAAGATGCTTCCTCTCTTCATCATGCAGCTTCCTCTCTTCTTCAAGATGCTTCCTCTCTTCAACAAAGTGCTTCCTCTCTTCTTCAAAGTGCTTCCTCTCTTCTTCAAAGTACTTCCTCTCTTCTTCAAAGTACTTCGTCTCTTGATCAAGATGCTTCCTCTGTTCATCAAGATGCTTCCTCTCTTCTTCAAAGTACTTCCTCTCTTGATCAAGATGCTTCCTCTCTTGATCAAGGTGCTTCCTCTCTTCATCAAGATGCTTCCTCTCTTCTTCAAAGTACTTCCTCTCTTGATCAAGATGCTTCCTCTCTTCAACAAAGTGCTTCCTCTCTTCAACAAAGTGCTTCCTCTCTTCAACAAAGTGCTTCCTCGCTTCTTCAAGATGCTTCCTCTCTTGATCAAGATGCTTCCTCTCTTCATCATGCAGCTTCCGCTCTTCATCATGCAGCTTCCGCTCTTCTTCAAGATGCTTCCTCTCTTCAACAAAGTGCTTCCTCTCTTCTTCAAAGTACTTCCTCTCTGGATCAAGATGCTTCCTTTCTTCTTCAAAGTACTTCCTCTCTGGATCAAGATGCTTCCTCTCTTCAACAAAGTACTTCCTCTCTTGATCAAGGTGCTTCCTCTCTTGATCAAGATGCTTCCTCTCTTCATCATGCAGCTTCCTCTCTTCTTCAAGATGCTTCCTCTCTTCAACAAAGTGCTTCCTCTCTTCTTCAAAGTGCTTCCTCTCTTCTTCAAAGTACTTCCTCTCTTCTTCAAAGTACTTCCTCTCTTGATCAAGATGCTTCCTCTGTTCATCAAGATGCTTCCTCTCTTCTTCAAAGTACTTCCTCTCTTGATCAAGATGCTTCCTCTCTTGATCAAGGTGCTTCCTCTCTTCATCAAGATGCTTCCTCTCTTCTTCAAAGTACTTCGTCTCTTGATCAAGGTGCTTCCGCTCTTCATCATGCAGCTTCGTCTCTTCTTCAAGATGCTTCCTCTCTTGATCAAGATGCTTCCTCTCTTCATCATGCAGCTTCCGCTCTTCTTCAAGATGCTTCCTCTCTTCATCAAGATGCTTCCTCTCTTCATCAAGATGCTTCCTCTCTTGCTCAAGATGCAGCTTCCTCACTACATCATGTAGCTTCCTCTCTTGATCAAGGTGCTTCCTCTCTTCATCATGCAGCTTCCTCTCGTCTTCAAGATGCTTCCTCTCTTCAACAAAGTGCTTCCTCTCTTCTTCAAAGTTCTTCCTCTCTTCAACAAAGTGCTTCCTCTCTTCTGCAAGATGCTTCCTCTCTTCTTCAAAGTGCTTCCTCTCTTCAACAAAGTACTTCCTCTCTTCTTCAAAGTACTTCCTCTCTTCATCATGCAGCTTCCGCTCTTCTTCAAGATGCTTCCTCTCTTGATCAAGGTGCTTCCTCTCTTCTTCAAAGTACTTCCTCTCTTGATCAAGATGCTTCCTCTCTTGATCAAGATGCTTCCTCTCTTCTTCAAAGTACTTCCTCTCTTGATCAAGATGCTTCCTCTCTTGATCAAGATGCTTCCTCTCTTGATCAAGATGCTTCCTCTCTTCAACAAAGTACTTCCTCTCTTGATCAAGATGCTTCCTCTCTTGATCAAGATGCTTCCTCTCTTCATCATGCAGCTTCAGCTCTTCTTCAAGATGCTTCCTCTCTTCAACAAAGTGCTTCCTCTCTTCTTCAAAGTACTTCCTCTCTTCTTCAAAGTACTTCCTCTCTTCTTCAAAGTACTTCCTCTCTTCTTCAAAGTACTTCCTCTCTTCAACAAAGTGCTTCCTCTCTTCTTCAAAGTACTTCCTCTCTTCTTCAAAGTACTTCCTCTCTGGATCAAGATGCTTCCTCTCTTCTTCAAAGTACTTCCTCTCTTGATCAAGATGCTTCCTCTCTTCAACAAAGTGCTTCCTCTCTTCAACAAAGTGCTTCCTCTCTTCAACAAAGTGCTTCCTCGCTTCTTCAAGATGCTTCCTCTCTTGATCAAGATGCTTCCTCTCTTCATCAAGATGCTTCCTCTCTTCTTCAAAGTACTTCGTCTCTTGATCAAGGTGCTTCCTCTCTTGATCAAGATGCTTCCTCTCTTCTTCAAAGTACTTCCTCTCTTCTTCAAGTACTTCCTCTCTTGATCAAGGTGCTTCCTCTCTTCTGCAAGATGCTTCCTCTCTTCTTCAAAGTACTTCTCTCTTCTTCAAAGTACTTCCTCTCTTGATCAAGGTGCTTCCTCTCTTCTGCAAGATGCTTCCTCTCTTCTTCAAAGTGCTTCCTCTCTTCAACAAAGTGCTTCCTCTCTTCTTCAAAGTACTTCCTCTCTTGATCAAGGTGCTTCCTCTCTTCATCATGCAGCTTCCTCTCGTCTTCAAGATGCTTCCTCTCTTCTCAAAGTACTTCCCTCTCTTGATCAAGGTGCTTCCTCTCTTCATCATGCAGCTTCCTCACTACATCATGCAGCTTCCTCTCTTCAACAAAGTGCTTCCTCTCTTCTTCAAAGTGCTTCCTCTCTTCATCATGCAGCTTCCTCACTACATCATGTAGCTTCCTCTCTTCTTCAAAGTACTTCCTCTCTTCTTCAAAGTACTTCCTCTCTTGATCAAGGTGCTTCCTCTCTTCTGCAAGATGCTTCCTCTCTTCTTCAAAGTGCTTCCTCTCTTCAACAAAGTGCTTCCTCTCTTCTTCAAAGTACTTCCTCTCTTGATCAAGGTGCTTCCTCTCTTCATCATGCAGCTTCCTCTCGTCTTCAAGATGCTTCCTCTCTTCTTCAAAGTACTTCCTCTCTTGATCAAGGTGCTTCCTCTCTTCATCATGCAGCTTCCGCTCTTCTTCAAGATGCTTCCTCTCTTCATCAAGATGCTTCCTCTCTTCATCAAGATGCTTCCTCTCTTGCTCAAGATGCAGCTTCCTCTCTTCAACAAAGTACTTTCTCTTGATCAAGGTGCTTCCTCTCTTCATCATGCAGCTTCCTCTCGTCTTCAAGATGCTTCCTCTCTTCAACAAAGTGCTTCCTCTCTTCTTCAAAGTACTTCCTCTCTTCTTCAAGATGCTTCCTCTCTTCTTCAAGATGCTTCCTCTCTTCTTCAAAGTACTTCCTCTCTTCTGCAAGATGCTTCCTCTCTTGATCAAGGTGCTTCCTCTCTTCATCAAGATGCTTCCTCTCTGCAACAAAGTACTTCCTCTCTTGATCAAGGTGCTTCCTCTCTTCATCATGCAGCTTCCTCTCGTCTTCAAGATGCTTCCTCTCTTCAACAAAGTGCTTCCTCTCTTCTTCAAAGTACTTCCTCTCTTCTTCAAGATGCTTCCTCTCTTCTTCAAGATGCTTCCTCTCTTCTTCAAAGTGCTTCCTCTCTTCAACAAAGTGCTTCCTCTCTTGATCAAGATGCTTCCTCTCTTGATCAAGATGCTTCCTCTCTTCAACAAAGTACTTCCTCTCTTGATCAAGATGCTTCCTCTCTTGATCAAGATGCTTCCTCTCTTCATCATGCAGCTTCCGCTCTTCATCAAAGTGCTTCCTCTCTTGCTCAAGATGCAGCTTCCTCTCTTCAACAAAGTACTTCCTCTCTTCATCAAGATGCTTCCTCTCTTGCTCAAGATGCAGCTTCCTCTCTTCAACAAAGTACTTCCTCTCTTGATCAAGGTGCTTCCTCTCTTCATCATGCAGCTTCCTCTCGTCTTCAAGATGCTTCCTCTCTTCAACAAAGTACTTCCTCTCTTCTTCAAAGTACTTCCTCTCTGGATCAAGATGCTTCCTCTCTTCTTCAAGATGCTTGCTCTCTTCAACAAAGTGCTTCCTCTCTTCTGCAAGATGCTTCCTCTCTTCTTCAAAGTGCTTCCTCTCTTCAACAAAGTACTTCCTCTCTTCTTCAAAGTACTTCCTCTCTTCTTCAACGTACTTCCTCTCTTGATCAAGATGCTTCCTCTCTTCAACAAAGTGCTTCCTCTCTTCTTCAAAGTGCTTCCTCTCTTCTTCAAAGTACTTCCTCTCTTCTTCAAAGTACTTCCTCTCTTCAACAAAGTGCTTCCTCTCTTCAACAAAGTGCTTCCTCGCTTCTTCAAGATGCTTCCTCTCTTGATCAAGATGCTTCCTCTCTTCATCAAGATGCTTCCTCTCTTCTTCAAAGTACTTCGTCTCTTGATCAAGGTGCTTCCTCTCTTGATCAAGATGCTTCCTCTCTTCTTCAAAGTACTTCCTCTCTTCTTCAAAGTACTTCCTCTCTTCTTCAAAGTACTTCCTCTCTTGATCAAGGTGCTTCCTCTCTTCTGCAAGATGCTTCCTCTCTTCTTCAAAGTGCTTCCTCTCTTCAACAAAGTGCTTCCTCTCTTCATCATGCAGCTTCCTCACTACATCATGCAGCTTCCTCTCTTCAACAAAGTGCTTCCTCTCTTCTTCAAAGTGCTTCCTCTCTTCATCATGCAGCTTCCTCACTACATCATGTAGCTTCCTCTCTTCTTCAAAGTACTTCCTCTCTTCTTCAAAGTACTTCCTCTCTTGATCAAGGTGCTTCCTCTCTTCTGCAAGATGCTTCCTCTCTTCTTCAAAGTACTTCCTCTCTTGATCAAGGTGCTTCCTCTCTTCATCATGCAGCTTCCTCACTACATCATGCAGCTTCCTCTCTTCAACAAAGTGCTTCCTCTCTTCTTCAAAGTGCTTCCTCTCTTCATCATGCAGCTTCTCACTACATCATGCAGCTTCCTCTCTTCAACAAAGTGCTTCCTCTCTTCTTCAAAGTGCTTCCTCTCTTCATCATGCAGCTTCCTCACTACATCATGTAGCTTCCTCTCTTCTTCAAAGTACTTCCTCTCTTCTTCAAATACTTCCTCTCTTGATCAAGGTGCTTCCTCTCTTCTGCAAGATGCTTCCTCTCTTCTTCAAAGTACTTCCTCTCTTCTTCAAAGTACTTCCTCTCTTGATCAAGGTGCTTCCTCTCTTCTGCAAGATGCTTCCTCTCTTCTTCAAGATGCTTCCTCTCTTCAACAAAGTGCTTCCTCTCTTCTTCAAAGTACTTCCTCTCTTTCAAGATGCTTCCTCTCTTCTTCAAGATGCTTCCTCTCTTCTTCAAAGTGCTTCCTCTCTTCAACAAAGTGCTTCCTCTCTTCAACAAAGTGCTTCCTCTCTTCAACAAAGTACTTCCTCTCTTCTTCAAAGTGCTTCCTCTCTTCTTCAAAGTGCTTCCTCTCTTCATCATGCAGCTTCCTCACTACATCATGCAGCTTCCTCTCTTCAACAAAGTGCTTCCTCTCTTCTTCAAAGTACTTCCTCTCTTGATCAAGGTGCTTCCTCTCTTCTTCAAAGTACTTCCGCTCTTGATCAAGATGCTTCCTCTCTTGATCAAGATGCTTCCTCTCTTCATCAAGATGCTTCCTCTCTTGCTCAAGATGCAGCTTCCTCTCTTCAACAAAGTACTTCCTCTCTTGATCAAGGTGCTTCCTCTCTTCATCATGCAGCTTCCTCTCGTCTTCAAGATGCTTCCTCTCTTCAACAAAGTACTTCCTCTCTTCTTCAAAGTACTTCCTCTCTGGATCAAGATGCTTCCTCTCTTCTTCAAGATGCTTCCTCTCTCTTCAAAGTACTTCCTCTCTTCTGCAAGATGCTTCCTCTCTTGATCAAGGTGCTTCCTCTCTTCATCAAGATGCTTCCTCTCTGCAACAAAGTACTTCCTCTCTTGATCAAGGTGCTTCCTCTCTTCATCATGCAGCTTCCGCTCTTCTTCAAGATGCTTCCTCTCTTGATCAAGATGCTTCCTCTCTTCATCAAGATGCTTCCTCTCTTCTTCAAAGTACTTCCTCTCTTCTGCAAGATGCTTCCTCTCTTGATCAAGGTGCTTCCTTCTCATCAAGATGCTTCCTCTCTGCAACAAAGTACTTCCTCTCTTGATCAAGGTGCTTCCTCTCTTCATCATGCAGCTTCGTCACTACATCATGTAGCTTCCTCTCTTCTTCAAAGTACTTCCTCTCTTCATCATGCAGCTTCCTCTCTTCAACAAAGTGCTTCCTCTCTTCTTCAAAGTGCTTCCTCTCTTCTTCAAAGTGCTTCCTCTCTTGCTCAAGATGCAGCTTCCTCTCTTCTTCAAAGTACTTCCTCTCTTGATCAAGGTGCTTCCTCTCTTCATCATGCAGCTTCCTTCGTCTTCAAGATGCTTCCTCTCTTCTTCAAAGTACTTCCTCTCTTGATCAAGGTGCTTCCTCTCTTCATCATGCAGCTTCCGCTCTTCTTCAAGATGCTTCCTCTCTTCATCAAGATGCTTCCTCTCTTCATCAAGATGCTTCCTCTCTTGCTCAAGATGCAGCTTCCTCTCTTCTTCAAAGTGCTTCCTCTCTTCTTCAAAGTACTTCCTCTCTTCTTCAAAGTACTTCCTCTCTTGATCAAGGTGCTTCCTCTCTTCATCATGCAGCTTCCTCTCGTCTTCAAGATGCTTCCTCTCTTCTTCAAAGTACTTCCTCTCTTGATCAAGGTGCTTCCTCTCTTCATCATGCAGCTTCCTCTCGTCTTCAAGATGCTTCCTCTCTTCTTCAAAGTACTTCCTCTCTTGATCAAGGTGCTTCCTCTCTTCATCATGCAGCTTCCGCTCTTCTTCAAGATGCTTCCTCTCTTCATCAAGATGCTTCCTCTCTTCATCAAGATGCTTCCTCTCTTCATCAAGATGCTTCCTCTCTTGCTCAAGATGCAGCTTCCTCTCTTCAACAAAGTACTTCCTCTCTTGATCAAGGTGCTTCCTCTCTTCATCATGCAGCTTCCTCTCGTCTTCAAGATGCTTCCTCTCTTCTTCAAAGTACTTCCTCTCTTCTTCAAAGTACTTCCTCTCTTGATCAAGATGCTTCCTCTCTTGCTCAAGATGCAGCTTCCTCTCTTCTTCAAAGTGCTTCCTCTCTTCTTCAAAGTACTTCCTCTCTTCTTCAAAGTACTTCCTCTCTTGATCAAGGTGCTTCCTCTCTTCATCATGCAGCTTCCTCTCGTCTTCAAGATGCTTCCTCTCTTCTTCAAAGTACTTCCTCTCTTGATCAAGGTGCTTCCTCTCTTCATCATGCAGCTTCCTCTCTTCATCATGCAGCTTCCTCTCGTCTTCAAGATGCTTCCTCTCTTCTTCAAAGTACTTCCTCTCTTGATCAAGTGCTTCCTCTCTTCATCATGCAGCTTCCGCTCTTCTTCAAGATGCTTCCTCTCTTCATCAAGATGCTTCCTCTCTTCATCAAGATGCTTCCTCTCTTGCTCAAGATGCAGCTTCCTCTCTTCAACAAAGTACTTCCTCTCTTGATCAAGGTGCTTCCTCTCTTCATCATGCAGCTTCCTCTCGTCTTCAAGATGCTTCCTCTCTTCAACAAAGTACTTCCTCTCTTCTTCAAAGTACTTCCTCTCTGGATCAAGATGCTTCCTCTCTTCTTCAAGATGCTTCCTCTCTTCTTCAAAGTGCTTCCTCTCTTCAACAAAGTGCTTCCTCTCTTCAACAAAGTGCTTCCTCTCTTCAACAAAGTGCTTCCTCACTACATCATGCAGCTTCCTCTCTTCAACAAAGTGCTTCCTCTCTTCTTCAAAGTACTTCCTCTCTTGATCAAGGTGCTTCCTCTCTTCATCATGCAGCTTCCGCTCTTCTTCAAGATGCTTCCTCTCTTCATCAAGATGCTTCCTCTCTTGCTCAAGATGCAGCTTCCTCTCTTCAACAAAGTACTTCCTCTCTTGATCAAGGTGCTTCCTCTCTTCATCATGCAGCTTCCTCTCGTCTTCAAGATGCTTCCTCTCTTCAACAAAGTACTTCCTCTCTTCTTCAAAGTACTTCCTCTCTGGATCAAGATGCTTCCTCTCTTCTTCAAGTGCTTCCTCTTCTTCAAAGTACTTCCTCTCTTCTGCAAGATGCTTCCTCTCTTGATCAAGGTGCTTCCTCTCTTCATCAAGATGCTTCCTCTCTGCAACAAAGTACTTCCTCTCTTGATCAAGGTGCTTCCTCTCTTCATCATGCAGCTTCCTCTCGTCTTCAAGATGCTTCCTCTCTTCAACAAAGTGCTTCCTCTCTTCTTCAAAGTACTTCCTCTCTTCTTCAAGATGCTTCCTCTCTTCTTCAAGATGCTTCCTCTCTTCTTCAAAGTGCTTCCTCTCTTCAACAAAGTGCTTCCTCTCTTCAACAAAGTGCTTCCTCTCTTCAACAAAGTACTTCCTCTCTTCTTCAAAGTGCTTCCTCTCTTCTTCAAAGTGCTCTCTTCATCCAGCTTCCTCTCTTCAACAAAGTGCTTCCTCTCTTCTTCAAAGTACTTCCTCTCTTGATCAAGGTGCTTCCTCTCTTCATCATGCAGCTTCCGCTCTTCTTCAAGATGCTTCCTCTCTTCATCAAGATGCTTCCTCTCTTCATCAAGATGCTTCCTCTCTTGCTCAAGATGCAGCTTCCTCTCTTCAACAAAGTACTTCCTCTCTTGATCAAGGTGCTTCCTCTCTTCATCATGCAGCTTCCTCTCTTCTTCAAAGTACTTCCTCTCTTGATCAAGGTGCTTCCTCTCTTCTTCAAAGTACTTCCTCTCTTGATCAAGATGCTTCCTCTCTTCATCAAAGATGCTTCCTCTCTTCTTCAAAGTGCTTCCTCTCTTGATCAAGGTGCTTCCTCTCTTCATGCAGCTTCCTCTCTTCAACAAAGTGCTTCCTCTCTTCAACAAGTACTTCCTCTCTTCTTCAAAGTACTTCCTCTCTGGATCAAGATGCTTCCTCTCTTCTTCAAGATGCTTCCTCTCTTCTTCAAAGTACTTCCTCTCTTCTGCAACAAAGTACTTCCTCTCTTGATCAAGGTGCTTCCTCTCTTCATCATGCAGCTTCCTCTCTTCAACAAAGTGCTTCCTCTCTTCTTCAAAGTGCTTCCTCTCTTCATCAGCAGCTTCCTCTCTTCAACAAAGTGCTTCCTCTCTTCTTCAAAGTGCTTCCTCTCTTCTTCAAAGTGCTTCCTCTCTTCTTCAAAGTGCTTCCTCTCTTCATCAAGATGCTTCCTCTCTTCTTCAAAGTACTTCCTCTCTTCATCATGCAGCTTCCTCACTACATCATGTAGCTTCCTCTCTTCATCAAGATGCTTCCTCTCTTCTTCAAAGTGCTTCCTCTCTTCTTCAAAGTGCTTCCTCTCTTCATCATGCAGCTTCCTCACTCATCATGCAGCTTCCTCTCTTCAACAAAGTGCTTCCTCTCTTCTTCAAAGTACTTCCTCTCTTGATCAAGTGCTTCCTCTCTTCTTCAAAGTACTTCCTCTCTTGATCAAGATGCTTCCTCTCTTCATCAAGATGCTTCCTCTCTTCATCAAGATGCTTCCTCTCTTGCTCAAGATGCTTCCTCTCTTCAACAAGTACTTCCTCTCTTGATCAAGTGCTTCCTCTCTTCATCATGCAGCTTCCTCTCTCTTCAAGATGCTTCCTCTCTTCATCATGCAGCTTCCTCTCTTCTTCAAAGTGCTTCCTCTCTTCTTCAAAGTGCTTCCTCTCTTCATCATGCAGCTTCCTCTCTTCAACAAAGTGCTTCCTCTCTTCATCAAAGTGCTTCCTCTCTTCTTCAAAGTGCTTCCTCTCTTTCAAGATGCAGCTTCCTCTCTTCAACAAAGTACTTCCTCTCTTGATCAAGGTGCTTCCTCTCTTCATCATGCAGCTTCCTCTCGTCTTCAAGATGCTTCCTCTCTTCTTCAAAGTACTTCCTCTCTTGATCAAGTGCTTCCTCTCTTGATCAAGTGCTTCCTCTCTTCTTCAAAGTACTTCCTCTCTTGATCAAGGTGCTTCCTCTCTTCTTCAAAGTACTTCCTCTCTTGATCAAGATGCTTCCTCTCTTCATCAAGATGCTTCCTCTCTTCTTCAAAGTGCTTCCTCTCTTGATCAAGTGCTTCCTCTCTTCTGCAAGATGCTTCCTCTCTTCTTCAAAGTGCTTCCTCTCTTCTTCAAAGTGCTTCCTCTCTTCATCATGCAGCTTCCTCCTCATCATGAGCTTCCTCTCTTCAACAAAGTGCTTCCTCTCTTCTTCAAAGTACTTCCTCTCTTGATCAAGTGCTTCCTCTCTTCATCATGCAGCTTCCCTCTTCTTCAAGATGCTTCCTCTCTTCATCAAGATGCTTCCTCTCTTCATCAAGATGCTTCCTCTCTTCTCAAGATGCTTCCTCTCTTGATCAAGGTGCTTCCTCTCTTCATCATGCAGCTTCCTCTCGTCTTCAAGATGCTTCCTCTCTTCAACAAAGTGCTTCCTCTCTTCTTCAAAGTGCTTCCTCTCTTCTTCAAAGTGCTTCCTCTCTTCATCAAGATGCTTCCTCTTCTTCAAAGTACTTCCTCTCTTGATCAAGATGCTTCCTCTCTTGATCAAGTGCTTCCTCTCTTCTTCAAAGTACTTCCTCTCTTGATCAAGATGCTTCCTCTCTTCTTCAAGTGCTTCCTCTCTTCTTCAAAGTGCTTCCTCTCTTGATCAAGGTGCTTCCTCTCTTCTCAAGATGCTTCCTCTCTTCTTCAAAGTGCTTCCTCTCTTCAACAAAGTGCTTCCTCTCTTCATCAAGAGCTTCTCTCTCTTCATCATGCAGCTTCCTCTCTTCATCAAGATGCTTCCTCTCTTCTTCAAAGTGCTTCCTCTCTTCATCAGCAGCTTCCTCTCATCATGCAGCTTCCTCTCTTCACAAAGTGCTTCCTCTCTTCTTCAAAGTACTTCCTCTCTTGATCAAGTGCTTCCTCTCTCATCATGCAGCTTCCTCTCTTCTTCAAGATGCTTCCTCTCTTCATCAAGATGCTTCCTCTCTTCATCAAAGACTTCCTCTCTTCTCAAGATGCTTCCTCTCTTCAACAAAGTGCTTCCTCTCTTCATCATGCAGCTTCCTCTCTTCACAAAGTGCTTCCTCTCTCATCAGTAGCTTCCTCTCTTCATCAAGATGCTTCCTCTCTTCTTCAAAGTACTTCCTCTCTTGATCAAGTGCTTCCTCTCTTCATCATGAGCTTCCTCTCTCTTCAAGATGCTTCCTCTCTTCTTCAAAGTACTTCCTCTCTTGATCAAGGTGCTTCCTCTCTTCATCATGCAGCTTCCCTCTTCTTCAAGATGCTTCCTCTCTTCATCAAGATGCTTCCTCTCTTCATCAAGATGCTTCCTCTCTTCTCAAGATGCTTCCTCTCTTCAACAAAGTACTTCCTCTCTTCATCAAGTGCTTCCTCTCTTCATCAGAGCTTCCTCTCTTCTTCAAGATGCTTCCTCTCTTCAACAAAGTGCTTCCTCTCTTCTTCAAGTACTTCCTCTCTTGATCAAGATGCTTCCTCTCTTCTTCAAGATGCTTCCTCTCTTCTTCAAAGTGCTTCCTCTCTTGATCAAGGTGCTTCCTCTCTTCATCATGAGCTTCCTCTCTTCTTCAAGATGCTTCCTCTCTTCTTCAAAGTACTTCCTCTCTTGATCAAGGTGCTTCCTCTCTTCATCATGCAGCTTCCTCTTCTTCAAGATGCTTCCTCTCTTCATCAAGTGCTTCCTCTCTTCTCAAGATGCTTCCTCTCTTCACAAAGTACTTCCTCTCTTGATCAAGTGCTTCCTCTCTTCATCAATGAGCTTCCTCTCTCTTCAAGATGCTTCCTCTCTTCACAAAGTGCTTCCTCTCTTCTTCAAAGTACTTCCTCTCTTGATCAAGATGCTTCCTCTCTTCTTCAAGATGCTTCCTCTCTTCTTCAAAGTGCTTCCTCTCTTATCAAGTGCTTCCTCTCTTCATCAGCAGCTTCCTCTCTTCTTCAAGATGCTTCCTCTCTTCTTCAAAGTACTTCCTCTCTTGATCAAGGTGCTTCCTCTCTTCATCATGAGCTTCCTCTCTCTTCAAGATGCTTCCTCTCTTCAACAAGTGCTTCCTCTCTTCTTCAAAGTACTTCCTCTCTTGATCAAGGTGCTTCCTCTCTTCTTCAAGATGCTTCCTCTCTTCAACAAAGTACTTCCTCTCTTCAACAAAGTGCTTCCTCTCTTCTCAAGATGCTTCCTCTCTTCAACAAAGTACTTCCTCTCTTGATCAAGTGCTTCCTCTCTTCAACAAAGTGCTTCCTCTCTTCACAAAGTGCTTCCTCTCTTCAACAAAGTACTTCCTCTCTTCTTCAAAGTGCTTCCTCTTCTTCAAAGTGCTTCCTCTCTTCATCATGCTTCCTCACTACATCATGCAGCTTCCTCTCTTCACAAAGTGCTTCCTCTCTTCTTCAAAGTACTTCCTCTCTTGATCAAGTGCTTCCTCTCTTCATCATGCAGCTTCCTCTTCTTCAAGATGCTTCCTCTCTTGATCAAGATGCTTCCTCTCTTCATCAAGTGCTTCCTCTCTTCTCAAGATGCTTCCTCTCTTCAACAAAGTACTTCCTCTCTTGATCAAGTGCTTCCTCTCTTCATCAGCAGCTTCCTCTCGTCCAAGATGCTTCCTCTCTTCAACAAGTACTTCCTCTCTTCTTCAAAGTACTTCCTCTCTGATCAAGATGCTTCCTCTCTTCTTCAAGATGCTTCCTCTCTTCTTCAAAGTACTTCCTCTCTTCTGCAAGATGCTTCCTCTCTTGATCAAGGTGCTTCCTCTCTTCATCAAGATGCTTCCTCTCTGCAACAAAGTACTTCCTCTCTTGATCAAGGTGCTTCCTCTCTTCATCATGCAGCTTCCGCTCTTCTTCAAGATGCTTCCTCTCTTGATCAAGATGCTTCCTCTCTTCATCAAGATGTTCCTCTCTTCTTCAAAGTATCCTCTCTTTCTGCAAGATGCTTCCTCTCTTGATCAAGGTGCTTCCTCTCTTCATCAAGATGCTTCCTCTCTGCAACAAAGTACTTCCTCTCTTGATCAAGGTGCTTCCTCTCTTCATCATGCAGCTTCGTCACTACATCATGTAGCTTCCTCTCTTCTTCAAAGTACTTCCTCTCTTCATCATGCAGCTTCCTCTCTTCAACAAGGTGCTTCCTCTCTTCTTCAAAGTGCTTCCTCTCTTCTTCAAAGTGCTTCCTCTCTTGCTCAAGATGCAGCTTCCTCTCTTCTTCAAAGTACTTCCTCTCTTGATCAAGGTGCTTCCTCTCTCATCATGCAGCTTCCTCTCGTCTTCAAGATGCTTCCTCTCTTCTTCAAAGTACTTCCTCTCTTGATCAAGGTGCTTCCTCTCTTCATCATGCAGCTTCCGCTCTTCTTCAAGATGCTTCCTCTCTTCATCAAGATGCTTCCTCTCTTCATCAAGATGCTTCCTCTCTTGCTCAAGATGCAGCTTCCTCTCTTCTTCAAAGTGCTTCCTCTCTTCTTCAAAGTACTTCCTCTCTTCTTCAAAGTACTTCCTCTCTTGATCAAGGTGCTTCCTCTCTTCATCATGCAGCTTCCTCTCGTCTTCAAGATGCTTCCTCTCTTCTTCAAAGTACTTCCTCTCTTGATCAAGGTGCTTCTCTCTCATCATGCAGCTTCCTCTCGTCTTCAAGATGCTTCCTCTCTTCTTCAAAGTACTTCCTCTCTTGATCAAGGTGCTTCCTCTCTTCATCATGCAGCTTCCGCCTTCTTCAAGATGCTTCCTCTCTTTCATCAGATTGCTTCCTCTCTTCATCAAGATGCTTCTCTCTTCATCAGATGCTTCCTCTCTTGCTCAAGATGCAGCTTCCTCTCTTCACAAAGTACTTCCTCTCTTGCAAGGTGCTTCTCTCTTCATCATGCAGCTTCCTCTCGTCTTCAAGATGCTTCCTCCTTCACGTACTTCCTCTCTTCTTCCAAAGTACTTCCTCTCTTGATCAAGATGCTTCCTCTCTTGCTCAAGATGGCAGCTTCCTCTCTTCTTCAAGTGCTTCCTCTCTTCTTCAAAGTACTCCTCTCTTCTTCAAAGTACTTCCTCTCTTGATCAAGGTGCTTCCTCTCTTCATCATGCAGCTTCCTCTCGTCTTCAGATGCTTCCTCTCTTCTTCAAAGTACTTCCTCTCTTGATCAAGGTCTTCCTCTCTTCATCATGCAGCTTCCTCTTCTTCATGCAGCTCCTCTCGTCTTCAAGATGCTTCCTCTCTTCTTCAAAGTACTTCCTCTCTTGATCAAGGTGCTTCCTCTCTTCATCATGCAGCTTCCGCTCTTCTTCAAGATGCTTCCTCTCTTCATCAGATGCTTCCTCTCTTCATCAAGATCTGCTCCTCTCTTGCTCAGATGCAGCTTCCTCTCTTCAACAAAGTCTTCCTCTCTTGATCAAGGTGCTTCCTCTTCATCATGCAGCTTCCTCTCGTCTTCAAGATGCTTCCTCTCTTCAACAAAGTACTTCCTCTCTTCTTCAAAGTACTTCCTCTCTGGATCAAGATGCTTCCTCTCTTCTTCAAGATGCTTCCTCTCCTTCTTCAAAGTGCTTCCTCTCTTCAACAAAGTGCTTCCTCTCTTCAACAAAGTGCTTCCTCTCTTCAACAAAGTGCTTCCTCACTACATCATCAGCTTCCTCTCTTCAACAAGTGCTTCCTCTCTTCTTCAAAGTACTTCCTCTCTTGATCAAGGTGCTTCCTCTCTTCATCATGCAGCTTCCGCTCTTCTTCAAGATGCTTCCTCTCTTCATCAAGATGCTTCCTCTCTTGCTCAAGATGCAGCTTCCTCTCTTCAACAAAGTACTTCCTCTCTTGATCAAGGTGCTTCCTCTCTTCATCATGCAGCTTCCTCTCTTCATCAAGATGCTTCCTCTCTTCAACAAAGTACTTCCTCTCTTCTTCAAAGTACTTCCTCTCTGGATCAAGATGCTTCCTCTCTTCTTCAAGATGCTTCCTCTCTTCTTCAAAGTACTTCCTCTCTTCTGCAAGATGCTTCCTCTCTTGATCAAGGTGCTTCCTCTCTTCATCAAGATGCTTCCTCTCTGCAACAAAGTACTTCCTCTCTTGATCAAGGTGCTTCCTCTCTTCATCATGCAGCTTCCTCTCGTCTTCAGATGCTTCCTCTCTTCAACAAAGTGCTTCCTCTCTTCTTCAAAGTACTTCCTCTCTTCTTTCAAGATGCTTCCTCTCTTCTTCAAGATGCTTCCTCTCTTCTTCAAGTACTTCCTCTCTTCTGCAAGATGCTTCCTCTCTTGATCAAGGTGCTTCCTCTCTTCATCAAGATGCTTCCTCTCTGCAACAAAGTACTTCCTCTCTTGATCAAGGTGCTTCCTCTCTTCATCATGCAGCTTCCTCTCTCTTCAGATGCTTCCTCTCTTCAACAAAGTGCTTCCTCTCTTCTTCAAAGTACTTCCTCTCTTCTTCAAGATGCTTCCTCTCTTCTTCAAGATGCTTCCTCTCTTCTTCAAAGTGCTTCCTCTCTTCAACAAAGTGCTTCCTCTCTTCAACAAAGTGCTTCCTCTCTTCAACAAAGTACTTCCTCTCTTCTTCAAAGTGCTTCCTCTCTTCTTCAAAGTGCTTCCTCTCTTCATCATGCAGCTTCCTCTCTTCAACAAAGTGCTTCCTCTCTTCTTCAAAGTACTTCCTCTCTTGATCAAGGTGCTTCCTCTCTTCATCATGCAGCTTCCGCTCTTCTTCAAGATGCTTCCTCTCTTCATCAAGATGCTTCCTCTCTTCATCAAGATGCTTCCTCTCTTGCTCAAGATGCAGCTTCCTCTCTTCAACAAAGTACTTCCTCTCTTCATCATGCAGCTTCCTCTCGTCTTCAAGATGCTTCCTCTCTTCATCATGCAGCTTCCTCTCTTCAACAAAGTGCTTCTCTCTTCTTCAAAGTGCTTCCTCTCTTCATCATGCAGCTTCCTCTCTTCAACAAAGTGCTTCCTCTCTTCTTCAAAGTGCTTCCTCTCTTCATCATGCAGCTTCCTCTCTTCAACAAAGTGCTTCCTCTCTTCAACAAAGTACTTCCTCTCTTCTTCAAAGTACTTCCTCTCTGGATCAAGATGCTTCCTCTCTTCTTCAAGATGCTTCCTCTCTTCTTCAAAGTACTTCCTCTCTTCTGCAACAAAGTACTTCCTCTCTTGATCAAGGTGCTTCCTCTCTTCATCATGCAGCTTCCTCTCTTCAACAAAGTGCTTCCTCTCTTCTTCAAAGTGCTTCCTCTCTTCATCATGCAGCTTCCTCTCTTCAACAAAGTGCTTCCTCTCTTCTTCAAATTGCTTCCTCTTCTTCAAAGTGCTTCCTCTTCTTCAAAGTGCTTCCTCTCTTCATCAAGATGCTTCCTCTCTTCTTCAAAGTACTTCCTCTCTTCATCATGCAGCTTCCTCACTACATCATGTAGCTTCCTCTCTTCATCAAGATGCTTCCTCTCTTCTTCAAAGTGCTTCCTCTCTTCTTCAAAGTGCTTCCTCTCTTCATCATGCAGCTTCCTCACTACATCATGCAGCTTCCTCTCTTCAACAAAGTGCTTCCTCTCTTCTTCAAAGTACTTCCTCTCTTGATCAAGGTGCTTCCTCTCTTCTTCAAAGTACTTCCGCTCTTGATCAAGATGCTTCCTCTCTTCATCAAGATGCTTCCTCTCTTCATCAAGATGCTTCCTCTCTTGCTCAAGATGCAGCTTCCTCTCTTCAACAAAGTACTTCCTCTCTTGATCAAGGTGCTTCCTCTCTTCATCATGCAGCTTCCTCTCGTCTTCAAGATGCTTCCTCTCTTCATCATGCAGCTTCCTCTCTTCTTCAAAGTGCTTCCTCTCTTCTTCAAAGTGCTTCCTCTCTTCATCATGCAGCTTCCTCTCTTCAACAAAGTGCTTCCTCTCTTCTTCAAAGTGCTTCCTCTCTTCTTCAAAGTGCTTCCTCTCTTGCTCAAGATGCAGCTTCCTCTCTTCAACAAAGTACTTCCTCTCTTGATCAAGGTGCTTCCTCTCTTCATCATGCAGCTTCCTCTCGTCTTCAAGATGCTTCCTCTCTTCTTCAAAGTACTTCCTCTCTTGATCAAGGTGCTTCCTCTCTTGATCAAGGTGCTTCCTCTCTTCTTCAAAGTACTTCCTCTCTTGATCAAGGTGCTTCCTCTCTTCTTCAAAGTACTTCCTCTCTTGATCAAGATGCTTCCTCTCTTCATCAAGATGCTTCCTCTCTTCTTCAAAGTGCTTCCTCTCTTGATCAAGGTGCTTCCTCTCTTCATCATGCAGCTTCCTCTCGTCTTCAAGATGCTTCCTCTCTTCTTCAAAGTACTTCCTCTCTTGATCAAGGTGCTTCCTCTCTTCATCATGCAGCTTCCTCTCGTCTTCAAGATGCTTCCTCTCTTCAACAAAGTGCTTCCTCTCTTCTTCAAAGTACTTCCTCTCTTGATCAAGGTGCTTCCTCTCTTCTTCAAGATGCTTCCTCTCTTCAACAAAGTACTTCCTCTCTTCAACAAAGTGCTTCCTCTCTTCTGCAAGATGCAGCTTCCTCTCTTCAACAAAGTACTTCCTCTCTTGATCAAGGTGCTTCCTCTCTTCATCATGCAGCTTCCTCTCGTCTTCAAGATGCTTCCTCTCTTCAACAAAGTGCTTCCTCTCTTCTTCAAAGTGCTTCCTCTCTTCATCAAGATGCTTCCTCTCTTCTTCAAAATACTTCCTCTCTGGATCAAGATGCTTCCTCTCTTCTTCAAGATGCTTCCTCTCTTCTTCAAAGTGCTTCCTCTCTTCAACAAAGTGCTTCCTCTCTTCATCAAGATGCTTCCTCTCTTCTTCAAAGTACTTCCTCTCTTCATCATGCAGCTTCCTCTCTTCATCATGCAGCTTCCTCACTACATCATGCAGCTTCCTCTCTTCAACAAAGTGCTTCCTCTCTTCAACAAAGTGCTTCCTCTCTTGATCAAGGTGCTTCCTCACTACATCATGCAGCTTCCTCTCTTCAACAAAGTGCTTCCTCTCTTCTTCAAAGTGCTTCCTCTCTTGATCAAGGTGCTTCCTCTCTTCATCATGCAGCTTCCTCTCGTCTTCAAGATGCTTCCTCTCTTCAACAAAGTGCTTCCTCTCTTCTTCAAAGTACTTCCTCTCTTGATCAAGATGCTTCCTCTCTTCTTCAAGATGCTTCCTCTCTTCTTCAAAGTGCTTCCTCTCTTGATCAAGGTGCTTCCTCTCTTCATCATGCAGCTTCCTCTCGTCTTCAAGATGCTTCCTCTCTTCTTCAAAGTACTTCCTCTCTTGATCAAGGTGCTTCCTCTCTTCATCATGCAGCTTCCTCTCGTCTTCAAAGTGCTTCCTCTCTTCAACAAAGTGCTTCCTCTCTTCTGCAAGATGCTTCCTCTCTTCTTCAAAGTGCTTCCTCTCTTCATCATGCAGCTTCCTCACTACATCATGCAGCTTCCTCTCTTCAACAAAGTGCTTCCTCTCTTCAACAAAGTGCTTCCTCTCTTCATCATGCAGCTTCCTCACTACATCATGCAGCTTCCTCTCTTCAACAAAGTGCTTCCTCTCTTCTTCAAAGTACTTCCTCTCTTCTTCAAAGTGCTTCCTCTCTTCATCATGCAGCTTCCTCTCGTCTTCAAGATGCTTCCTCTCTTCAACAAAGTGCTTCCTCTCTTCTTCAAAGTGCTTCCTCTCTTGATCAAGGTGCTTCCTCTCTTCTGCAAGATGCTTCCTCTCTTCTTCAAAGTACTTCCTCTCTTGATCAAGGTGCTTCCTCTCTTCATCATGCAGCTTCCTCTCGTCTTCAAGATGCTTCCTCTCTTCTTCAAAGTACTTCCTCTCTTGATCAAGGTGCTTCCTCTCTTCATCATGCAGCTTCCGCTCTTCTTCAAGATGCTTCCTCTCTTCATCAAGATGCTTCCTCTCTTCATCAAGATGCTTCCTCTCTTGCTCAAGATGCAGCTTCCTCTCTTCAACAAAGTACTTCCTCTCTTGATCAAGGTGCTTCCTCTCTTCATCATGCAGCTTCCTCTCGTCTTCAAGATGCTTCCTCTCTTCAACAAAGTGCTTCCTCTCTTCTTCAAAGTACTTCCTCTCTTGATCAAGATGCTTCCTCTCTTGCTCAAGATGCAGCTTCCTCTCTTCAACAAAGTACTTCCTCTCTTGATCAAGGTGCTTCCTCTCTTCATCATGCAGCTTCCTCTCGTCTTCAAGATGCTTCCTCTCTTCAACAAAGTGCTTCCTCTCTTCTTCAAAGTACTTCCTCTCTTGATCAAGGTGCTTCCTCTCTTCTTCAAGATGCTTCCTCTCTTCAACAAAGTACTTCCTCTCTTCAACAAAGTGCTTCCTCTCTTCTGCAAGATGCAGCTTCCTCTCTTCAACAAAGTACTTCCTCTCTTGATCAAGGTGCTTCCTCTCTTCATCATGCAGCTTCCTCTCTCTTCAAGATGCTTCCTCTCTTCAACAAAGTGCTTCCTCTCTTCTTCAAAGTGCTTCCTCTCTTCATCAAGATGCTTCCTCTCTTCTTCAAAATACTTCCTCTCTGGATCAAGATGCTTCCTCTCTTCTTCAAGATGCTTCCTCTCTTCTTCAAAGTGCTTCCTCTCTTCAACAAAGTGCTTCCTCTCTTCATCAAGATGCTTCCTCTCTTCTTCAAAGTACTTCCTCTCTTCATCATGCAGCTTCCTCACTACATCATGCAGCTTCCTCTCTTCAACAAAGTGCTTCCTCTCTTCAACAAGTGCTTCCTCTCTTCATCATGCAGCTTCCTCTCATCATGCAGCTTCCTCTTCTTCACAAAGTGCTTCCTCTCTTCTTCAAAGTGCTTCTCTCTATCAAGTGCTTCCTCTCTTCATCATCAAGATTCCTCTCTTCTTCAAAGTGCTTCCTCTCTTCTTCAAAGTACTTCCTCTCTTCATCAAGATGCTTCCTCACTCCATTATGCAGCTGCTTCTTTTCTTCATCAATTCCTCTTCACCCTGGAGCTCCTCAGCTTTATATCATTTTAATTGGATTTTTTGAAATCCACCTGCAGTAGGATAAAGGAGATGTAACTCACGACTAAGAACCTGGCCATATGCTCTATTCCAGGCCAAAACAGATTGCATAGCCACAAACAGATTGAAATACCAATCCTGTTGCTGCATGGGGCGTCCATATTCCATTTGGAAGACTTGCATCATCACATTTGGATCTGTAAGGACTTTGTCGTTGACAAAATTGGGCCTTGCAGGAGGAACTCCATTTGCTACAATGTATCTGGAAGCAAGAGGTTTGTTCATATCCAATGGATAGATTCCTGTTGCTTTAAAAGCATTTTCGATGTTTGTAGCTGTGCAAGACACACTACATGCATCAAGGAAGCTGCGAACCATGATATAGCGCAGTTCTCTGGCGTTCCATACATAATTGATCACCATATGCCCTTGCTGATCGTACCGGATAGTCGCCATATCAAACAACTTCTTGAATTGGGCCTTCAAGGGAGAAAAAATCCCAACATCAAGAGGTTGTAAGATATGAGATGTATGGCCTGGGAGAACAAGAAGCTCGATATTGAAGGCGCTCAAGAGGCGAACGGCCAAGAAAGAGAGCCTGGATGGATGACCATCTACAATTAGGAGAAAAGGTACCTGGGCATCAAACACATTCATTTGAGACCTTTTCTCCTGTACTTTGCAGATGAACATGATACAGTATACCATAAAAAGGTATTTGTTCATCCATCCACTCTCGGAGCGAACAAAAAAGGCGTCCAGATCTTCCAATTCCGCATCAAGGGTCTTCTTTTGTGGAAGTATCACCATTGGCTTCATAGTTGTACCATCTGCAAAGATGGTACAGACCCCTGTAAGATGTGGAAGCTGAGACTTTTCAGCGCGAACTGGGCGATTCCGGCCAGCAGTAAGAACTTTATAGCGACGTTTGGAATAGAGCATTGTCTCGTCCATATTCGCAATAAACTTCTTCCTGCGGGCAAAGTATCTATGCTTGGAGAGGAAAAATTGGCGAATATGGTTTGCGTCACAGGTAGAGCGTCGGATCATATCAATAGTTTGGGAGCTCACAATCCGAATTGACAATCTTGTGGCGATATGATTAAGCCAGCCACGGGATGGTGATGGGCAGTAATCATCGAGCTTCGCTAGAAGATGCGGGCATCTTGCAGCGATTAGTACCCGCGCCGCAAATTTTAATCTCCTATTTTGTAATTCCGTACAGACAGCAATGGCCATTGATGTTGTAATACAGTTCAAGTCGTCTGCCATCTCTTGAACAAGTTTTTTGAACTGCATTTCATCTGGTAGTGACAAAAGGGTCATACCACCCCCTGACTGACCTTTTGGCCATGAACGACAAGTAGCAGTGCGCATGATTGCGCGTGCTACTGTCGTCTTTGAAATTGAGTAAACATTTCGTATTTGTTGATAAGACTCGCCATTTACTCTTCGATAGAGTAAATCGAGTTGCATCTGGGTCAATAGCCCAAGATTTTTATAGTTTTCTAATTCTGCAAACTCGGGAATTCGTGTTCTTGGTTGCATTTTTTTTAAACGGGAACTTCACAAATTTGGTTCATGGCCATAAAAACTCATTCAATTTTTCTGAGATTTTTTTTCATCACTCACTCAAAACGCAGAGGACCATTCTTCTCAAAATTGAATTATTTTCTCAAATATTGAGTGAGTAAAATGGGCACGTTGTGTAAATTGATTCAAAATTTTTTATTGGTACACGACCTTTGAAATTGGTCTCGGGCTATTCAACCTACGGTATATGCCTATGAAAAGTACTCTCAAAACTAACTTTTTCCTAATTATAATTAAATCTAGAATATTGTATTATGCTTAGTATTATTTCATTTTTCTCATTCAATTTAGAATTTACAAATGTCAAAAAATTGAGAGCTGTCACTTTTGATGAATTTCTGTTTATTACAGGAGTATATTTGGAATTCTTCCTTCAAATGACTTTTGAGAAAACTGTTCTCAAAAAAAATTTGAATTAAACTTCGTAATATTGCTTATTATTGCATATTATGCATAATTGCAATTATTAAAATTGTTGATATAACTCTTTCAATAATTAAGATATCAATGGTTTTGCAGCGCCATAAGCAACACCATATTGTGTGCAATAGTGTAACAGAGAGCTTTTTTTTTGATTTTGTTTTTTGGAATATATCGAATTTTGTAAAGTTGTAATATCGATCTTAGATCAACGTGAATGTATTTAAAATTTCACACATTATTTGGGCTTGTGTAAAATTTTGCATTTAATATTTTGTATAATGAAATTTGGAAAAAATTATCCTCTTTTGTAGAGACTCTCGTATTTTCCTTGTTATGATGATGTTTATTTTGATGATTTGAGGATGTAGATTAAAACATTTTAAGAATCTTTTTGAAATTTCGAGAATGAATATAAGAATATTGACAAAAACTAGGAATTCAAGCATGTGGTGTAATGTACAGCTGATTTCCAGGCAAATGGGAGATTTTCAAGTTTCCAAAAAAATCTTAAAAATCAAAATCTGTCCTAAACTTCATCATTTTTAGTGACATTTTTTTATACTTATTTTTTTTAATTTTTTTCCTGCATTTGATGTTGAATCTATATTATTTCATAATACAAACTCATTAGGAAGATTTTAGAGCGGCAAAATTGTGTATTAATTAGTATATTATTTTTTTAATATAGAAAATATTCATAAATCTGAAAAATGAAGATTCAATAGATTCAAAATGACATTTTTCTTATAATTTCCTCACTATTCACAAAGGCAAGTAAAGTTATTAACTTGTTTGCCTTTTCTTCTAGATGGCAAATAATTTAGATTAAAAATTGATTTTGATTCTAAAATTATACGGTAATTTTAGATACCCCAATCAATATGTCGATAAGAAATCATTTTCTCTGTTGCATATTCTTATTTTTCAATTGTGGATAAGCTATTCATTGAAGTTTGAATAATTCTCAAACATATTCCAATAAGCACATTAATTTTAGAATATAGTAACAATTCATGAATGACCTATCGGTAAGATGCTTGATTGCGGTGCACCTAATTTAAAATGATAATTTTGCTTATGTTGCAAAATCAAAAAAATATATCGTTCCGAAGCCTATTACAGGTATATACCATGTTTCTGATCTCACATATTATTCTCAACTAATATGAAATAATTTCAATTTATAAGTCAATATCCAAGCCTATAATTTTGGGAAATATATTTATTTCACATGAAGATATTATTTCTATTATTTAAATAGAAAAATAAAATAGCAGGAGAGCCTTAACTCAAAAGTAGATTTACAAATGTCAAAAAATTGAATAGTGTCACTTTTGATGAATTTTTGAATATAACACAGTATCACTCTTTGGTCGGAGAGAAGCCTTAAAATTTCAAAATACCATGGTTTTAGATGATTTTCGCGAAAAATGAAATAATAAATACTCCTCATAATATAATGGTTTATTATCTTTCATCAACTCCAAAAAATGTTCAGCAGATATCGAGAAAAAGTACATTACAAATTGAGACCGTCAAAAAATTCTGAAGTTTACTTACGGACTACAGCGCACACTTTAAGTTCGTTATTTTGGATGGAGAAATCCGTTTTATCACTTGAAGAATTCGGGAAAATAGCTGATAAGCCAGAAGAGGCATACAAAGTCGTTGGCGACAAAGCTCTCAAGCTTATTCAAGCTCAAAGACGTGGTGCACTGATTCCAAACGGATTTATTGTAACAAATACTGCCTATCAACAGTTCATGCAAAGTGGAGCAAAGGAATTACCAGAAAATGTCTGGGATGAAGTTCTTTCCTACATTAAATTGATTGAACAGAAGACAAGCAAAAGATTTGGCTTAAATATTTCACCGATTCTTCTTTCAATTCGCTCTGATAGCAATCCATCATTACCTCTCATGCTTGATTCAATCGTCAACATTGGCCTGAATGATGTCACCGCAATTGCTCTAGAACGTTTGTCTGGTAACAAATCATACGTTTACAGCTCATATTGCGATTTTATCCAATCCTTCTCAACAGTTGCTCTTAACATTGATCCTCACGAGTTTGACGAAATGTTCCAAAAATTCTCAGAATCAAGAAACTTATCGAATACCAATGAATTCAATTCTATCGATTGGATTGATTTAACTAGACTTTACAAGTCAATAGTCGTCCGCCACACAGGAAAAACAATTCCACAAGATCCATTCGAACAATTAAAGCACTCTCTTAAGGCTGTATATCAGAAAATGAATAGTAAGAAGGTTCAAAACTACATTGACTATCACAAATACAAAAACGTCAACTTTTCTTTAATCATTTCACAAATGATTCCCGGAAATATCACTCCACAGTCGTGTGCAGGTATTATATCCACTCATGATCCAATTACAGGCGAACTTACCAACTCAGGAGACTATATTGTCGATGGAACTCTCTTAGATATCATCAAACATCGCGGTCATATGCATCCAATCCAGAATTTGTCACGTCAGATACCAGATGTCAAGAACAAATTGTTCCCAATCTTCACATCTATTGCAGAAAAGTTCGGATCGCCAGTTACACTCGAATTTATTTATGATGGCCAACAAGTTTACATTTTGCAGGTTTCTCCTTTAGTTTTCAGCTACAATGGGCTTATGAGATCCGTTGTTCTCTCGAAAAACAAAGGAAAAACACCGAAAGAAGGACTTTCTTTTGTCCAAATCGAAGACATTACTTCTGCAAATCTTCCTGACCTCCAGGATGTATCTGAGCAGCCATTTGCTTCAGGTATCGCTTCAGGACACGGTGCTGTTGTTGGCAAAGCTGTCTTTTGCACAGAAGAATGCGTAAAAAGAGCTAAAAACGGCGAAAAAATCGTTTTATTCAGAAAATCATTGCAACCATCTGATTTCGCTGCAATCTCTGCTGCTTCAGCAATTGTTACAGCGTCAGGCAATCTATACACAGCATCAACATTGATCTGCAGGATGTGGAGAAAGACAACAGCAATTGGTTGCCAAATAAATATAGATGAAAAAGAACAAAAAGTGACAGTTGATGACAAAACCGTCAACAAAGATGATATTGTTTCTATTGACAGTAATGGTAAGGTATACATTGGAGAGCAAGCTCTTGGTAATCCAGGAATTACAGGCGATGCACAACAAGTCTGTGAATGGGCAGATTCAGTTCGTGGAAATCTTAAAATCATTTCTCAAGCGAAATCAGCTGAAGAAGTCACTAAATCAGTTGAAAATGGTGCAGAAGGATTCGCTCCAATTGCCCTGGATGACTTATTGCATGATGTATTACCTGAAATCGCATTGGGATTGCTAAAAGACCACGAGAACCAAGAAATTCTTCAAAAATTGGAGACTTCTATTTCTGAAAATTTGACACAAATTTTGGCTGCTGCAAAAGGATTGGATATTACAGTCAAATTACTCGATAAACCATTATCCGTTTGGCTTCCTGATCTCACAAATCAGTCCAGGAATTGTCCAGACTCAAAGTCATCAAAGAAAACTCTGGAAACGAAAATCCAAACACATCGACAGAAGTTTCTCAGTCTCAAACAGAAACAGAGAAATCTGAGACAGAAACAGAATCAGAAAAGACGCAGGAAAGCGAGGCGCCAGAACCACCAAAAGAAACAACAGAACAACCCAAAGAAGGCGAAGAGGCTCCAAAAGAAAATACAAAGATCGAATTTTCAGAAGAAAACGAACAAGAACTCCAAAGGTTGACTGAAATTGTCGATATTACAAAGAAGCATAAAGAATCCAATCCATTGATGGGCGTGTGCGGCATAAGAATGAACTTAGTAACACCACATTTGTTGGAAACATCAATGAATGCTATTGTTTCTGCTTGCACTAATTCATCAATTGAAAACATTTCAATTTTGTTGCCAAATGTCACATTAAAACAAGAAGTGTTAAAAGCAACAGAATTGGTTCAGAAAGCCCTTGAAGGAAAGAACTTACATGCAAAAATTGGTGCTGAATTGGGAACTCCTCGAGGATGTTTAGTCACAAAGGAATTGGCCGAAGTTTGCGATTTCTTGACGATCGATTACAACAAATTAGGAATGATTTTGTATGGTATGTGCACCGCAGACTTGGAATCATTCATTCCTCAGTATGAGAAGCTTAATATATTCAAGGATCCATCAAAGAACTTTGATAAAGAAGCTGCTTATGATTTGATTAAGAAAGCAATCAACGAAGCAACTCAAACAAAGAATGATTTGGAGTTTTACATCTATGGCGATAGCTTATCAAGTGATGTCGCTCCTCTATTATGTGAAGCAGGTGTTACTAAGATTATGTCTAAACCAGAAGATGTTGTTCTCACGAAATTCGCGGCTGCACTTCATATCCTCAAAACTCAACAATAAATAAATCAGTTTTAACTTTTTTAATATGAATTACAACACGCTATTAATAGCTGGTTATAATAACAGAGCCTGAAAAACAATAATTAAATTCTCTATATTTTATATTCCTCCACTTTTTAGCAATGTTTTAACAGGAAAAATTATAATGATAATCACAAAGCTAAAAAACATTTTATTAAAAATATTAAAAAATTGTTAATTATTTCTCTGGTTTTGAATCTGGATTGTGACTTTGCAGTGGATTTGTAGATTCTTCTACTGACTCTTTGTCATTGTGCTCATCTCCTCCTTCTTCTTTTTCTTTCGGCGATAAATCTTCTTGTTTATTTTCATTCTCTTCTTGAGAATCTTCATTAGATTGATCAATATTTTCTTCTGTATGTTCTTCATTTATTTCTCTATTTTGTTCTTCCTCATCTTCCTCTTCGTTCTTTTTTTGCGAATCTGGACTAAATATTTCTTCACGAAGTTGATCAACATCAACAATTCCATCTGTGTATCCAATGTCTTTCATTCTGTAATTGAGTTCTTCAATTCTATGCAAAAGGAAGTCAAGATGAGCTTTGTATTTGATTGGATGTCTTTGAAGTTTCTCTTCTGAGATTTGTATGGCCAACTTTGTTTCGATACCATTTGTAAGTGTTTTACGTTGATCTTTTGCCTCCTTTGTGTTAAGAGGGTTTCGCGATGGAGTCATTGAGTCAATTTCATTCTTAGCTTGAATAACTCTTTGGCGTAAATAGTTTCTCTTCTTGAGAGCTTTATCGTACTGGAACTCTAAATCAACTGCTCGACGGTAACGGTTTGAAGTTACAATTAAAGCAGCTTGATTTCTGCATTGGTCACCAGTACTAAGTGCGTTTAAGTAACCCTTTTGGTACCTTTGCTTCTCGAGCAAGTAATATGCCTTTTCTTTTTGTAATGAAGCAGTAACGGCTGGTTGCGCCTGAGATGTATATTTTTGTAACTCTAGATCTGCTTCCTCTGTCTTATTCTGTAATTCTTCAAGTTCTTTCTTCAGTTGTATTTCCTCTGTTGCACCTTGAGTATCAGAATCCATGAAACTAGCAAGCGCATTTGAATAACCTTCTCTTTCCATAAGTGTACTACGTGCGCGTGCAAGTTCTTCTTCGGCAGATTTCAAATCGTCTTCAGCTTTTGCTCTATCAAGAAATAACTTTGAATATTCTGCTTCAAGATATTCCTTTTCTTTTAATTCATTACCACCTCTCCAATAAAATATCGGCATTTGATGTTGCGATGGAGGACGCTTAGCAAACGGCATTTTTTTCGTCATTCAACTAAAATTTTTACGTTTTTTCACTTTTCGATCAATGTCACTTTTTGGAATTCAGAGAGAGAAATCACATCCTTATAAAGAAGTACTCCAGAAGTGTTTCAACCTCCAATTGAATACAAAGTAAAAAAAGTGAGTGTGGTAGAATTTACGAAAAAGTGATACCAGAAAAGTGACACTTTGTAAACTTGCATAATTTAAATAATAACCTTAAAACTGGCTATGTTTATTGTACCAATGATTTGATAAAAAGAAAAATCATGGCGCTCGATCAAAATAATGAGAAAAATAAACATGCTAAAATTTTTTCGAAAATCATGTTTTTCCGAATGTTTTTCTAAATCCATCAAAAAGTTGATATTAGACCACCAAAGCTATATATGATATGAAGATACCATATGTGATTCTAAATGATCTATATTAATCGAAAAAAATATATTCCTGTAAAGAAAAAAATGAGTTTTTATTAATTTGGAGGATTAGCAAATTGATAGAACTCTCAGAAAAAATTGAAGACTTTTTAATCCTCGTAGTGCACCCTTAAAGTTGTTTTTTTAATTATTTTTTTTATTTTGTAAAGTGTCAAAAATTTTAACGTTAATTTTTAAGTTTATTTTTAAAAAATTATTTTTTATTTTGTGTAAACGTCAAAAATTTATTTTGTAAAATTGACGATAACGATTATTTTGTCAAAACTATAATTTTGGTTCCGAGGGGTGTAGACCCTTGGTACCAAAATTATGGATACTAACTAGGGATTGATGGTACATTTCTCCTTCTGCGTTCAAGATTTGATGACGTGTTTTACCTTGAGTTGAAACTTTTATTCATTCTCAAAAATATGAGAGATTATAAACATTTAAATTTTATTTCTCAGTCAATACTATGCCAAAAGGATATTCAGCAATTTTTGGGGTAGGGATTTGTGGGGGAGCGACCGAAAGGAGCCCCCAAAAAAATCCCTACCCCAAAAGTGAATAACATTTTGCAAAAATGACACACAAGTTCAACAAGAATTTTCATGTTGAAAATATGTTTCTCTTAGTTATATCATGTCTACCAAGCTTTTCGATTTGTTTATGGCCATATAATGATAACATAATAAATACTAATTGTAGTATAACATCTTTATTCACAGAAATTACGGATTCTTGCGGATTTCATCAAGGAGTTCCAGAAAATGCAATAATAGATACTATGCGGATTATATGGAAAAACATTCCCGAGTCTTCAAGCGTGTTCGTATTATATGATCAATTCCAATTTTGGGATGGAACAACAAAAATTAACAATAACATTAACTTGAATAACAACAGAATATACCATCTACGGAATTGCTATGTATCTGGTTATGGTGCCGTATTTTTTGAAGATAAATTTATTAATTCCACACTTCCATATGAATCATTAAGGGCCATTTACAAACCTCTCTCTGGAAAAGTTATAGCGCATCGTAATCTTGCTATAAACACTGGACATTATGCTTCAATGAATTTCGGTCATTTTCTACAAGATACAATATCACCTTTGATACAATTTCCAAAAGAAATTTTGAAGCAAGCAACCGTTTTCACTTGCAACTCACATAAATATCTAATGGATACGTATCTTCCCCTTTTTGAATTTAAAGAAGCAATTACAATGACGGGAAATGAGTGGTTATATGCAAAAGAATTATATATCAATTTAAATCCAAGGTGTCATGTTGCTCATCTCGGTCCTTGCTGGCATAAACTTACCCTTCTAATAAGGAAAAAGTTTAACTTAACGAATGCAAAGCCTTATAGGTATGTTTTATCCCAAAGAAATCATAACGGAAATAGAACAGCTCGATACATTCACAATTTGAATGATATATTTAATAGTGTTAAACGCGTTTATCCAGATATTAATTTTGAAATATTTCTCCTTGATAATAAGCCATTAAACGAAACAATAAAGGTCTGGTCAACAACAAAGATTTTATATACAGTTTGTGGTTCTAATTGTTTCAATTGCATTTTTTTCCATCCAACTACTATATGCATCATTGTGTTTGATGAGCTATTTGATAATTCAGCCCTAGCAGTGGTTGCAGCAAACTTTCATAAAGTTATTCTTTATCAAGAGCCAAGTATCAAACATATTTATTCATACAATATATTGAACATTTCAAGAGCTCTTTCAGCTTTCAAAATTGCAATACACCTGGATAAATATGGAGTTTGGCCTAATGAAACTTATGGAAAGTTCTTTATATAGTAGCCATTTTTTACTTTAAAAAAGTGACGTGGGCAATTATGTCACGTGCTCGTTTTAATAAATTCCTTATAAAACATATCACTATAAGACATTGATAATATTTCTCCTTTCTATTTTTAATAAATTTGAAATTATGTAACATTTACATCAGATATTGATTACTGGTCATCATGTTAGACTTGGTTCTGTAATAAACAGAAATTCATCAAAAGTGACAGCTCTCAATTTTTTGACATTTGTAAATTCTAAATTGAATGAGAAAAATGAAATAATACTAAGCATAATACAATATTCTAGATTTAATTATAATTAGGGAAAAGTTAGTTTTGAGAGTACTTTTCATAGGCATATAGAATGAAATCTTCTGAAAAATAATATCACATAAACTCATATTATTTTCTAATATATAACTATTTTATATAAAAATCAAATTCAATGATCTTAAAAGCGAATGATAAACCTCAAAATTTACGAATATAATGAGTGGGAATATAATGCTTATCTATCATAAAACCATATGAAATATCAATTTTTGCTTTACGCCTAATTTTTGACGACAATTAGCAAAAAATGTTAAATGTTAACACTCAGTCCATTTGAATATGAAAAATAAAATTGACTTTGATTAAATGTTTTTATTTATCATGCAATTCTTCTTGCGACCAAAGATTTGAATAAAATTTCAAAAAAAAAGATAGCTTAAAAAATAATACACGGTAGTGTTTACTAATAGATGAATAGTATATAAATTCTATTAAAATGGATTTGATCCAAAAAAATATATAAAATTTGATCATAAATAAATCGTTTTAAATTACTTCTTCATTTAAATTATAACAATTATTTTTGGTTTTATATTTTTTTGGATCAAATCCATTTTAATAGAATTTATATACTATTCATCTATTAGAAACACTACCGTATATTATTTTTTAAGCTATCTTATTTTTTGAACTTTTATTCAAATCTTTGGTCGCAAGAAGAATTGCATGATAAATAAAAACATTTAATCAAAGTCAATTTTATTTTTCATATTCAAATGGACTGAGTGTTAACATTTAACATTTTTTGCTAATTGTCGTCAAAAATTAGGCGTAAAGCAAAAATTGATATTTCATATGGTTTTATGATAGATAAGCATTATATTCCCACTCATTATATTCGTAAATTTTGAGGCTTATCCTTCGCTGTTATAGACCGAAAATAGATTTTTTCGGTTTTCTCTTCAAATAATTGAAAGAATGATACTATTATAGGTTTATTATATTATATAGCATATACTCATGCTATAGCCGAAAATTATAAGTTTTGAGAAGATTGAATATAACACAAATAAATTTGAATGTAAGTTAAATTGCTTGTTGTTTTTAATAGCTATTTAATGAGAAATCCAATATTGCAAAATTCAAATTGAATGATTGAAAGAACAGAAAAAGTCATTCTTTTCAATTTCGAATATGTTTCATTGTATTTATAATTATATGGCAAATAAGATATTTAAACTTGATTTTTGAAGGGAAATTCACAAAATTGAATGAATTCAAATAATTTTTATTCAAAAATAAACTAGTTATTTGAGTTTAATACTAATTATCTATTCAAACTACAAAGTTTGTAATTTAAAATATTTTGTGAGATCAGATTGAATTAATTCAAGGTTCTTTTTAATTAATATTAATGACCATATTACGCATTTTCGAACATTCTAAACCAAATATATAAAAATGGGAGACGAATGTTAAATTTGCTAGACATGGGGGAGTTGTCTGCAAAGTTTTAGCTCTTATCTCTAACAAAAAATTAATTTTTTAAAAAAATGACCGAATACGTTTCACAGCGAAAAAAATAAAAGGCAAGATAGAATTTTCTAGACATAAAGAAGTTGTTTACCGAGTTTTAGCTCTTATCTCTAAAAAAATTAATTTTTAAAAAAATGACCGAATACGTTTCACAGCGAGAAAAAATAAAAGGCAAGATAGAATTTTCTAGACATAAAGAAGTTGTTTACCGAGTTTTAGCTCTTATCTCTAACAAAAAATTAATTTTTAAAAAAATGACCGAATACGTTTCACAGCGAGAAAAAAATAAAAGGCAAGATAGAATTTTCTAGACATAAAGAAGTTGTTTACCGAGTTTTAGCTCTTATCTCTAACAAAAAATTAATTTTTAAAAAAATGACCGAATACGTTTCACAGCGAGAAAAAAATAAAAGGCAAGATAGAATTTTCTAGACATAAAGAAGTTGTTTACCGAGTTTTAGCTCTTATCTCTAACAAAAAATTAATTTTTAAAAAAATGACCGAATACGTTTCACAGCGAGAAAAAAATAAAAGGCAAGATAGAATTTTCTAGACATAAAGAAGTTGTCTACCAAGTGTCAGCTGTTACTTCTTCTCAATACTGATATAAAATAAAAATCTTTATTATTTATTTAACCTTTATTGTTTCATTAAACTTCATTTATTTTATATTATAGTTTTATTCTTTTAGCTACTTGTAAACTAATCTAATTTTATATCATCATTTTACCGGATTATTCTTCAGTACATCGATTGTGTATCTAAAATAATATCATTATCCTTATTCTGTTTTTTCCAAAATTCTTTTAAATATCTTTTTTGGTTAGATTACTTTATACTTTTTACTTTTATTTTTTAATTTCAAAAAAAAAATTTGGTGATTGTTCTATTCTGTTACAATGTGCATTATCATATTCTAATGAATTATTCATTACATACATTTAAAAAAACTTGTTAAAAATGAAATTAAAAAATTATGTTTATTATTACGCTGTGAATGTGTCAACAGCGGTCATGCCTGTATCTGTATCCCATATTTGCCACAACCTTTCTGTATCTGCATTTGTGTATTTCGGTTTCAGCTGATACATTTGATTTGGCGTGTAATTTGTTCCAGTTAATGGATTAATTGGGAGATCTTCATGCGGTGTGTTATTATTGTACTCCCAAATAAAGGCAGGAATAGCCTGAATGCTTTGGCAGCGCTCCAATGTCGGCCAGAATCTCTCAATCTTCCCATTTTGGTAGGGAGAATGAGAGTCTGTATGCCGCCATTGGACGCCCCAAAGATCAAGTAGATCTTGAAAGGCGCCCCTATTTTCTGAACCGTTGTCGGTCCAGAAACAATAAGGGGCGCCAAATTCAATGAAGGCGGAAGCCGCAACGTTCGCTGTCGTCGCTGCCAGCATATCTGGTATTTGTATACACGCTAGGACTTTGCGGCTAAAATCGTCGATTATGCCATAAATATACTGGCCACGAACACCCCTAAAATAATGAACATCTGCGTGCCAGATAAGATTGGGTGAAAGCGCCCAATATCTTACTGCTGTTTCTGGCCCGGCATGCTCTAATCGCGTCTTGGTGAAATGATTTTCTTTGAAGTATCTGCGTACTTCTCTATAAGATAAATCAATTTGTTGTATCATAAGACGAAATGGTGGAAGTGAACTCAAAATAAGAGTAATTAGGTTATTTTGCCGACCAAATATATTTACAAGGCAAAATATCATATTACATGTCAACCTATTATCAGTATGTTTTGATAAAAAAAATTTATCAAATATCATATTAAAATTAACATCTATATCTATATCAATATCTACACTATAAATTTTTTTATTCAATATCATAGATTTCAAAAATTTATTTCAATTTTAAATTAATTTATGGTTTTCATCAAAATTGTTTTTTATTAAAAAGCATGTTTCACAATTTTTACGGTTTCTTTCAAAAGTTATAAAAAGAGAGTCAATAAGAAATTTCAACGCTTCAAGAAGGAATCAAAGAAATTGACGAAGTTCCAGAATTTTATTCAACAATTCTTAATCAATTAACAAAAACTATACCGAAACTTATCTTACCATCCAAATCAAATCACATTACATACGGAATAAACATTTAATCTTTTACCATTAAAATTATATTTATACGTTATTTAATTTTTTACGTCTAAGTTGAATAGGATAATAGCCGAAGATATAAAGTAACTATAGTTTACAAGCTAAGGAACAAATCAGCATTGAAACTAAAAAATAACGTATTTGAATAATTTCGTAAAAAATTAGAATTACTCGATATTAAGCATATTGCTTTTCTATCATATATGCTTATATTCTACAATAGTGTTACCAAACATCGGGCAACATCATACGTATAATACAACTTTTTCGTACTTCTTTATCGAATTTAAATAGAACTAAGTTTTTATTTTAAATAAAAGAGAAATAATTCTAATTTATAATCTCATTATTAATTTATTCTCATTTTAATATTTCATCGATTTTTTATTATCGATATTCAATACAAATGAATTCATATTATAATAGTATCTAGTATAACTAGGTATTCTATCACAGTATTTCTTCAATTTATTATAATATTTCAGCATTTTTTAGTTTCAATGCTGATTTGTTCCTTAGCTTGTAAACTATAGTTACTTTATATCTTCGGCTATTATCCTATTCAACTTAGACGTAAAAAAATTAAATAACGTATAAATATAATTTTAATGGTAAAAGATTAAATGTTTATTCCGTATGTAATGTGATTTGATTTGGATGGTAAGATAAGTTTCGGTATAGTTTTTGTTAATTGATTAAGAATTGTTGAATAAAATTCTGGAACTTCGTCAATTTCTTTGATTCCTTCTTGAAGCGTTGAAATTTCTTATTGACTCTCTTTTTATAACTTTTGAAAGAAACCGTAAAAATTGTGAAACATGCTTTTTAATAAAAAACAATTTTGATGAAAACCATAAATTAATTTAAAATTGAAATAAATTTTTGAAATCTATGATATTGAATAAAAAAATTTATAGTGTAGATATTGATATAGATATAGATGTTAATTTTAATATGATATTTGATAAATTTTTTTTATCAAAACATACTGATAATAGGTTGACATGTAATATGATATTTTGCCTTGTAAATATATTTGGTCGGCAAAATAACCTAATTACTCTTATTTTGAGTTCACTTCCACCATTTCGTCTTATGATACAACAAATTGATTTATCTTATAGAGAAGTACGCAGATACTTCAAAGAAAATCATTTCACCAAGACGCGATTAGAGCATGCCGGGCCAGAAACAGCAGTAAGATATTGGGCGCTTTCACCCAATCTTATCTGGCACGCAGATGTTCATTATTTTAGGGGTGTTCGTGGCCAGTATATTTATGGCATAATCGACGATTTTAGCCGCAAAGTCCTAGCGTGTATACAAATACCAGATATGCTGGCAGCGACGACAGCGAACGTTGCGGCTTCCGCCTTCATTGAATTTGGCGCCCCTTATTGTTTCTGGACCGACAACGGTTCAGAAAATAGGGGCGCCTTTCAAGATCTACTTGATCTTTGGGGCGTCCAATGGCGGCATACAGACTCTCATTCTCCCTACCAAAATGGGAAGATTGAGAGATTCTGGCCGACATTGGAGCGCTGCCAAAGCATTCAGGCTATTCCTGCCTTTATTTGGGAGTACAATAATAACACACCGCATGAAGATCTCCCAATTAATCCATTAACTGGAACAAATTACACGCCAAATCAAATGTATCAGCTGAAACCGAAATACACAAATGCAGATACAGAAAGGTTGTGGCAAATATGGGATACAGATACAGGCATGACCGCTGTTGACACATTCACAGCGTAATAATAAACATAATTTTTTAATTTCATTTTTAACAAGTTTTTTTAAATGTATGTAATGAATAATTCATTAGAATATGATAATGCACATTGTAACAGAATAGAACAATCACCAAATTTTTTTTTTGAAATTAAAAAATAAAAGTAAAAAGTATAAAGTAATCTAACCAAAAAAGATATTTAAAAGAATTTTGGAAAAAACAGAATAAGGATAATGATATTATTTTAGATACACAATCGATGTACTGAAGAATAATCCGGTAAAATGATGATATAAAATTAGATTAGTTTACAAGTAGCTAAAAGAATAAAACTATAATATAAAATAAATGAAGTTTAATGAAACAATAAAGGTTAAATAAATAATAAAGATTTTTATTTTATATCAGTATTGAGAAGAAGTAACAGCTGACACTTGGTAGACAACTTCTTTATGTCTAGAAAATTCTATCTTGCCTTTTATTTTTTTCTCGCTGTGAAACGTATTCGGTCATTTTTTTAAAAATTAATTTTTTGTTAGAGATAAGAGCTAAAACTCGGTAAACAACTTCTTTATGTCTAGAAAATTCTATCTTGCCTTTTATTTTTTTCTCGCTGTGAAACGTATTCGGTCATTTTTTTAAAAATTAATTTTTTGTTAGAGATAAGAGCTAAAACTCGGTAAACAACTTCTTTATGTCTAGAAAATTCTATCTTGCCTTTTATTTTTTTCTCGCTGTGAAACGTATTCGGTCATTTTTTTAAAAATTAATTTTTTGTTAGAGATAAGAGCTAAAACTCGGTAAACAACTTCTTTATGTCTAGAAAATTCTATCTTGCCTTTTATTTTTTTCTCGCTGTGAAACGTATTCGGTCATTTTTTTAAAAATTAATTTTTTGTTAGAGATAAGAGCTAAAACTCGGTAAACAACTTCTTTATGTCTAGAAAATTCTATCTTGCCTTTTATTTTTTTCTCGCTGTGAAACGTATTCGGTCATTTTTTTAAAAATTAATTTTTTGTTAGAGATAAGAGCTAAAACTCGGTAAACAACTTCTTTATGTCTAGAAAATTCTATCTTGCCTTTTATTTTTTTCTCGCTGTGAAACGTATTCGGTCATTTTTTTAAAAATTAATTTTTTGTTAGAGATAAGAGCTAAAACTCGGTAAACAACTTCTTTATGTCTAGAAAATTCTATCTTGCCTTTTATTTTTTTCTCGCTGTGAAACGTATTCGGTCATTTTTTTAAAAATTAATTTTTTGTTAGAGATAAGAGCTAAAACTCGGTAAACAACTTCTTTATGTCTAGAAAATTCTATCTTGCCTTTTATTTTTTTCTCGCTGTGAAACGTATTCGGTCATTTTTTTAAAAATTAATTTTTTGTTAGAGATAAGAGCTAAAACTCGGTAAACAACTTCTTTATGTCTAGAAAATTCTATCTTGCCTTTTATTTTTTTCTCGCTGTGAAACGTATTCGGTCATTTTTTTAAAAATTAATTTTTTGTTAGAGATAAGAGCTAAAACTCGGTAAACAACTTCTTTATGTCTAGAAAATTCTATCTTGCCTTTTATTTTTTTCTCGCTGTGAAACGTATTCGGTCATTTTTTTAAAAATTAATTTTTTGTTAGAGATAAGAGCTAAAACTTTGCAGACAACTCCCCCATGTCTAGCAAATTTAACATTCGTCTCCCATTTTTATATATTTGGTTTAGAATGTTCGAAAATGCGTAATATGGTCATTAATATTAATTAAAAAGAACCTTGAATTAATTCAATCTGATCTCACAAAATATTTTAAATTACAAACTTTGTAGTTTGAATAGATAATTAGTATTAAACTCAAATAACTAGTTTATTTTTGAATAAAAATTATTTGAATTCATTCAATTTTGTGAATTTCCCTTCAAAAATCAAGTTTAAATATCTTATTTGCCATATAATTATAAATACAATGAAACATATTCGAAATTGAAAAGAATGACTTTTTCTGTTCTTTCAATCATTCAATTTGAATTTTGCAATATTGGATTTCTCATTAAATAGCTATTAAAAACAACAAGCAATTTAACTTACATTCAAATTTATTTGTGTTATATTCAATCTTCTCAAAACTTATAATTTTCGGCTATAGCATGAGTATATGCTATATAATATAATAAACCTATAATAGTATCATTCTTTCAATTATTTGAAGAGAAAACCGAAAAAATCTATTTTCGGTCTATAACAAGGTTTATCCTTCGCTTTTAAGATCATTGAATTTGATTTTTACATAAAATAGTTATATATTAGAAAATAATATGAGTTTATGTGATATTATTTTTCAGAAGATTTTGTGTTCTTATTCAAAATTTTATTTTTTTTATTCAAAAGAATCCTTACAAAATATACATTTACTTTAATTAATATTTAAAAACGTGCTCTATCAAAAGTTCCAAAAATTCAATATTTTAGCTTTTCTGAGGTGTCACTTTTGATGAATTTCTGTTTACAACAGTTCATTCAGATTTTTTTCGTGAACCGAAATGACACGATGACGAAACCACTATACTTAGATTTGGTGACTACCTTATATAAAAACGATATGTGGTGTTTGGCCGGACGATAACCTCAAAAGATATGAATTGTGCACAGGTTCGATTGTTCCGTACCGAAATGCATCACTAGAAAAGTGACAAAAAGTGACACTTACTCTTATTTTGTGCGGCAATTTTTCTAAGTTATTTTGTTAAGCTAAATATGTTATATATCAAATCAGCTTTATAAATATTATAGAAAAGTTTATTTATTTTTATTTTTAATTATTATTATTATTATTTTTTTAAATTAAAAGAAAACATTAGAATTATATGGATATATTTAAATTAATTATAAAAATAAAATTGAATATATTGAAGTTTGAGTTTATAGGTATACAAATTTTAGAGGCATTTTGGCTGAGAACTATGGTCTGCGAGGTACATAGATAGAATCAGTACCTCGCAGACTATAGTTCTCTATATGGCGCCGAAAATTTTTGGTGAAATGTCGTCGCATTTCACCAAAAATTTTTCGGCGCCATAGGAAGAATTGGAGGGTGTGAGATACTATTACATGCTATAGTACTCACACCCTCCAATTCTTAGCCAAAACGGCTAAAAATTGCTCACAATTTCAACAATTGTGAGCAATTTTCAGCCATTTTGGCTGAGAACTATGGTCTGCGAGGTACATGGATAGAATCAGTACCTCGCAGACTATAGTTCTCTATATGGCGCCCAAAAAAAAATTTATGATTGTTTTTTATCAAATCTTATCCATATTATTCTATTAATGTTAATTATATTTTATCAATTATATTTTTTTAAATAATAAACACAAAATCCACTAATTTAAAATTGGCGCCAAATGTCACTTTTGCTAGTGATGCATTTCGGTATGATATAGTGACAACTTTACGTGTCAGATTTTATGAAAATAAGGTATTTATCACAAATATATAATCAATATAATTATATTATAGAAGGCTATTTAATAAATCTATATTTATTATAAAATGATATTTAAAAAAATATGTATAATTATTGAATTAATTTTTGATAAGGAGTCAAAAAATTTTTGACAAAATTGAAATATATTTAAGCTAAGAATTGGTGGTGTGAGATACTATTTCATGCAATAGTACTCACACCCTTCAATTCTTCCTATGGCGTCGAGAAAATTTTGGTGAAATGCGACGACATTTCGCCAAAATTTCTCGACGCCATATAGAGAACTATAGTCTGCGAGGTACTGATTCTATCTATGTACCTCGCAGGCTATAGTCCCCAGCCAAAATGGTTAAAAATTGTTGTGCATGAAAAATAGCATGACTTCACTTCTGATAAAAAGTGACAGTATTTGACAGTGTTTGACATCTATTTGTCATATTTGAAAAATGGAGAATAATGATGTAAGGTATACACTAATTAAAATTATTTGAGATGAAAATTTGAAGTGAAAATAAAATTTTATTTTTTTTAAAAAAAATCATTAATATGTGATGTTTTAAATTTGTTATTATTAATTAATATCTGAAACTATTGAATTATAACAGTTTATATGTTCTCAATTTAAAAAAAATTGTGAAGAATTTATATTTTTGGAGAAGGGTGTTTAACATTTGTGAGTGAGAATGCAAGTAGAAGTTTGGTGTTTTAAGGCTAAGTTAATATAGATTTGCTATTGCTATATATGTGAATATGTTGTGTTATAATACAAGATATAAAAATATATTATTAAAATTTTCGACGCCATATAGAGAACTATAGTCTGCGAGGTACTGATTCTATTTATGTGCCTCGCAGACCGTAGTTCTCAGCCAAAATGGCTAAAAAATGGGTGCAATGTAAAAAATTGCACCCAATTTTTAGCCATTTTGGCTAGGAATTGGAGGGTGTGAGTACTATCGTTTGTAATAGTTTCTCACACCCTCTAATTCTTCGTATATACACATTATAAAATCATTCAAAACGATACACATATTTTCTAAAAAACAATCCGAAAATTTTATTATGATAATTTATTAAACTTTAATCTAATTCTTAAACCAATTGAATATATCGAATAACACAATTAATTGAATACATCTTTTGAAATTGAAAAGAAAAATTAATAAAAATAAAAAACTGAACTTTATTAAATAAAGAAAAGGTATGAAAAGAAGTTTGAAAACAATAAAAAAATAATGTGATTGTTGATAAACGATTTTTATTTCGACAATTATTAGAAAGGATTATGATAGAGTTTGTAAAATATGTTCGATCTGTGTATGTCAAATCGTGCCAAGTTAAGTATACTAGGGACACAAATTGAGACGAGAAAAGCAAATTGAGAGGAAAAAACCGTTCAAAATGTTGTAAACTTTTGAATTTTAGCCCAAAAATCGCGTTCTTATTTTTGACCTATTCAATTAATAATTTTAGTTTAAATAAAAAATAATTGTTTAGTCTAACGACGACATTCTTTTGGAATAGGAAACAAGATGATTTAAAGGTGCACCCGTATATACGTTTATTTGAGAGGAGGAGGATTACCCTCTCAATTTTGAGGGATTCGTTAGTTTATTTTCTCGATGAATATGCAATAAAATTTGATTTTTACCTTATCAATATACTTCATATAATATACACATGTTCATGTAAAAACTTTTTTCCAAAATCCTCAGGAATTAAGGGATTTTTGAATTTTAATAGGGTTGCTAGATTCCCGACGATAGGTGTCTTGGAAGATTTGCCTGGTGTCATCATAGTGTCTTTAAATCAATAATTTTATTTTCGAGTTAGTTTTATCGATTTTTCAATAAAAAACATTTCTAAAACAAGAAAATAAAACGATAAAATATTTATATTTTATATAAGGATCTTATATATTTAAAATAAATATCATTTTATTTTTTTCATTGGTGTCTGTCAAACCATAATACACTATTCAAAAATTCAATGTGTCTTGCGGCTTCAAAAGACACCTTCAAATTGAATGATAGCACAGACACTATTGAGTTTTACCCATTTTATTTAGTTTTTACCCTTTTTATTTTTAAGAATTAATGAATAAAACAGCCGTTTTGCTATAACCTCAATCACTTTTATTTATTATTTTAAATATTATTTAATTTTATTATTTGAATAGGCAAACTTATATTTGAGAAGCTCAATTTGAGACCACTTAATACATTGAAATATCATAAATATTGAAATATTAAAAAGTGTATTTCAAAATATTGAAATTATAAAAATTTATAATACTGAAATTGAGACAAATTAATAAATTCAATGTGTTTTTTTGAAATAACTCTCAAATATTATTTTTTTGTTTATTTAATGATGAATAAATATGATTGCTTTAGTCAATCATAAAAACTAATTCAAGTTTAAAATAATGAAAGGATAATTTAATCGTTTTTTAAAATACAATTATTTTTTGTTATAGACCGAAAATAGATTTTTTCGGTTTTCTCTTCAAATAATTGAAAGAATGATACTATTATAGGTTTATTATATTATATAGCATATACTCATGCTATAGCCGAAAATTATAAGTTTTGAGAAGATTGAATATAACACAAATAAATTTGAATGTAAGTTAAATTGCTTGTTGTTTTTAATAGCTATTTAATGAGAAATCCAATATTGCAAAATTCAAATTGAATGATTGAAAGAACAGAAAAAGTCATTCTTTTCAATTTCGAATATGTTTCATTGTATTTATAATTATATGGCAAATAAGATATTTAAACTTGATTTTTGAAGGGAAATTCACAAAATTGAATGAATTCAAATAATTTTTATTCAAAAATAAACTAGTTATTTGAGTTTAATACTAATTATCTATTCAAACTACAAAGTTTGTAATTTAAAATATTTTGTGAGATCAGATTGAATTAATTCAAGGTTCTTTTTAATTAATATTAATGACCATATTACGCATTTTCGAACATTCTAAACCAAATATATAAAAATGGGAGACGAATGTTAAATTTGCTAGACATGGGGGAGTTGTCTGCAAAGTTTTAGCTCTTATCTCTAACAAAAAATTAATTTTTAAAAAAATGACCGAATACGTTTCACAGCGAGAAAAAAATAAAAGGCAAGATAGAATTTTCTAGACATAAAGAAGTTGTTTACCGAGTTTTAGCTCTTATCTCTAACAAAAAATTAATTTTTAAAAAAATGACCGAATACGTTTCACAGCGAGAAAAAAATAAAAGGCAAGATAGAATTTTCTAGACATAAAGAAGTTGTTTACCGAGTTTTAGCTCTTATCTCTAACAAAAAATTAATTTTTAAAAAAATGACCGAATACGTTTCACAGCGAAAAAAAATAAAAGGCAAGATAGAATTTTCTAGACATAAAGAAGTTGTTTACCGAGTTTTAGCTCTTATCTCTAAAAAAAATTAATTTTTAAAAAAATGACCGAATACGTTTCACAGCGAGAAAAAAATAAAAGGCAAGATAGAATTTTCTAGACATAAAGAAGTTGTTTACCGAGTTTTAGCTCTTATCTCTAACAAAAAATTAATTTTTAAAAAAATGACCGAATACGTTTCACAGCGAGAAAAAAATAAAAGGCAAGATAGAATTTTCTAGACATAAAGAAGTTGTCTACCAAGTGTCAGCTGTTACTTCTTCTCAATACTGATATAAAATAAAAATCTTTATTATTTATTTAACCTTTATTGTTTCATTAAACTTCATTTATTTTATATTATAGTTTTATTCTTTTAGCTACTTGTAAACTAATCTAATTTTATATCATCATTTTACCGGATTATTCTTCAGTACATCGATTGTGTATCTAAAATAATATCATTATCCTTATTCTGTTTTTTCCAAAATTCTTTTAAATATCTTTTTTGGTTAGATTACTTTATACTTTTTACTTTTATTTTTTAATTTCAAAAAAAAAATTTGGTGATTGTTCTATTCTGTTACAATGTGCATTATCATATTCTAATGAATTATTCATTACATACATTTAAAAAAACTTGTTAAAAATGAAATTAAAAAATTATGTTTATTATTACGCTGTGAATGTGTCAACAGCGGTCATGCCTGTATCTGTATCCCATATTTGCCACAACCTTTCTGTATCTGCATTTGTGTATTTCGGTTTCAGCTGATACATTTGATTTGGCGTGTAATTTGTTCCAGTTAATGGATTAATTGGGAGATCTTCATGCGGTGTGTTATTATTGTACTCCCAAATAAAGGCAGGAATAGCCTGAATGCTTTGGCAGCGCTCCAATGTCGGCCAGAATCTCTCAATCTTCCCATTTTGGTAGGGAGAATGAGAGTCTGTATGCCGCCATTGGACGCCCCAAAGATCAAGTAGATCTTGAAAGGCGCCCCTATTTTCTGAACCGTTGTCGGTCCAGAAACAATAAGGGGCGCCAAATTCAATGAAGGCGGAAGCCGCAACGTTCGCTGTCGTCGCTGCCAGCATATCTGGTATTTGTATACACGCTAGGACTTTGCGGCTAAAATCGTCGATTATGCCATAAATATACTGGCCACGAACACCCCTAAAATAATGAACATCTGCGTGCCAGATAAGATTGGGTGAAAGCGCCCAATATCTTACTGCTGTTTCTGGCCCGGCATGCTCTAATCGCGTCTTGGTGAAATGATTTTCTTTGAAGTATCTGCGTACTTCTCTATAAGATAAATCAATTTGTTGTATCATAAGACGAAATGGTGGAAGTGAACTCAAAATAAGAGTAATTAGGTTATTTTGCCGACCAAATATATTTACAAGGCAAAATATCATATTACATGTCAACCTATTATCAGTATGTTTTGATAAAAAAAATTTATCAAATATCATATTAAAATTAACATCTATATCTATATCAATATCTACACTATAAATTTTTTTATTCAATATCATAGATTTCAAAAATTTATTTCAATTTTAAATTAATTTATGGTTTTCATCAAAATTGTTTTTTATTAAAAAGCATGTTTCACAATTTTTACGGTTTCTTTCAAAAGTTATAAAAAGAGAGTCAATAAGAAATTTCAACGCTTCAAGAAGGAATCAAAGAAATTGACGAAGTTCCAGAATTTTATTCAACAATTCTTAATCAATTAACAAAAACTATACCGAAACTTATCTTACCATCCAAATCAAATCACATTACATACGGAATAAACATTTAATCTTTTACCATTAAAATTATATTTATACGTTATTTAATTTTTTTACGTCTAAGTTGAATAGGATAATAGCCGAAGATATAAAGTAACTATAGTTTACAAGCTAAGGAACAAATCAGCATTGAAACTAAAAAATAACGTATTTGAATAATTTCGTAAAAAATTAGAATTACTCGATATTAAGCATATTGCTTTTCTATCATATATGCTTATATTCTACAATAGTGTTACCAAACATCGGGCAACATCATACGTATAATACAACTTTTTCGTACTTCTTTATCGAATTTAAATAGAACTAAGTTTTTATTTTAAATAAAAGAGAAATAATTCTAATTTATAATCTCATTATTAATTTATTCTCATTTTAATATTTCATCGATTTTTTATTATCGATATTCAATACAAATGAATTCATATTATAATAGTATCTAGTATAACTAGGTATTCTATCACAGTATTTCTTCAATTTATTATAATATTTCAGCATTTTTTAGTTTCAATGCTGATTTGTTCCTTAGCTTGTAAACTATAGTTACTTTATATCTTCGGCTATTATCCTATTCAACTTAGACGTAAAAAAATTAAATAACGTATAAATATAATTTTAATGGTAAAAGATTAAATGTTTATTCCGTATGTAATGTGATTTGATTTGGATGGTAAGATAAGTTTCGGTATAGTTTTTGTTAATTGATTAAGAATTGTTGAATAAAATTCTGGAACTTCGTCAATTTCTTTGATTCCTTCTTGAAGCGTTGAAATTTCTTATTGACTCTCTTTTTATAACTTTTGAAAGAAACCGTAAAAATTGTGAAACATGCTTTTTAATAAAAAACAATTTTGATGAAAACCATAAATTAATTTAAAATTGAAATAAATTTTTGAAATCTATGATATTGAATAAAAAAATTTATAGTGTAGATATTGATATAGATATAGATGTTAATTTTAATATGATATTTGATAAATTTTTTTATCAAAACATACTGATAATAGGTTGACATGTAATATGATATTTTGCCTTGTAAATATATTTGGTCGGCAAAATAACCTAATTACTCTTATTTTGAGTTCACTTCCACCATTTCGTCTTATGATACAACAAATTGATTTATCTTATAGAGAAGTACGCAGATACTTCAAAGAAAATCATTTCACCAAGACGCGATTAGAGCATGCCGGGCCAGAAACAGCAGTAAGATATTGGGCGCTTTCACCCAATCTTATCTGGCACGCAGATGTTCATTATTTTAGGGGTGTTCGTGGCCAGTATATTTATGGCATAATCGACGATTTTAGCCGCAAAGTCCTAGCGTGTATACAAATACCAGATATGCTGGCAGCGACGACAGCGAACGTTGCGGCTTCCGCCTTCATTGAATTTGGCGCCCCTTATTGTTTCTGGACCGACAACGGTTCAGAAAATAGGGGCGCCTTTCAAGATCTACTTGATCTTTGGGGCGTCCAATGGCGGCATACAGACTCTCATTCTCCCTACCAAAATGGGAAGATTGAGAGATTCTGGCCGACATTGGAGCGCTGCCAAAGCATTCAGGCTATTCCTGCCTTTATTTGGGAGTACAATAATAACACACCGCATGAAGATCTCCCAATTAATCCATTAACTGGAACAAATTACACGCCAAATCAAATGTATCAGCTGAAACCGAAATACACAAATGCAGATACAGAAAGGTTGTGGCAAATATGGGATACAGATACAGGCATGACCGCTGTTGACACATTCACAGCGTAATAATAAACATAATTTTTTAATTTCATTTTTAACAAGTTTTTTTAAATGTATGTAATGAATAATTCATTAGAATATGATAATGCACATTGTAACAGAATAGAACAATCACCAAATTTTTTTTTGAAATTAAAAAATAAAAGTAAAAAGTATAAAGTAATCTAACCAAAAAAGATATTTAAAAGAATTTTGGAAAAAACAGAATAAGGATAATGATATTATTTTAGATACACAATCGATGTACTGAAGAATAATCCGGTAAAATGATGATATAAAATTAGATTAGTTTACAAGTAGCTAAAAGAATAAAACTATAATATAAAATAAATGAAGTTTAATGAAACAATAAAGGTTAAATAAATAATAAAGATTTTTATTTTATATCAGTATTGAGAAGAAGTAACAGCTGACACTTGGTAGACAACTTCTTTATGTCTAGAAAATTCTATCTTGCCTTTTATTTTTTTCTCGCTGTGAAACGTATTCGGTCATTTTTTTAAAAATTAATTTTTTGTTAGAGATAAGAGCTAAAACTCGGTAAACAACTTCTTTATGTCTAGAAAATTCTATCTTGCCTTTTATTTTTTCTCGCTGTGAAACGTATTCGGTCATTTTTTTAAAAATTAATTTTTTGTTAGAGATAAGAGCTAAAACTCGGTAAACAACTTCTTTATGTCTAGAAAATTCTATCTTGCCTTTTATTTTTTTCTCGCTGTGAAACGTATTCGGTCATTTTTTTAAAAATTAATTTTTTGTTAGAGATAAGAGCTAAAACTCGGTAAACAACTTCTTTATGTCTAGAAAATTCTATCTTGCCTTTTATTTTTTTCTCGCTGTGAAACGTATTCGGTCATTTTTTTAAAAATTAATTTTTTGTTAGAGATAAGAGCTAAAACTCGGTAAACAACTTCTTTATGTCTAGAAAATTCTATCTTGCCTTTTATTTTTTTCTCGCTGTGAAACGTATTCGGTCATTTTTTTAAAAATTAATTTTTGTTAGAGATAAGAGCTAAAACTCGGTAAACAACTTCTTTATGTCTAGAAAATTCTATCTTGCCTTTTATTTTTTTCTCGCTGTGAAACGTATTCGGTCATTTTTTTAAAAATTAATTTTTTGTTAGAGATAAGAGCTAAAACTCGGTAAACAACTTCTTTATGTCTAGAAAATTCTATCTTGCCTTTTATTTTTTTCTCGCTGTGAAACGTATTCGGTCATTTTTTTAAAAATTAATTTTTTGTTAGAGATAAGAGCTAAAACTCGGTAAACAACTTCTTTATGTCTAGAAAATTCTATCTTGCCTTTTATTTTTTTCTCGCTGTGAAACGTATTCGGTCATTTTTTTAAAAAATTAATTTTTTGTTAGAGATAAGAGCTAAAACTCGGTAAACAACTTCTTTATGTCTAGAAAATTCTATCTTGCCTTTTATTTTTTTCTCGCTGTGAAACGTATTCGGTCATTTTTTTTAAAAATTAATTTTTTGTTAGAGATAAGAGCTAAAACTCGGTAAACAACTTCTTTATGTCTAGAAAATTCTATCTTGCCTTTTATTTTTTTCTCGCTGTGAAACGTATTCGGTCATTTTTTTAAAAAATTATTTTTTGTTAGAGATAAGAGCTAAAACTCGGTAAACAACTTCTTTATGTCTAGAAAATTCTATCTTGCCTTTTATTTTTTTCTCGCTGTGAAACGTATTCGGTCATTTTTTTAAAAATTAATTTTTTGTTAGAGATAAGAGCTAAAACTTTGCAGACAACTCCCCATGTCTAGCAAATTTAACATTCGTCTCCCATTTTTATATATTTGGTTTAGAATGTTCGAAAATGCGTAATATGGTCATTAATATTAATTAAAAAGAACCTTGAATTAATTCAATCTGATCTCACAAAATATTTTAAATTACAAACTTTGTAGTTTGAATAGATAATTAGTATTAAACTCAAATAACTAGTTTATTTTTGAATAAAAATTATTTGAATTCATTCAATTTTGTGAATTTCCCTTCAAAAATCAAGTTTAAATATCTTATTTGCCATATAATTATAAATACAATGAAACATATTCGAAATTGAAAAGAATGACTTTTTCTGTTCTTTCAATCATTCAATTTGAATTTTGCAATATTGGATTTCTCATTAAATAGCTATTAAAAACAACAAGCAATTTAACTTACATTCAAATTTATTTGTGTTATATTCAATCTTCTCAAAACTTATAATTTTCGGCTATAGCATGAGTATATGCTATATAATATAATAAACCTATAATAGTATCATTCTTTCAATTATTTGAAGAGAAAACCGAAAAAATCTATTTTCGGTCTATAACAAGGTTTATCCTTCGCTTTTAAGATCATTGAATTTGATTTTTATAATAAAATAGTTATATATTAGAAAATAATATGAGTTTATGTGATATTATTTTTCAGAAGATTTTGTGTTCTTATTCAAAATTTTATTTTTTTTATTCAAAAGAATCCTTACAAAATATACATTTACTTTAATTAATATTTAAAAACGTGCTCTATCAAAAGTTCCAAAAAATTCAATATTTTAGCTTTTCTGAGGTGTCACTTTTGATGAATTTCTGTTTACAACAGTTTCATTCAGATTTTTTTCGTGAACCGAAATGACACGATGACGAAACCACTATACTTAGATTTGGTGACTACCTTATATAAAAACGATATGTGGTGTTTGGCCGGACGATAACCTCAAAAGATATGAATTGTGCACAGGTTCGATTGTTCCGTACCGAAATGCATCACTAGAAAAGTGACAAAAAGTGACACTTACTCTTATTTTGTGCGGCAATTTTTCTAAGTTATTTTGTTAAGCTAAATATGTTATATATCAAATCAGCTTTATAAATATTATAGAAAAGTTTATTTTTATTTTTATTTTTAATTATTATTATTATTATTTTTTAAATTAAAAGAAAACATTTAGAATATATATGGATATATTTAAATTAATTAAAAATAAAATTGAATATATTGAAGTTTGAGTTTATAGGTATACAAATTTTAGAGGCATTTTGGCTGAGAACTATGGTCTGCGAGGTACATAGATAGAATCAGTACCTCGCAGACTATAGTTCTCTATATGGCGCCGAAAATTTTTGGTGAAATGTCGTCGCATTTCACCAAAAATTTTTCGGCGCCATAGGAAGAATTGGAGGGTGTGAGATACTATTACATGCTATAGTACTCACACCCTCCAATTCTTAGCCAAAACGGCTAAAAAATTGCTCACAATTTCAACAATTGTGAGCAATTTTCAGCCATTTTGGCTGAGAACTATGGTCTGCGAGGTACATGGATAGAATCAGTACCTCGCAGACTATAGTTCTCTATATGGCGCCCAAAAAAAAATTTATGATTGTTTTTTATCAAATCTTATCCATATTATTCTATTAATGTTAATTATATTTTATCAATTATATTTTTTTAAATAATAAACACAAAATCCACTAATTTAAAATTGGCGCCAAATGTCACTTTTGCTAGTGATGCATTTCGGTATGATATAGTGACAACTTTACGTGTCAGATTTTATGAAAATAAGGTATTTATCACAAATATATAATCAATATAATTATATTATAGAAGGCTATTTAATAAATCTATATTTATTATAAAATGATATTTAAAAAAATATGTATAATTATTGAATTAATTTTTGATAAGGAGTCAAAAAATTTTTGACAAAATTGAAATATATTTAAGCTAAGAATTGGTGGTGTGAGATACTATTTCATGCAATAGTACTCACACCCTTCAATTCTTCCTATGGCGTCGAGAAAATTTTGGTGAAATGCGACGACATTTCGCCAAAATTTCTCGACGCCATATAGAGAACTATAGTCTGCGAGGTACTGATTCTATCTATGTACCTCGCAGGCTATAGTCCCCAGCCAAAATGGTTAAAAATTGTTGTGCATGAAAAATAGCATGACTTCACTTCTGATAAAAAGTGACAGTATTTGACAGTGTTTGACATCTATTTGTCATATTTGAAAAATGGAGAATAATGATGTAAGGTATACACTAATTAAAATTATTTGAGATGAAAATTTGAAGTGAAAATAAAATTTTATTTTTTTTTAAAAAAAATCATTAATATGTGATGTTTTAAATTTGTTATTATTAATTAATATCTGAAACTATTGAATTATAACAGTTTATATGTTCTCAATTTAAAAAAAATTGTGAAGAATTTATATTTTTGGAGAAGGGTGTTTAACATTTGTGAGTGAGAATGCAAGTAGAAGTTTGGTGTTTTAAGGCTAAGTTAATATAGATTTGCTATTGCTATATATGTGAATATGTTGTGTTATAATACAAGATATAAAATATATTATTAAAATTTTCGACGCCATATAGAGAACTAAGTCTGCGAGGTACTGATTCTATTTATGTGCCTCGCAGACCGTAGTTCTCAGCCAAAATGGCTAAAAAATGGGTGCAATGTAAAAAATTGCACCCAATTTTTAGCCATTTTGGCTAGGAATTGGAGGGTGTGAGTACTATCGTTTGTAATAGTTTCTCACACCCTCTAATTCTTCGTATATACACATTATAAAATCATTCAAAACGATACACATATTTTCTAAAAAACAATCCGAAAATTTTATTATGATAATTTATTAAACTTTAATCTAATTCTTAAACCAATTGAATATATCGAATAACACAATTAATTGAATACATCTTTTGAAATTGAAAAGAAAAATTAATAAAAATAAAAAACTGAACTTTATTAAATAAAGAAAAGGTATGAAAAGAAGTTTGAAAACAATAAAAAAATAATGTGATTGTTGATAAACGATTTTTATTTCGACAATTATTAGAAAGGATTATGATAGAGTTTGTAAAATATGTTCGATCTGTGTATGTCAAATCGTGCCAAGTTAAGTATACTAGGGACACAAATTGAGACGAGAAAAGCAAATTGAGAGGAAAAAACCGTTCAAAATGTTGTAAACTTTTGAATTTTAGCCCAAAAATCGCGTTCTTATTTTTGACCTATTCAATTAATAATTTTAGTTTAAATAAAAAATAATTGTTTAGTCTAACGACGACATTCTTTTGGAATAGGAAACAAGATGATTTAAAGGTGCACCCGTATATACGTTTATTTGAGAGGAGGAGGATTACCCTCTCAATTTTGAGGGATTCGTTAGTTTATTTTCTCGATGAATATGCAATAAAATTTGATTTTTACCTTATCAATATACTTCATATAATATACACATGTTCATGTAAAAACTTTTTTCCAAAATCCTCAGGAATTAAGGGATTTTTGAATTTTAATAGGGTTGCTAGATTCCCGACTATAGATCCAAGGTGATGTGATTTTTGCATCCCTGGGATGGACGATACACCCAAAGTGTCACCTTTTTTGGGATAACATGAATTTTAAATATCATGAGAGTTCTGCAAACCATATGCACAATATCTATTCAGCCTGACTTCTTGTATATATGAGTTAGACTTCTTAAATATTGTGCTTGGGGCGATATAAGTATTTCCGAGATTACCATCGTGCTCTATAGTATGCTACTTCTCCCTGGTTCTAGCTCAGTTCCAAGGATATTGGCGTTCAAGGATTTGGCAAGGTCCTTCCGAAGTCTCTCATTCGATGAGAGATTTCGGAAAAATCTTGCCTTAAAGTACTCCAACTCTTGTTCTTTTGTTCCTAAATAGTGAGAAAAGTTATTTGACTACTTAAGGTAGAGATTATCCGAGGTCCCTCATTTGATGAGAGGCCTCGGATAATCTCTGCTTTAAAATTGTACACTTGTAGTCCATGAGAGTGTAAGTATACATTGATAGGACAGCTTTCTTCTGAAGTCTTAGATTTGATGAGAACCTCAGAAGAAAACTGTCATATTTTATAGTAAAAGGAGTTTCAGGAGCTCCAAAGCTCCCTTTCGTAAGGATTAGGAGCTTTGGAGCTCCTGGTTCGTAGATGTGTTTCGCATCTTTCATCAGCAAAGGACATTTACCATCTGGGACTCTGTTGATGGAGACTCAGGAGCTCCAAAGCTCCCTTTAGTAAGGATTAGAAGCTTTGAAGCTCCTGGTTCGTAGACGTGTTTCGCATCTTTCATCAGAAGAGGCCCAAATGGTAAATAGCCTCTGCTGATGAGCTTCAGGAGCTCCAAGACTCCCTCTCGTAACGATTAGGAGCTTTGTAGCTCCTGAAGGTAAGGTAGGATTGCTCTGATCTCTAATCAGTAGATGCCATGCCTCATTATGAACTCTACTGACAAGAGATCAAGAGCTCCAAGGACTCCTTTTTTAGTTAGTGGCGTTCTCACCATTTAGTAGGATTGCTGATCCTACTAATGAAGTGATCACTTAGTATACGTTTTGAATAAATTGAATTTTTTTTAGAATTTAGTATTTTTATAGACATCACATGTATATTATAAATACATAAATATATTCTTTAATTCAAAAAATTCAATTCGGTTTTGGGATGGGCATCCCAGCCCCAAGTATTCAATTTTATTCAATTTTTAAAGAATTTTGGGTTGGGATGCCCAGACCAAAACAAGCTTTATATTTTGATGTGTAGATACGTATGTGTGCATCATTGTTGTGTTATATATTATGTTTTTAATGAAAAAAAATCTGATTCAAAAAAAATTATCACTAATTAGTTGATAATATAAAGAAAAAATAGATAAATTGTATGTTTTGAGAGTATTTATCCACATTCACTCATATGAATTTCATTAAATAGTGTCTTTTTACTCCCAAATTTATTTTGAATTATTGAAATCAAAGAAAAAAAAACAGAAAAATTTCTCGAAATTTTTATTTTCAAAAAAAATTTGGATTTTATATTGAAAACTGACACTGGGAGGACGATAGGGCTGGGATTGGAGATACCCCGCTCACTTGGGAAAAATACGGATCTATATTCCCGACGATAGGTGTCTTGGAAGATTTGCCTGGTGTCATCATAGTGTCTTTAAATCAAAAATTTTATTTTCGAGTTAGTTTTATCGATTTTTCAATAAAAAACATTTCTAAAACAAGAAAATAAAACGATAAAATATTTATATTTTATATAAGGATCTTATATATTTAAAATAAATATCATTTTATTTTTTTCATTGGTGTCTGTCAAACCATAATACACTATTCAAAAATTCAATGTGTCTTGCGGCTTCAAAAGACACCTTCAAATTGAATGATAGCACAGACACTATTGAGTTTTACCCATTTTATTTAGTTTTTACCCTTTTTATTTTTAAGAATTAATGAATAAAACAGCCGTTTTGCTATAACCTCAATCACTTTTATTTATTATTTTAAATATTATTTAATTTTATTATTTGAATAGGCAAACTTATATTTGAGAAGCTCAATTTGAGACCACTTAATACATTGAAATATCATAAATATTGAAATATTAAAAAGTGTATTTCAAAATATTGAAATTATAAAAATTTATAATACTGAAATTGAGACAAATTAATAAATTCAATGTTTTTTTTGAAATAACTCTCAAATATTATTTTTTTGTTTATTTAATGATGAATAAATATGATTGCTTTAGTCAATCATAAAAACTAATTCAAGTTTAAAATAATGAAAGGATAATTTAATCGTTTTTAAAATACAATTATTTTTTTGTTATAGACGAAAATAGTTTTTTCGGTTTTCTCTTCAAATAATTGAAAGAATGATACTATTATAGGTTTATTATATTATATAGCATATACTCATGCTATAGCCGAAAATTAAGTTTTGAGAAAATTGAAATACACAAATAAATTTGAATGTAAGTTAAATTGCTTGTTGTTTTTAATAGCTATTTAATGAGAAATCCAATATTGCAAAATTCAAATTGAATGATTGAAAGAACAGAAAAGTCATTCTTTTCAATTTCGAATATGTTTCATTGTATTTATAATTATATGGCAAATAAGATATTTAAACTTGATTTTTTGAAGGGAAATCACAAAATTGAATGAATTCAAATAATTTTTATTCAAAAATAAACTAGTTATTTGAGTTTAATACTAATTATCTATTCAAACTACAAAGTTTGTAATTTTAAAATATTTTGTGAGATCAGATTGAATTAATTCAAGGTTCTTTTTAATTAATATTAATGACCATATTACGCATTTTCGAACATTCTAAACAAATAAACCAAATATATAAAATGGGAGACGAATGTTAAATTTGCTAGACATGGGGAGTTGTCTGCAAAGTTTTAGCTCTTATCTCTAACAAAAATTAATTTTTAAAAAAATGACGAATACGTTTCACAGCGAGAAAAAAATAAAAGGCAAGATAGAATTTTCTAGACATAAAGAAGTTGTTTACCGAGTTTTAGCTCTTATCTCTAACAAAAAATTAATTTTTAAAAAAATGACCGAATACGTTTCACAGCGAGAAAAAAATAAAAGGCAAGATAGAATTTTCTAGACATAAAGAAGTTGTTTACCGAGTTTTAGCTCTTATCTCTAACAAAAAATTAATTTTTAAAAAAATGACCGAATACGTTTCACAGCGAGAAAAAAATAAAAGGCAAGATAGAATTTTCTAGACATAAAGAAGTTGTTTACCGAGTTTTAGCTCTTATCTCTAACAAAAAATTAATTTTTAAAAAAATGACCGAATACGTTTCACAGCGAGAAAAAAATAAAAGGCAAGATAGAATTTTCTAGACATAAAGAAGTTGTCTACCAAGTGTCAGCTGTTACTTCTTCTCAATACTGATATAAAATAAAAATCTTTATTATTTATTTAACCTTTATTGTTTCATTAAACTTCATTTATTTTATATTATAGTTTTATTCTTTTAGCTACTTGTAAACTAATCTAATTTTATATCATCATTTTACCGGATTATTCTTCAGTACATCGATTGTGTATCTAAAATAATATCATTATCCTTATTCTGTTTTTTCCAAAATTCTTTTAAATATCTTTTTTGGTTAGATTACTTTATACTTTTTACTTTTTTTTTTTAATTTCAAAAAAAAAATTTGGTGATTGTTCTATTCTGTTACAATGTGCATTATCATATTCTAATGAATTATTCATTACATACATTTAAAAAAACTTGTTAAAAATGAAATTAAAAAATTATGTTTATTATTACGCTGTGAATGTGTCAACAGCGGTCATGCCTGTATCTGTATCCCATATTTGCCACAACCTTTCTGTATCTGCATTTGTGTATTTCGGTTTCAGCTGATACATTTGATTTGGCGTGTAATTTGTTCCAGTTAATGGATTAATTGGGAGATCTTCATGCGGTGTGTTATTATTGTACTCCCAAATAAAGGCAGGAATAGCCTGAATGCTTTGGCAGCGCTCCAATGTCGGCCAGAATCTCTCAATCTTCCCATTTTGGTAGGGAGAATGAGAGTCTGTATGCCGCCATTGGACGCCCCAAAGATCAAGTAGATCTTGAAAGGCGCCCCTATTTTCTGAACCGTTGTCGGTCCAGAAACAATAAGGGGCGCCAAATTCAATGAAGGCGGAAGCCGCAACGTTCGCTGTCGTCGCTGCCAGCATATCTGGTATTTGTATACACGCTAGGACTTTGCGGCTAAAATCGTCGATTATGCCATAAATATACTGGCCACGAACACCCCTAAAATAATGAACATCTGCGTGCCAGATAAGATTGGGTGAAAGCGCCCAATATCTTACTGCTGTTTCTGGCCCGGCATGCTCTAATCGCGTCTTGGTGAAATGATTTTCTTTGAAGTATCTGCGTACTTCTCTATAAGATAAATCAATTTGTTGTATCATAAGACGAAATGGTGGAAGTGAACTCAAAATAAGAGTAATTAGGTTATTTTGCCGACCAAATATATTTACAAGGCAAAATATCATATTACATGTCAACCTATTATCAGTATGTTTTGATAAAAAAAATTTATCAAATATCATATTAAAATTAACATCTATATCTATATCAATATCTACACTATAAATTTTTTTATTCAATATCATAGATTTCAAAAATTTATTTCAATTTTAAATTAATTTATGGTTTTCATCAAAATTGTTTTTTATTAAAAAGCATGTTTCACAATTTTTACGGTTTCTTTCAAAAGTTATAAAAAGAGAGTCAATAAGAAATTTCAACGCTTCAAGAAGGAATCAAAGAAATTGACGAAGTTCCAGAATTTTATTCAACAATTCTTAATCAATTAACAAAAACTATACCGAAACTTATCTTACCATCCAAATCAAATCACATTACATACGGAATAAACATTTAATCTTTTACCATTAAAATTATATTTATACGTTATTTAATTTTTTTACGTCTAAGTTGAATAGGATAATAGCCGAAGATATAAAGTAACTATAGTTTACAAGCTAAGGAACAAATCAGCATTGAAACTAAAAAATAACGTATTTGAATAATTTCGTAAAAAATTAGAATTACTCGATATTAAGCATATTGCTTTTCTATCATATATGCTTATATTCTACAATAGTGTTACCAAACATCGGGCAACATCATACGTATAATACAACTTTTTCGTACTTCTTTATCGAATTTAAATAGAACTAAGTTTTTATTTTAAATAAAAGAGAAATAATTCTAATTTATAATCTCATTATTAATTTATTCTCATTTTAATATTTCATCGATTTTTTATTATCGATATTCAATACAAATGAATTCATATTATAATAGTATCTAGTATAACTAGGTATTCTATCACAGTATTTCTTCAATTTATTATAATATTTCAGCATTTTTTAGTTTCAATGCTGATTTGTTCCTTAGCTTGTAAACTATAGTTACTTTATATCTTCGGCTATTATCCTATTCAACTTAGACGTAAAAAAATTAAATAACGTATAAATATAATTTTAATGGTAAAAGATTAAATGTTTATTCCGTATGTAATGTGATTTGATTTGGATGGTAAGATAAGTTTCGGTATAGTTTTTGTTAATTGATTAAGAATTGTTGAATAAAATTCTGGAACTTCGTCAATTTCTTTGATTCCTTCTTGAAGCGTTGAAATTTCTTATTGACTCTCTTTTTATAACTTTTGAAAGAAACCGTAAAAATTGTGAAACATGCTTTTTAATAAAAAACAATTTTGATGAAAACCATAAATTAATTTAAAATTGAAATAAATTTTTGAAATCTATGATATTGAATAAAAAAATTTATAGTGTAGATATTGATATAGATATAGATGTTAATTTTAATATGATATTTGATAAATTTTTTTATCAAAACATACTGATAATAGGTTGACATGTAATATGATATTTTGCCTTGTAAATATATTTGGTCGGCAAAATAACCTAATTACTCTTATTTTGAGTTCACTTCCACCATTTCGTCTTATGATACAACAAATTGATTTATCTTATAGAGAAGTACGCAGATACTTCAAAGAAAATCATTTCACCAAGACGCGATTAGAGCATGCCGGGCCAGAAACAGCAGTAAGATATTGGGCGCTTTCACCCAATCTTATCTGGCACGCAGATGTTCATTATTTTAGGGGTGTTCGTGGCCAGTATATTTATGGCATAATCGACGATTTTAGCCGCAAAGTCCTAGCGTGTATACAAATACCAGATATGCTGGCAGCGACGACAGCGAACGTTGCGGCTTCCGCCTTCATTGAATTTGGCGCCCCTTATTGTTTCTGGACCGACAACGGTTCAGAAAATAGGGGCGCCTTTCAAGATCTACTTGATCTTTGGGGCGTCCAATGGCGGCATACAGACTCTCATTCTCCCTACCAAAATGGGAAGATTGAGAGATTCTGGCCGACATTGGAGCGCTGCCAAAGCATTCAGGCTATTCCTGCCTTTATTTGGGAGTACAATAATAACACACCGCATGAAGATCTCCCAATTAATCCATTAACTGGAACAAATTACACGCCAAATCAAATGTATCAGCTGAAACCGAAATACACAAATGCAGATACAGAAAGGTTGTGGCAAATATGGGATACAGATACAGGCATGACCGCTGTTGACACATTCACAGCGTAATAATAAACATAATTTTTTAATTTCATTTTTAACAAGTTTTTTTAAATGTATGTAATGAATAATTCATTAGAATATGATAATGCACATTGTAACAGAATAGAACAATCACCAAATTTTTTTTTTGAAATTAAAAAAAAAAGTAAAAAGTATAAAGTAATCTAACCAAAAAAGATATTTAAAAGAATTTTGGAAAAAACAGAATAAGGATAATGATATTATTTTAGATACACAATCGATGTACTGAAGAATAATCCGGTAAAATGATGATATAAAATTAGATTAGTTTACAAGTAGCTAAAAAATAAAACTATAATATAAAATAAATGAAGTTTAATGAAACAATAAAGGTTAAATAAATAATAAAGATTTTTATTTTATATCAGTATTGAGAAGAAGTAACAGCTGACACTTGGTAGACAACTTCTTTATGTCTAGAAAATTCTATCTTGCCTTTTATTTTTTCTCGCTGTGAAACGTATTCGGTCATTTTTTTAAAAATTAATTTTTTGTTAGAGATAAGAGCTAAAACTCGGTAAACAACTTCTTTATGTCTAGAAAATTCTATCTTGCCTTTTATTTTTTTCTCGCTGTGAAACGTATTCGGTCATTTTTTTAAAAATTAATTTTTTGTTAGAGATAAGAGCTAAAACTCGGTAAACAACTTCTTTATGTCTAGAAAATTCTATCTTGCCTTTTATTTTTTTCTCGCTGTGAAACGTATTCGGTCATTTTTTTAAAAATTAATTTTTTGTTAGAGATAAGAGCTAAAACTCGGTAAACAACTTCTTTATGTCTAGAAAATTCTATCTTGCCTTTTATTTTTTTCTCGCTGTGAAACGTATTCGGTCATTTTTTTAAAAATTAATTTTTTGTTAGAGATAAGAGCTAAAACTCGGTAAACAACTTCTTTATGTCTAGAAAATTCTATCTTGCCTTTTATTTTTTTCTCGCTGTGAAACGTATTCGGTCATTTTTTTAAAAATTAATTTTTTGTTAGAGATAAGAGCTAAAACTCGGTAAACAACTTCTTTATGTCTAGAAAATTCTATCTTGCCTTTTATTTTTTTCTCGCTGTGAAACGTATTCGGTCATTTTTTTAAAAATTAATTTTTTGTTAGAGATAAGAGCTAAAACTCGGTAAACAACTTCTTTATGTCTAGAAAATTCTATCTTGCCTTTTTTTTTTTCTCGCTGTGAAAAACGTATTCGGTCATTTTTTTAAAAATTAATTTTTTGTTAGAGATAAGAGCTAAAACTCGGTAAACAACTTCTTTATGTCTAGAAAATTCTATCTTGCCTTTTATTTTTTTCTCGCTGTGAAACGTATTCGGTCATTTTTTTAAAAATTAATTTTTTGTTAGAGATAAGAGCTAAAACTCGGTAAACAACTTCTTTATGTCTAGAAAATTCTATCTTGCCTTTTATTTTTTTCTCGCTGTGAAACGTATTCGGTCATTTTTTTAAAAATTAATTTTTTGTTAGAGATAAGAGCTAAAACTCGGTAAACAACTTCTTTATGTCTAGAAAATTCTATCTTGCCTTTTATTTTTTTCTCGCTGTGAAACGTATTCGGTCATTTTTTTAAAAATTAATTTTTTGTTAGAGATAAGAGCTAAAACTCGGTAAACAACTTCTTTATGTCTAGAAAATTCTATCTTGCCTTTTATTTTTTTCTCGCTGTGAAACGTATTCGGTCATTTTTTTAAAAATTAATTTTTTGTTAGAGATAAGAGCTAAAACTTTGCAGACAACTCCCCCATGTCTAGCAAATTTAACATTCGTCTCCCATTTTTATATATTTGGTTTAGAATGTTCGAAAATGCGTAATATGGTCATTAATATTAATTAAAAAGAACCTTGAATTAATTCAATCTGATCTCACAAAATATTTTAAATTACAAACTTTGTAGTTTGAATAGATAATTAGTATTAAACTCAAATAACTAGTTTATTTTTGAATAAAAATTATTTGAATTCATTCAATTTTGTGAATTTCCCTTCAAAAATCAAGTTTAAATATCTTATTTGCCATATAATTATAAATACAATGAAACATATTCGAAATTGAAAAGAATGACTTTTTCTGTTCTTTCAATCATTCAATTTGAATTTTGCAATATTGGATTTCTCATTAAATAGCTATTAAAAACAACAAGCAATTTAACTTACATTCAAATTTATTTGTGTTATATTCAATCTTCTCAAAACTTATAATTTTCGGCTATAGCATGAGTATATGCTATATAATATAATAAACCTATAATAGTATCATTCTTTCAATTATTTGAAGAGAAAACCGAAAAAATCTATTTTCGGTCTATAACAAGGTTTATCCTTCGCTTTTAAGATCATTGAATTTGATTTTTACATAAAATAGTTATATATTAGAAAATAATATGAGTTTATGTGATATTATTTTTCAGAAGATTTTGTGTTCTTATTCAAAATTTTATTTTTTTTATTCAAAAGAATCCTTACAAAATATACATTTACTTTAATTAATATTTAAAAACGTGCTCTATCAAAAGTTCCAAAAATTCAATATTTTAGCTTTTCTGAGGTGTCACTTTTGATGAATTTCTGTTTACAACAGTTCATTCAGATTTTTTTCGTGAACCGAAATGACACGATGACGAAACCACTATACTTAGATTTGGTGACTACCTTATATAAAAACGATATGTGGTGTTTGGCCGGACGATAACCTCAAAAGATATGAATTGTGCACAGGTTCGATTGTTCCGTACCGAAATGCATCACTAGAAAAGTGACAAAAAGTGACACTTACTCTTATTTTGTGCGGCAATTTTTCTAAGTTATTTTGTTAAGCTAAATATGTTATATATCAAATCAGCTTTATAAATATTATAGAAAAGTTTATTTTTATTTTTATTTTTAATTATTATTATTATTATTTTTTAAATTAAAAGAAAACATTAGAATTATATGGATATATTTAAATTAATTATAAAAATAAAATTGAATATATTGAAGTTTGAGTTTATAGGTATACAAATTTTAGAGGCATTTTGGCTGAGAACTATGGTCTGCGAGGTACATAGATAGAATCAGTACCTCGCAGACTATAGTTCTCTATATGGCGCCGAAAATTTTTGGTGAAATGTCGTCGCATTTCACCAAAAATTTTTCGGCGCCATAGGAAGAATTGGAGGGTGTGAGATACTATTACATGCTATAGTACTCACACCCTCCAATTCTTAGCCAAAACGGCTAAAAATTGCTCACAATTTCAACAATTGTGAGCAATTTTCAGCCATTTTGGCTGAGAACTATGGTCTGCGAGGTACATGGATAGAATCAGTACCTCGCAGACTATAGTTCTCTATATGGCGCCCAAAAAAAAATTTATGATTGTTTTTTATCAAATCTTATCCATATTATTCTATTAATGTTAATTATATTTTATCAATTATATTTTTTTAAATAATAAACACAAAATCCACTAATTTAAAATTGGCGCCAAATGTCACTTTTGCTAGTGATGCATTTCGGTATGATATAGTGACAACTTTACGTGTCAGATTTTATGAAAATAAGGTATTTATCACAAATATATAATCAATATAATTATATTATAGAAGGCTATTTAATAAATCTATATTAAAAAAAAAAAAAAAAAAAAGGTAGTGGGGCTTCCAGGCACTTCGTGCCTTCTAGCCCTGAAGATGTTTAGTATAAATGAAGTTCTTATATACGGGTCTTCCAGGAGCTTTTCACAAATTATATATGTTTTCATGTTTTGTCAAGACTTCTTCGTAAAATCAGACAAAAATAATGTTTAGGGTAGAAGGTTAGATATAACCTCTTTTCTAACCTCTTTTCTACCCTCTTGAATTTTCAAGACTTCTTCGTACATGTTTTGTCACTTTTCTGTCACTTTTCAGGGAAAAAACATTTTTATTAAATATAAAATGAATTTTACAAAACCACCGTTACCCTTCTTTGGAAATAAGAGTAGATGTAAAGATATTCTATTGAGAGAACTTAAGAAACTACCGAATGGTCTAACATTTGTAGACTTGTTCGGTGGAAGTTTCTATATATCTCATTTGTGCCATACAATATTTCCTGACTCAAAGATTATATGCAATGACTTCGACAACTATATGGACCGTCTCAAACATATTCCAGACACAAACAATATATTGAAAGCGTTAAAAGAAAAGATACCTATAGGTAAGATGGAACGTATACCATTAGATAAGAAAAATATTGTGAGAGAGGTTTTGAAAAAAGCAGAATATATAGACTGGGATAGTATATCTGCTAGACTATTATATAGTGGTGCTATAAGAGTTCATGACATTGAAACACTTATGTCAAAAGTTTTATATCTTAACTATACAAATGTTTTCAAAGAGGACATAGAAAAATATATTGAGGGTATAGAGTTTGTGAGATGTCATTGGACAGAGTTGTATGAAAAATATAAAGACAAGGAAAATGTTTTCTTTATAGTGGACCCACCGTTCTATAACACATGGGATTTTCAATACCAAGTAGACTGGACTTTGAGAGACTCTTTAGAAACTTTAGACGTTTTACATAACCATCCATGCTTTTACTTTACATCCGATAAAAGTGGTTTGGAAAGTGTCATGAGATGGTTAGAGGACATACATGACTATGAGTTTAGATACGATAAGATAGAATATGAGAGAGGTCCTATAAACTGGAGAAAGTGTCATAACAAAGAAATTTTACTAGTAAGTAAATGTGGTTTGAAATAGGACTACTTGTTTTAGGTTTTTTCCATTGTGTCATTTACTTATTTGACGTGGCAGAAAGATATAGAGAATATGAAGATGAACCAATGCCTGCAAATGTTCAGTATATGTACTCGTAAGAGATATTTTTATCTAATATTAAATGGACGCACAGAACTTAGCGAATGCACAGCAACCTGGACAACCAAACCCAGAGAATATTCCAAATGAAGTTAGAATACAAACTGCAATGGCAAACTATGGTCAAGTGCCAACAGATGTACAAATGCAAACTGCCATGTCAAATGACGCTGCGTTAGGTTTGCCACCATGGTATGCAAATATGAGATGGAAAGAGTTTTATACAAACCCTGAAGTGGGATATAAACAACTTTATGCAGATGACGCGAACACAGGAGTTGACCCAGAATATGTTTTCTACCAGAGGAGAAACAGAATGTATGAGCTCCAGTTAAAGAATGCTATGGAACTCAACAGGAAACGTAAGAGACTAGGCGGACATTAGATTTTTACATATAGTAAAATGGGTTTCTTTGGAAGAATAGGAAACTTCTTTCGAAATGTTGGAAGAGGTATATGGAATGGAATAAAATCTGTCGGAAAAGGAATTTGGAACGGAGTCAAAAATATTGGTAAAAGAGTAGGTCAGTTTGTTGGTATTATACCTAAAGACCCTGAACCAGAAGAACAAGCTCCTGTTATACAACAGCCTGAACCTGCACCACAGTCTAGTTGGCAACCAAATCCAACACCTCAACCGTATTAAAAAATTATATTTTTATCGTTCGATAGTAGTTGTATATGAAACTAAGTTCTAAGTAAAACGCATGGTATAATGGAATTATTCTTTTTCTTCCATCTGTAGTAAACCATACTTGAAAGTCTGAAATACTTCCACTTGGTGGTTCGTATAACTTTGTAGGTTTTTCGTAAAAGTCATTTGCCAAGCATAAGAAAGAGTTTTGGGCGCCAGAAAATGAAGCATGAACAATAATAGCAGCTGGGTCGAAAACATCTTTAAATAAATATGGTTCATCTCTTGCATATCGACTGTAAATATTTGCTAAAGGAAGTTCGACTTTCTGATTTAACATTCTTTGCAAATAATACCATGACATTGCAGTGAATTCTGTATATATTTGTTCGTCTTTCTTTGGATTGTCTTCGTAGATTTGAAATGACACTTGTGAATTTTGTTTGTCATATACAATTCTCACATAAAGTGTGCTCTCGGTATTTGCATATTCATCAGCATATTTTGCATAACATGAATTTATTTTATCTTCTATTTTTTAACGCAGTCTGTAGAGAAGATGAAAGGTCAACTTGTATTAGCTCAATTTCTTCCCACATTTTTCGTTTCCCTTCAGATATATAATCTATATGAAACCTTACAATAAATGGAAAACTTTTATCTTCTACAGACACAAACTTCATTCTACGAAAGCCAATAGCTTTTGTGACAGATGGGTCTCTTAGCCATCTAAGTGGGTAGTCAAAACGATAGCCTTCATGCTTTACGGTCTCTGTCTCAAACTTTTGACCGACATTCGTAAAAAGTTCATCTAATGGTTTAGTTGTAGCAACTCTTGAATTTTCTTTTTCTATTGGAAGCATATTTTATCTAGAATAAAAATGTCGAAAGAAACAGCGTCTATGAGAGAAATACAACACAACCGACAACTCATTATGCAAGCTCTAAATAAGAACACAACAAACTTTTCAAACTATTCTAAGATATCTGAGTCATTGAAAGAAGGAAACTTAAAACTGACGATAAACCCAATGACAGACGAGTTTCTGTTTCAAGACAGTAAGAACCATACTGTTTGTATAAATCCAACAAAAAGAACTTTAAACGAGAAACCTATAGATGAACTTCTTTTGAAGGCAGATATTGACAACAAAGCTGACAAAGAGTATGTCATTGAAAAAGTTCAAGAAGAACATGACAGAGCAGATGCAACATATGCAACGAAAGAACATACTCATCCTGAACTAGCAGATAAAACATATGTTGACAATAAAATGTCAAGTGAAGTGACAAGAGCTGACAAAGAATATTCTAAAAAGACTCATACACATACCATTGCAAATATTACAAACTTACAAGAAACCTTAAACAGGAAAAGTGACGTTGGACATACACACGATTTCTTCGCAACTGTTGGTATAGAAAATATTGCAGGAACGGTTGAAGAACCTGATGGAACTGGTGGGGATGTATTAAATTGGAAACCTCCTAACTTTCCACAAGGTTTAACATCGGAGGATGACATAACAACGATGAAAGACATTAAATGTAGAAATGTCTATGTCATGGAGGATGAAAACAAAGTTAAATTCACTGCTCAAGATTTATATGATAAAAAAGCTGACAAAACATATGTTAACGATGAGTTAGATAAAAAAGCTGACAAAACATATGTTAACGATGAGTTAGATAAAAAAGCTGACAAAACAGAGCTTCAAACGTTAAAGACAGAAATACTTCAAACACTATATCCTATAGGCTCTATTTATACGTCAATGAACTCTACCAGACCAGAAGTAGTACTTGGTTTTGGAACTTGGACTCAAATAGTCGACAGGTTTTTGTATTGTGCAAACTCTTCAAAGGAAACAGGTGGAAGTAAAACGATTTCAGGTGCAAATTTACCTGCGCACAGTCACTACATAAATTTAAGTACATCTGAAGCAGGTTTGCATAGTCATAGATTTTGGGATTGGTCAGGAATGACAAAAGGTAAAGGATATGATGTTAAAGAGGACGTTAAGTTTGCTATAAATTGTTACTGGAGTAACACTGAGGTAGGAGGAAGCCATACACATCGCGTTTCAGGGTATACGCAAACAACGGGACAGAGTAAAGACTACATGCCACCTTACATGACAGTTTACGCATGGTATAGAAATGCTTAGTCGTCATTTTCAACTTCTTTAGCATATTCGTCAGGAGTTGTCTTATATTTGTTAGGAACTGTCTTTGAAAGTATACCACCTTGAACTTTGACAAGTTTGAAACGAGGTCTGACAATAGTAGTTTTATCTTCTGCTTGCAGTGTGTACATTTTGCCATGTTTGCCTAAAACTTCATAATATTCTCTTGTATACTTTCTTCTATTTTTACGAACACGAATGCGAGTACCTGTCGAGTTCCCATTGTTGTCATAGTCAATAGTATTTTCATATGGGTCGCGTTTAGGTATTTCTATTTTTACTTTGTCACCTTTCTTAAGTTTGAAGCCTGGCATTCTTTCTTGTTTGTCTCTTTTGACTAAACTATTAAATATATAGTCTTTCTCTAAGTCGGGGTTGTTTTTCATTTCTTCGGGGGAGTGGTTTCCCAAACCTTTTTGTTTACGGCTATTGTAAATATTTAAAACTTGTCTCATCTTTGCCATGGAGAAGTGTCTATATTTGTCGTCATATGACATTTCATCTACCTCACCACCTTGTGGTTGATTTAAGTCTCTTAAGATTTTTATACAACTGTCAATGACACCAAGAGCAGAATGGTTTTGGTCGACAATGAAATATTGGTTTACATTTTTTGAACGCAGATAGTTTTTAATATCGTCTGATTTGAAAGAACTTTCACAGTCAGATGTCAGTTTTGTTGGATGGTATTTGTCAAAAATATTGTCAAAGCAGTTTTCACATCTAAAATATTTTTGGACTGTAATGGTATGGCTTCACAGTATCTTGTGTTTTGACCGACAAATATTAGCCAGTATGGTGGTCCATCTTCTCTATACCTCGGAATGTTTTCCAAGATATCCATAAACCAAGCATTTGGTGTTGAACTAAAGATTTTTATCATGAGTGCTTTCTTTGTTGCCTTAGAAACATAGGGGTCCTTGTTTGGATTCGTCATTTTTTACCCTATAAGAAATGGGTTTATTTGGCGCATTAGCAGGAGTTGCATCCAGATTTTTGCCCGCAGTGGGAACAATAGCCAGAGGTGCATTTGGAATTGGAAGGAAGATTTTGAGTACATTAGGTATACTTAAAGAGAAAGCACAACCTATTATACAAACTGTACAGAAAGGTTGGGATGTAGCACGAGATGCAGCAAATCTTATTCCAAATCCTGAAACAAGAGGAAAAGTTCAAGGATGGATGGACAATGTAGGAAGACAAGCAGGAAACTACTATAACAAAGCAAATGACTACTATAACCAAGCAGGGCACTACATGGACCAAGGTGAAAGATTCTTTAACAGAGGATATAACCATGCACAACAGTGGGTAAACAACAACCAACCGCAACCGCCTCAAACGTGGGGAATGTAAATTTTTTTACTGAGATGAAATGAACAATACAGCATTGAGACAAATGGGCTCAAGATGGATTTGTCGGCTTCCAGCAGTTACACAACCACGTGTTTGTCAAGTTCTTCCTATACCTCAAGAAGTTTTAGACCGACTTAAAAAACCTAAACAACCAGTTGAAAACAAACCAAACTAAAATTTTTTACTGAGATGAAATGACCGAAGAAGTTGAAACGGTAGATTTGACACCACAAACAAAAAGTTCAGAACCATTGTCAAAACCTGTCAAAGAACTTACAGATGAAGAGAAAAATTCAATAATAGAAAGTGCCAGGTCTGGAAATACAAACCCTAACTACAAAGTCACTTTTCATAGAAATGGAACGGCTAGTATCTCAAAAAAGAAACAGACTCTCACAAATAAAATATTGAAGTCTGAAGGAGCTTTCGAGACAACAGATGGAAAAGTTTACTTCACTGACCAACAGTTCATTATAGAACATCTCATTGACTTAGAGTCGAAATATTCTAAACTTTACAACAAACACAAAAAGTTGAAAGGAAAACAAAAACAAATGGCATATGATATTTATGAAGATGTTGACGACACAACCATACCTGCAAGTGAGGTAAAGTCAGAGGAACCGAAAAGTGACGAAAAACCGATAGAAGAAGGGAAGCCAAAAACTGAAGATAAACCAAAACCAAAGGTTAGTCAACCTTCATTAGCTGGTATGGGTTGGCGTCAAAGACTTATGGCAGCCGGTGGTTACGTAAAGTAAAGAAAAAAAACATTTTTTTATTTTTATAAAAATGCCCCCATATAGAATGGATAGAAAGTCTGCTAGAATAAAAGCAGAGTTAGAAAGATATGGTTGGAAAGTTTCGAAGAATTTTAAATATAGGAAGGGAAGACCCATAAAAGTCTATGACAAACTGTCTGGTCTTCGCTATGAAATGGACTTGGAAACAGCGCGCGCCAATTATCCAAACAGACTAGAGAGGTTAGAAGAAGAACGTCTTATGGACATGCCTTTCGATGTTTCTGAACCTCAAGTTGAAGGACACGACGGCTTTGCCAGATTCTACTGGAAAACGACGAACAATTGCATCCTTTGAGAAGGAAAAAAGGAAAAGGTGAAGACAAACATGCTCCCATGGAAAGAACAAGATATGCATATGAAAAGTACCGTGAAGTTAGAAGTCAAATTACATCTGGTCGAACCTTTACAGTAAACTTTGACGAAGGAAAGAACAAAGAAGGCTTCATGGGAGTACTTGCTGCCATACAAGACGGAAATAAGAAAGGATACAATCTCAGACTAACCGTAACAGATTTGGACGGTCATATATACTATGCACATGGCAATGTCACAACAGCTGCAATGCTTCTTGACGCTTTCAAGACTACAAAGAGAGAACAAATGGTTGACTCCGACTCAGACATTTTGAATGCAATTGAAGGAATTGCAAGTGTAAAATTTGAATGGTACCAACCTAACCCTCAAGCAGTCAGACAACATGCTGGATACTTCCCGTTCATAAATAAGTCTGACATTGACTTGACAAGGTATGGAATTTACAATTCAATTGAAACAATTGTCAATGAACCTTGTATTCTTACATGTCTCAGGAACTCTGGTCTTGTTACAGATGAGAAGATGAAGTATCTTGAGTCATGTGTGAAGACAAGGTACATTCTCAGAGGTCAATTGGCAAAAGTTGCACCGTTGGCAAATGTCAATATCCGAGTCAACATACCTACAGCTAAAGGTTCTTCACATGACGACTATGTTGTTGACAAAGACTTACCATGGTTGAAGATTGTAATTGTCCACAACCACTTCATGTTGAACGAAAGTCTTACAAACCCATTGTTCGGAAAAGGCAAGTGCAACATTGTCAGAGCTGTAAACATTCTTTTCGAGAAAGGTTTGTTGGAACCAATTCCAGATGACAAGCTGACAGAAACTTTTGTACCAAAAGACGAAACAAACTTTTCATTGTTAGCAAGACCAAAAGTTGTTCCAGACAAAGTTCTAGCACAAAAGAAGTACACAGTTCCAAAAGGAGTTGGATTGTTCGGATACCAACCTGAACCAGAAGAACTTCCAATGAGGTTGCAAGAACTTCAAGATGCTATAAACAAACTTCCATTGAGACATCCAATTGACGTCAAATTGTATTGGAGAGCATCTGAGTTAGGTCAGAAGGTTTTATATGAAACAGGTTGCTTCGACGATGTTTATGAGATAGCAGGCGAAGTTTCTCAGAAGATAAGAGACTCACTTGAATTTCCACGAACTGGACCCATTGGTTGCGACAAGTTCGACTCAGATGAAAAGATATACTATGTCGACCTTAACGCTGCGTACATGAGGTTCGTCCAATATATCCCGACTGGAATTCCAAACGAAGACGGTGAGTTCCCAGGAAGGAACTATACAGTTGGAAAAGTCATACAACAACTGTATGATATTAGGAAAGCTTCAAACCCCAAACTTGCAATGACACTCAAATTGCTTATGAATTCGACATGGGGATATTCCATTAAGAAACCTCAAAAGATGAAGAGTAAACACTATGAGAAGGTCGACAACTTTGTTGAAAGGTTCTCCCCTTTTGTTTTGAAATACGAATTTACTCAAGGTCAAGGTGGCTTAGTAACCACAGTAAAACCTATTGTCGAACATTGGTCTTACCCTCAGTTCGCAAAGGCAGTCCTTGACAACTACAACAAATTCTTCTCCGAAGTTAAATCCAAAGTGAAGGTTTACTATGAGAACATCGATGCGCTCATGACGAACGAAGAAGGCTATAACAAACTCATTGAAATGGGAATGGTCGGTGAAAAGATGGGTCAATTCAAATTGGACAAAATTTTCACCGAAGTTCATGTCCTCTCCAAGCGTAAGTACTGGGGCATACTTGAAGACGGCACAGAAATAAAACATTGCATGAAATAAAAAATTTTTATTCGAATTTGAATCGGACAGGTCGAGTTACACCATTCTTGGTCTCAAACTCATATATAACCTGTTTGTCTGTATTTTCGTCGACTATGGCACGAGACACGAACATTGACCAAACGGACAAAAAGTGTCATTTCGGATGGTCCCGCAGCCAATCGCATTCGAGCACTTCGAAGAAGCCTTACGTTCCAAGGGAGAGGGTGTCTGGTGCAAGGCAGAGGTCATGAGACTCTACGAGCAGTACATCCTCAATGCCTGGGAGGACAAATCGTCCTTGGAATGGCAATTCTACCAACTCCTCTGGGACGACCTCCTACGCAACTGGGATGACGAAAGAGTCCAATTCAGAGGTCAGGAACTACTTGTCCAAATTATCCTTAATTTAAGCCGCTTACGCAACTAAAAACTTAAATTTACTCGGGGTTTCCCCCTAAAATAAAATTTTTTTACTCTTAGAACCACTCGAGGTTCTCCTTACGGTTGTTGAGCTTGTCACCGTCAATGTGTCTGACCTTCGTCCTCTTGTTTGGATTTGGAACCCATTGAATTGCGACAAGCTTGCCCATGGAGATTGAACCGTAATTCCGAAGGGTAAGGTTCAAGTGTCCCAAGTTGTTGAGAACTGGGGTAAGAACCTTGCCGGTCTCCTTGTTGCGGATTTGGTATGGGTAGGGTTGGGAAATTTCGTAAGTGTCATCGGCAACAAGGGTTGCCCAAACTTCCTCTTCTTCGTGTTTCTCTTCTTCCTCTTCTTCCTCTTCCTCTTCTTCGTGTTTCTCTTCTTCCTCGACAATTCCTTCGGCAATTCTGTGTTCACGAAGTACGGTGTTGGAGGTTCTGTCCTTTCCGAGTACCTTCCAGATGGCGTCTATCTCTTCGAAGAAACGGTAGATGAGTCTGGCAAGGTCTCGGTTCTCTCTCGCGTAAATGCGCAAGGTTTCCGTCAAATCGTTCAGGACTTTCTCATTGGAAGCTTGGTTCATGAGGAACTCACCTTTAAGTCCCTTCATCTCTTCCATAAGACTACTTTGGAGAGTCTTAACGGTGTTTGTCAGATGAGCTTTCAAATTCAAAATTTGAATTTGAACTGGGCGCTTGTCTGGCAACATTGAAAGGACATCTTCCATTGTGTTCGGCTTCGGTGCTTGTTCGGACATCGAAAAAATGAAGTGGTTTGAGAATGACGGTTTTACTTCAAAAAGCTTGTTATGACGGTTAAGTCATACAACAAGTTTAAAATAATATCTTGTTCTTCTTCTGAACGTTTGTTGTCTCTTCCGATAAAAGTTTCGAACATGAGAACCAAAAAACGTTTTTTGAGATTGCGGAAGAGTTCAGGCAAACGTTCATATTCTGGATATGTTGGGAGCAGTTCAAAACATCTGAGCTGACTTTCGGACAAAATTGGGACAATGTCAGAAAATTCATCTTTGGTCGGACTGCTTGAAGGTAAGTCCCTTACATGTAAGTAGCTCTGGTAAAGTCTTCTCATTTCTGCTAACTTTTGGAGTATAGCTTCGTAGTTTAGAAGTTTTAATTTTAATTGTCTTATTCCACTCTTTACTTCTAAACGGTAAGTATCCATGAGGTCAAGAGTAGCTTTGGTAGCTTTAAGTGGAGCTATTTGTTCCTTGACTTCTGCAATTTTGGTTGCAATTGTGGTTTGAGCTCCTTCAAGTTCGCCGTCTATGTCGTTCTCAACACCTTCAACCATAGCTTGAAACTCTTCATCGGTCCATTGAGTTTGGTGTGGGACGAATTTAACTTGCTTCATTCAAAAAATGAAAAAAATGTTTTTACTCAAAGCGTGCCATGTATATGGCTATAAGAAACTTACCAGAAGGCTTCTTCTTCACATGAGTCTTCGGCAACTTGAGAGTTCTTGTTGGAGTTGGGTCTGGAATTTCAATTCTCTCTCGAGCGCAACAACAGATGTCAGAATAACATTCCCCACTGTCTTTCTTGCCACCATAAATTGTGTATTGACCGAACTTGCATTTGCAGGAAGACCGGTCAATACAAGGTTCACAGTTGAAATAGTTGTACACAAACCTGTTGAGTACGAGTGTGAGTAAAAACATAAAAAAAGTGAAGTTAAAATGAGATGTTTACTGAATTGGTTGGATGTCGCCTTCTGAGGTTATGAAGAACGGCTGTCCAGAGTAGTGAAGTAGTGCTCTGAGAATTTGTGTAATTCGTGGAATTGGGCTCTCACGATATGGAAGTAGTATCCAAGGACGTTTCATGAAGAACTTCAAGAGGGCTTCTTTCTTCACATCCTTAATATCATCGAATGCAGTGCCTTCTGGAACTTGAATTGCAACACCTGTTTCAATTTCCAACTTTAAGACACTATTCTTGGACAACCAGAAGCCAATGGACTTGCTTGGTTTGCACTTGCTGAGATATTCCTTCACGGTTTCATTTACCTCAATTAGATAAATTGCTTCGTCTAAGGGGTCAAGCTCCATACTGAGTCAGTACAATATTGTACTTTTTCAAGACAATGTTGTACTTTTTCAAGACAATGTTGTACTTTTTCAAGACAATGTTGTACTTTTTCAAGACAATGTTGTACTTTTTCAGAACAATGTTGTATAAATTCAGTACAATGTCTCTCAAATTTGAGTACGGCTGTACTTTTTCAGAACAAGTCTTGAACTTTTTCAGAACAATGTTGTACTTTTTCAGAACAATGTTGTACTTTTTCAGAACAATGTTGTACTTTTTCAAGACAATGTTGTACTTTTTCAAGACAATGTTGTACTTTTTCAAGACAATATTGTACTTTTTCAAGACAATATTGTACTTTTTCAAGACAATATTATATTGTTTCAGAACAAAGACGGTTAAGACACAAACGAATGTCCGACGTCCCACCTACTGAACCCGTTCCACAGCCAGAAGAACAGCATGCTCCAGCACCACAACAGGTTCCACCTCCACAAGGCTCCCCACAGCAACCTCAGTTCCAACAAGGACCTCCGAATTACTACCAATTTCCACCTCAAGGTTACTACCCACCACAAGGCTTTCCAAACTACCCACCACAAGGCTTTCCAAACTACCCTCCTCAACCCATGCCTTACTTCCCTAACCCTTGGATGTTCATGTCAAACCCTCCACCCCAATTCAAATTCCAATCTCAGTCCAAGAGAGACCAAGAGTTCGAAGAAGGTCTGAACCGTTTACGCAAAGAGTATGCCACAGCCCCTATGGAAGAAGACAGGCTCTCACTCTCTTCCCTCAAATCGACCGATTCGACTCGTACCACAGATTCGGTTCGTGACCGTGAAGACTACCTCAAGCAGTCTGAGAGACTCTTCATCCTACAACCATTTACAACTGGAGCTCTCAAGAACATGCGCAATTACGAAGGTCAGACACCAGCTGGAGACCGTAAAACAGACGTACTCGCAAGAGCAGTCCAACTGGTCAAGACAAAGACCGAGATAGTCGACTTCATTCTTGCAGCTTGCCCATACAAGTAAAAAAATAAACAATTACGAGTTAAACTTTTTATTCTTTCTTTTCTGAGTTGTTTAGAGCTGGTTTCTCTTGTAGAAACCTTTCGTACTCTTCCATGGTCATGTAATTGCGAATTTGGTACGCAATTCCAGGTTCGTTGTTTTTGAACCTTACGTATGTAACGCTTCCATCCTCCTCAGGGAAGTAAGCTGCTAACATCTGACCAAGTTTTCTCGGTGACTCGGAGCTCATAAAAATGTCACTTTTTAAACGTTAAGTTTTTAGTCTTATTTTACCCTTTGTTTACCCTTTGTTTGTCAAGGTAGTATTGGAGTGCAATTTCTCCAAATTCTCTGTGTCGGAGTTCTTCAGCATTTTCCAAGGTGTGCCTGGAGAACTCAAAGAAGTTGTCAAGAAGATACTGCCATGCTGCTCTTCTGAGTTCGTCGGTATTTTGGAAGTGTTGCACCTTCGAGTCTTCGGACATGAAAAAATAACACTTTTTCAGCAAAAATAATGTTTATGTTAGAATGTTAGATCTAACATGTTTTCTAACACGTTTTCTAACATGGTCTAAAACTCTTGAATTTTCATGAGTTTTCCCGAAATAAAAAATAAAGTTGGTTTTTTTAAAAAAATATTTTTTTATTTTGTATAAAAAATATGATTTCAACAATCGGCACAACAACAGTTCAAACAACTACAGCACCAAACTCGTTAGTTATGAATCCAACATCTATGTTGGTAGAGATGAAAAACTTCATTCCTTCTTCATATACTTTCGAAACAAAAATCCAGAAGATAAAGCAAGAACTTTTAACAAGTAATTTAGACTGTAGTGCGAAAGATGAAACAAATGAACAGTATCTTTATGAAATGCAGGACATTATTGACCATTTACCCAAATTGCCTGAAATCCAACAACAAAAACTCACTATTCCTGAATTCGACGAAATTGAAGTTAAAGTTACTGACTCAGTAGAAATAAAGAAGTTCATACGAAAGGTAAACTATGAGTTTCTAGGATTTCATTGCAACCATAAGGTTATGGACAAAGATTGCGACATGGTATATAAGAACATCTCTGACCTTTACAAATCCGAAGAATTTAAGACCTACGACAACTTTGTTTCATTAGTTGCAAAATGTGTTTGGGAAATAAGAGATAAAGATAGAAGAGGTAAGGTATGGAACGAACAAATAAGACCCGCTATGTTCGAGATGAAGAGAGCAATTGACGCCTTAGTTGTTTTAGCAGGTAAGGTTTCAGAATATAACGCAAAAATGAACCCGCAATGTTCTAAATGTAAAGCAGCAATGAGGAAATATAACTACTCAGTCAAAGAGATAGAAAGAATGAGAAACGACTATGCAGACTTAAAGAAAGAAGCAGAAAAGCCAGCAGAAGATAAAATGAACATGTTAGCATTTCTGAACAAAAACTATCCAACTGCTGACGATTTCCTTCTATCTGACGTCAAGAAGAAGTATAAAGAAACTTTCGGTATCGTTAAAACATTCGATGTACTGACAGAAGAAATAGAAGCTACGAAATTGTTTAGAGTCATGAACCATCGCAACATATACCATGTAAAACGCTTGTAAATAGTTATGTTAGAAAACATGTTAGAAAACATGTTAGATCTAACATTCTAACATAAACATTATTTTTATTGAATTCCGTATGAAATTTCATGAATTTTGTATGTTTTAGACCATGTTAGAAAACATGTTAGAAAACATGTTAGATCTAACATTCTAACATAAACATTATTTTTATTGAATTCCGTATGAAATTTCATGAAGAACAGCGAGTAGTGAAAAAACCCTGGTCGCCAAAACTCTTTATTTTTCAAGCTTGACTTTTTACAATTTGAACTTTGTTTGCGTAGATATGAATTCTGAAAGAAGTATGAGGGTCTTGTATGACTTTGTACTTCTCCCATAGTTCATGTCTGTCAAACTTACCTGCCATGGACTCTTTCATAAGTTCCATGAAATCGTCTTCGGACAATCCAGGGAAAAGTATGATATCAGTAAGTATTCTCTTTACATCCTTACTTAAACTCTTGGCTGTCTGTACACAAATGACAACTGAAATGTTAAAGTGTCTGAGCTTCTTGAGAATTCGACACATGTCTTGTTCTCTGTTCTTTAACAAAGGATGAGAAGCAAAGTCATCTAAGATAAGAAGACATCTATGAGGGTAAGTCTTCCAATCGTAAGATTGCAATTTCTTCGAAATGTATTCTATCTCTTTCTGTTTGTTTCTGAAGTGTTTCTTCTCTAATATTCTCTGCATTTCCTCATTTGGGTCTTTAAACTTCGAATTGACATACTCATTTATAGCATTGTACTTCAAAACTCTTCTTTGGTACTTCTTTATCCAATCTAACAACTCAGAGTCTTTTATACATACTAACTTAGACTTCTTTATAATATCTTTGAACGAATTGACGGTTTGGTCAAATTGACCAGAAGTACTACAAATGACAACTAACTCATAGAATGGGTTCTTCTCATCTAGTTCTTGTTGTTGTGCAGCCATTTTAAGATAAGTGAAAGTCTTACCCGACCCAGGTGGTGCAATTAGACCTGTTATACCATTCTGAGCAAATAAGAACTTGTCATGTATAGGCTTTATCTGAGCATTTTCTAACTTCCTCTTGTTCTTGTTTAAAACATTCTCAAATTTCTTGTCAATGTCAGCAAACTTTTTTTCTAACATATTTTTAGAAAAATTAAAATTTTTATCTTTTAGAAAATGTCTAGCGATTTCGCTATCTATATTCGAGACAAACTTTTGACAGCAAAACATCTGTCGACCATAAAATCTTACATAGTGTAAACAAGAAAGGTGAATTTGTTCTAAAGTTCTGTTTCTGGGAATATGACAAGAACCATAAAACATTAAGCAGAGAAGTCTTTAAAATTTGTCAATGACAGACTTGTTGACAGAGATGACGCCTTTGGAAGATGAAGTCCAACAAAAGTTCTTAGAATGCAAAGAAGACACATGCGCTGTTCTTGAAGATGAAATAGAAAACAGAATAGAAGAGCTATTAAAGGACAAAGAACTTTTACATAAATATGGTTGCGAAATTTGACATAACTCCACCAGAGAAGAAGAAGAAGAAGAAGAGAAAGAAAAGAAAGTAGAAGAAGAGAAGAAAGAGCCAGAGCCAGAGCCAGAGAAAAAGAAATTTGACATGTAAAAATAAAATTTTATTTTTAGAACATTTCTGGGTCAATGTCAATGTTCTCTTCCTCTTTAGGAGCAAACACTGGTTTAGACTCTAAAATCTTTTTACCCAATTTACCTTGAACTTCAACTATCTTAGACTCATAATATTCATAGTCGTCTGCTTCTTTGGTTCATAAGGTATAACAAGTTTGTATGCTTTGCCTTCTTTAAGGTTTTGAAAACCTTCTGTCAAAATTTTCTTTGACTGTTAACAAACCTTCTATGTCTAAGTCTTCAAATTTCGCACCATTTTTAGTCACAATAGCAAACTTAACTGGTTCGATGTTCCAAACTTTGTCAAATGTAAGACTTTTCAAAATGGTAGAAGTAAACATTCAAATAAGCGAATGGGTTCTTTCTTTGACTCTGTCATGTACTTGTTTACTGAGATGAATTTTCATCTTTTCTATCGGATAAAAAAATATTTTTTTAAATTTACTCATAAAAAATTTTCTTTGTATATACGCCGTTCTGTATGTCTAAAAGATTTTTGACATTTGCCAAGAATGTTCGTTTAGACGCTGCCATATAACCATACTCTTGACAATATTGTTTATATGAATCGTACAATGACCTTTCATCTAAACACTCAAAGTTAGTCTCATCTATGAACAGTTCATATACACTCTTGTTTGCTTCTAACAATGTTTGTCTCTCTTCGGTATATGGAATTTGTCTTGGATTGAACTTTGAAATATCTAATGTCATGAAATATGAGAACAAGTGGTTGTAAAAGTCAGATGTCAAAGTTTCTGCTAAAGTCGTCAAAATATTCTGTATCTTGCATATGAGAATCTGACGTTCTGACAACTACATATCTTCTGTCAGAACTTTCTAACTTCATCGGAACGCATTGTTTGAAACCATAATGAAGTTTGCAACATTTTCACAAACTCTTTGGTCTTTATACTTTTCTTTCAACAACTCCAACTTTGTCTGTTATAAGACTCTTCAAAGCATCTGAGTTAAAACTTTTGTTGTATCTATACTTTGAAGTTCGTTACATAACTATAAGTTTCATATTCTCTATTGAAGAGTTAAATTTACCGCAGATGTTTCTAAGTTTGTCATATTCGGGTTCGAATAGCCCTCTAACAGTTTGCATCAAAATATCTGTAAAGAAAGTGTTCTTACCTGTTTCCTTGTTTTCCAATTATAATGAGAGCAGTTTCATTTTTAGCACTTGGATGTTGTAAGATGTTTGCAAACCAACATAAGATATACTCATAGAACTCTTTCGTTTCCATTGCATATAATTTCTTTGACATGGTCTAACCAAGCTTCTATAACATTTTCTTTCCATTCTACTTGTTCATATTTATATCCAGTGAAGATAGAATAGAAGTTTGGAGATGGTGTATAGAACTTTATACCACGAACTGAAAAATCTTCTAACTTTGACAATAAGATATCCCAAGCATCTAACATCTTCATACCAACTTGTACGACTTTTATTTTCTTAAGTTTCTGTCTACATTCTTGTTCTGAAACTATTGTTGCTCTTGGTTTTTGTTAAAGACAACATCCATTCTTTCATACATAACATTCTGGGGCAGAGTCAACATAAATGACTAAACGTTTCAAATTCTCGACTGCTTTGTTATAGTCTCTAAATGGACACATATTTCTGAAGCTTGGAAGTCATAAAAATCTGAAACATCTATTCTGTACATTTTTATAAAAATAAAAAAAATATATTTTTTTATTCTTGACTTTGTTGTTCCATTTGTTGCATTTGTTGCATTTGTTGTTCTTGAGCTATTTTGTTGTTGAAGTTGTTCTTGTAATACAATACTTTCACCAGTTGCATCTTCCAATTCGAAACTTTCTGCCGTCATTGACAAATACATAGGACATAAAAGTTTTACAGGAACAAAGTTTGCGTCAACTAAGGTTAAGTTTATGTTTGCTAAAGTGTTTGAGTTTACTAAAGCTGAAAATTCTGCATTCGAATGAACAATAGGCAAACCAGCAGAGAAAGTGTTGTTATACGCATGAGTATCTTTTGGTCATAGTAGTTTCTGTCCACATTCGAATAGCACTTTGAACCTAAGTTTGAAACAATATATAAAATAGGTGTGCTTAAAGTCAATGGAATAGACAAACCTTGTATGACACCTTTTCCTGTTATAGGAAACTGTTGGTAGTAAAAACCAGATATAAGTTTTGTATTATAGCTCATATCGTTTATAGTAAACTCAGTCGGACATCCAAACATAATGAAACCTGCTCTAGTTGCAGCACATGTTACATCCGTCCTTAAAGTATTAAATAAGTCAACAAAACCTGTTGGTGGTATATCTGAGTAAGTATCTTCAAAGAGTATTTTTTACCATTCACAACAACAAAAATCTTCTGGTGTCAAAAGAGCAAAAACAGGCTTTAGTCGTCATCGTGTTTAAGGTTAGTTTACAATATCGTCCTTGAGGACTTTGTAAGTTTGTTGTTATAGAATTATATGACTCAGGGTTTTAGTCGTAATAGTATAAACCATTATGTCTTCTGCCATTTACTTAGCAAATAAATTTTAATGAAATGTTGTGGTCGTCAAATATTTTTATGACGTCTGGGAAACTATATTTTAAGTTCAACGTTTCACCTCCTTCATAACGTATATCTTGTCAATGACATTATATGAAACACCACAGCAAGCAATGTCGGGTTCTATTTCTTTGATGTTTATATCGTCTGCCTCTGTCAAAAGTTTCAATAGTTCTTTCAAAATTTCATGAGGTGCAATGACATATGAGTTCACTTTTACAGGGTTGTGTTCGACCAAGTTTAACATTATACCTAAAGCTTGACAAATCTTCTCCTGAGTTTTAAGTTTGTCTTTCAGTTGTTGGTAGTCGTTTCGAATATCTGCAACAGAACTTAAGTCTCTGCTAACTTCAGGGTATGTTGGTTGTTCTTTTACAGGAACTATTGTTATACCATCTTCGTCTTCGTATGGTTTCCCCACTTCAACATCTCTTTCTTTGACATTGACAACAACACTTTGACTGTTTGTTTGAGTTGGTGAATTTAACTTCACATCTGCCACCGCCATTAAACCTTTTGAAACACTTACGCTTCTATTTTTCGGAAATGACATTTTACTTAGAATAAAAAGATGGACGTATTTGAGTATCTCTTCGAATTGAAGCAGAACAAAGTTTACACACACAAACAATACAAGTACATTGACAGAATAGTTCTTTATACAAACAATGGAAAATGTTATAGAATAGCAGTCTTTTGCTGAACCAAAATATTTTCATAAAGCAAAGAAAGTTGGTATAACTGAAATGGTGAAAGTTCTTGAAGCAGACAAAAATATAACAACAAAACTGACCGATATTTCTAAAGGTAAGTTTATAATACAATTTATATCAAAACTGGCGTACTGTCAATATTTGACGGAGAGAAGTCAGTTCAAGAACAACTTACTGACCTGCTGCCAAAATCTGCTCGATGGAAGCTGTCGTTATGCCAATCTGAGGAGCCCCAGCAGGTTTCATCGAACGAATCTTCAAAAGAGCATCTTCCGTGAAAAGTGCTATTGGTTTTGTAAACTTCTTTGCTTCAATTCATCTGGACCGTCTCTGTCACCAGTATATTGTATTTGAACTGTACCAACAGTTGAAATACCACCCATAAAGTCTTCTGAGTCAGCAAATGGAATGCCAAGCCAAAAGTTTGAACGGTCTCCATTTGTATATTGAGTTTTTTGACCTCCTGTATGAGTCCATACTTTCACATATGGCATAATAGAACTTTGCATTTCAGGGTTAATGGTTGTTGTGAAGTTGTTGTTAAAGTTCATAGCATCTAATGTCAAGTTGTATGACCTCATATCCTCAACTGTAGAATATTCTTCTCTTGGATAATATTTGCCATCTATGTTTATATGATATTTAATACCAGGGTTGTAGAAACAAGAATAGTCATTTATAGTTCGTCTGAACAGTACAAACATAGTATCTGCATGTTTCATTGCAGTTGTTAAAGCAATATCTGTTCTTGCACCTGGGTCAGCACTTTGGTTTCCAACTTCACCTGCAAAGTCTTTGACAGATATTTGGTGTATAGGGAACATAAGTGGAACTGCAATATATTTGGCAGCTAAAGCATTTGAAATATCTGGGTCCAACATATAGACTGCAAGTCTGCTTTCTATTCTCTTGCATTCAAATTTTCGCATGTGAACTTAACTGGGTCCCAAGCAGTTCCAGCAGCATTGAAATAGTAGTTTACTTCAGTGTTGAGTTTGAGAAACCAAAGTCTAAGTCAACTTTGTTTTTGCAAAAGTCAACAGAATTGGCTCCACCAGTTCCAGCTACAGCAATGCTGAATGGGTCTTGTGTTGGTGCAATGACTAAGTTATTTTTGCTTGGAGTAAGTTCGATAGAAATTTTTCCTGCCCAGTTTGGCAAGTATCTTAAAAACCTGAAGATGAGGAAAGATGACAAAGGAACTCTAAGTTTCAGTTTTACTTTGGTTACTGCTGCTGCAGTTTGTCCAGAAAGGTTAACATAAACTCCTGGAACGTTAGGGTCAAGTCTTCTTATTTTCTCAATAGTTGCATACTGGTCTGTTTGTTCTCTAGCTTGTGGTTGTACTGAGTTTCTCAAAGCGAACCATTCATAGTTTGCCCATGTTACTGTTTGAACTAAGTCAGAGTTAGAATATATCTTATATCCCATGAAAACTTCTGGAGCATATTGGTATCCGACATAGAAAATTCCATTGCAACCTTTCTTGTCAGACAACTTGGCAGAAGGTTTTATTTCAATGTCTTGTTCCACGTATAAGAAAGAGTTGTCAATAGAAATTATATGAAACCTGTCGCAAGCAATATCTACTGTTGTTGAAGAACCTTCTCCAAACTCACCTACGTTTCCATAAGAAACAGCAGTTGTATATTCGTAAGTTCCAGGAACTATTTCTGACCTTCTAATGGCATTGTCGCATTCGTTATACCATTCGGAAACATTTCCGTTCATGCATCCAAAACTGTTGGCGTTATATTCTGAGCGGCGTACATTTCATATGAGTAAAAATATAGAATAGTTGGATTTATATGTCATAATAGAACCCACTCCGACCAAGCTTTACTTTCTTCCTGACTGAGTTTTTAACTCTTCTTTTTCCTTCATTGCCCTCTGCTTGAAGTTGTTGCATCTTTGCATTATGTTCATCTAGTATGTTGCAAATTTCCCATGTCCTTTTTGCCTTTTGGCTCTGGTCGCCCATCTCAGGTAACCTATATCCTAGAAAGAGTTTGTCATAGTCTGTATTTGAGTCTTCGCGTATTGTTTGCATGACTCTTTCCTGAGTTTCAGGTTCAAGCTCTTCAAACAGTGCCTGTCCATATGGAATAAGCTCGTTTCCAAATATATGTTTTTGTAGCCATTCTGGTTTTCTTTCCATGTTACCAACAATATCTTTTGTGAATGGGAAAGCTTTTACCCAATCTTTCAGTCTTGCGTCATTTATTTCTGTAGTTGGTTTTATTTTGTCAAGGAACATGTTTTTCAATACTAACATTTCATTTGGTACTGTCCATTTGAGTTTTCTTAAATATTCATCCCTTCTCGTTCATTGTCTGCAAAGTAAGTTTTTATGACATTTTGTAAACTTTCGTTTGCAAGGTCATGTACAATAGGTTCTCTTCCTTCTCTCTCCCTAACTTTCTTTCTAAACTCTTCACCAAATATACCATCTCTATGGTTCTGTGTAGTTCTTTGAGATAAATGTTCTAGAACGTCAGGTGTTATATTTCCATCAGCCATGTTCATTTCATACTGGTCCAAAATATCTGCATTTTCATATCTTTCAATGGCATTAAAGCCGCGCTGAAAATACCAGCTATATCTGTTCACCATTGCTTCCATTGCGTCTACAACTTCTTGGAATTGTGGTTGTAAGTTTATGAACCACCTATCCGATTAGCTTTATGACCCCATCTCATTGTAGTTCCATCGTCTGCAGAAACAAAAGTAGGTTTGTTTCCATATTGGCTAGGTTCTGAATGAACTTTAAACAATGTTTCATTTCTATATGTTTTCTTGAAATTTAACCTTTTATCTTCACCGAGTTCATCCGAAGATTGAACGTTAAATGCTCGTAAGTAAAAAGGGTTGTTGTATTTGTGTACATTTTTTTTCAGTACTTCCATTCTATGCTGAATATTTTCATCTGGTGTTGGAGTCTTTTGTATGTCGGCAAACATTTTTCGATATTCTTCTACTATGTCAGCCGAATTTTTTTAGACTCTTGGAAATATTCCATATTCTCCGCATACTCTTGTTGAGGGTCAAGATTTTTCGGCTGTTCCAAATCTTCATCTAGTTCTGTGAAGTTAGTTTCCAAAGGAGTGACTTGTTCGTTTCCTTCAGGCTCTTCTAGCTGTTGTTGCTGAACTATTTCTTCCATGTCTGGTTGTATCTGAACTTCTTCCTGTGGAGTTTCTTGTACCTCATCTGCTGGCATTTCATATATTCCGAGACCGTTTTCAACAATTTCCCTATCTACGTCATCCGCATTCATAAGCTTTTGTTCTTTCGTTCCGTCTCTATTTTTTACGCGTTTCATGACGAAAGTTGTTGTCATTTAGCTCTGACATCAAATATCTCGGAGTAAATTCATTGTCATTTGGATGATATGCTATTAAATCATATCCCTTAGCGAGCTTGTATTTTCCAGGTTTGAATTATATCCGTTTGGTGCTGAGCATAAAGCTAAATAGGTTCGGGTCAGTATTTCCATCCTTGAACTTTCCAATAGCTTCTTTATATCTGTCACTAAAGTCAATAGTATCTGGGAAACCACACTCTTCTTTAAGCATTTTTAAGAATTCTTGGTTTCCTTGTTCTCTACTTCTTTTATGTCCTTGCTCTGTTTGTGGTTGTTGTTGTGCAGGGTTTGAACTGTTGGTTGCTGTGCTGGTTGTTGTGTTGGTTGTTGTGCTGGTTGTTGTGAGGTGGTTGTTGTGTGGTTTTGGTGCATGCCTGTGTCTGTGTCCATGTGACGATGTAAATGTTTAGGTAGTCCTGGTGCAGGTGCTTCTCTTGGAGGGTTTGGTGGTATATAAGTTCCACCAGCTGGCACATATGTTCCATCTGCAGCGTAATGTCCTACCTGACTTTTCGTTTTTAAGAAAGCATTTACTAGGTCTGTTTTGGTCTGTTGTAACTCTTTTTCTTGACTTTTCACAACAGTTGCTCTAACGGCGTCATAGGCACTTTGAACTGCCTGTCTCGTTGCTGCATCTGTTATTTTCGTCATATTTTGTGCTACTTCTTTTAACTCTTTGTCGAAACCTTCAGACTTCAGTTTCTTTCCAGATGAGAAGTCGTTCACTTGTTTCACCTTACTATGAAGAGCTTCGAAGGCGTTCTTAAAGTCAGCATTTGTTAAAGCTTCATTTGAACTGTCTTCATCCGCTTGTATTTTTGTCCTTATTGACCCTATGAGTTGGGCTGCTTTAGCGTTGGCTTGGGCATCTAACCAGTCATTGTTGCTTTTATATATTCTGCGCTTTTCATTGCCTTTTGCATAGCCGCGTCGTTATTTTTACTTTCTTGTGCTAAGTTTTCATACTGTACGGTTTGGTTTTGCAACTGTAAAAGTTTTTCTGCCTTTACATTTGCTTCAACTTCTTTTTTATACTCATCGCTATCCATATATGTCTTCAGGGCTTTTTGTTTTATTTCTTCATCTTTCAGTACTTTATATTGAGTAGTATGGTTTTTCAAATTTATGACATCTTGTTCCATTTTTGCTACTTCTGCTGCTTTTTCTGACACTTTTTTCGCATATTCCTCTGTACTTAGTTCTTTCAGTTGTTCTTCTTTCTTCTTTTTCTCTACGTTTAACTCATTGAGTTTCTTTGTGTGTCTGTCATATTCTAGTTTCTTTTCGTTTTCACTTATTTGTTTCTGTATGTCTATGTTTGACTTTTTGACATCTGTTATTTGATTTTTGAGTGAACTCAAATTCATTTGACTTTGAGGGTTATAAGCTGTTCCGTCTGCAGCTCCACCATAGCCTGCCATTTTCGCTAAAAGTGCCGCTCTTAAACCTCCACTCTGTGCACCAATAACTCGGTTTAAAAGCATAGGGTTGCTTGACATTTGTTGCAACATAGTGGGGTCATTCAGCATTTGTTGTTGCAACTGTTGTTGTGGTGTCAGTTTTACTATTGGATGTTTCAATGCTCTCTTCCTCTTACGTATATTCTTACGTAGCTTACGTGGCATTTTAAGTGAAGTTAAAAAGCGGTTTTTGACAGATGTTTATATGACACTTTTTGTTCAGCACAAAAAACTACTCGGTCAACAGCGACGACTCTCAAAAACCGTTGTGTAAAAAGTTTTACCGTTGGACAAAAAAGTATATATAGAAAACAAAAAACGTTTATAGTTCATTCAATATTTGAGATGGAACGGTTTTCCAACGGTAACTATTAAATAAAATAAAAAAATAGAGGGGGTCTCCGTTGACGAAAACGGTTTATTTTAAACTTTTCTATGAGTAGTCCGAAAAAAACAGTTTATTTTTGTCTAATGGAAGGAAGAAAAAGTGTCGCAAACAATTCGTCGACTACCTCTGCAGTTAAAGTTCCTACAACTTATGTCTCACCATTCTCAAAACCCTTACAACCTCCTATAATACCAAAGCAACTTCCTCATACAATTGCAAACAATTCGTCGACTACCTCTGCAGTTAAAGTTCCTACAACTTATGTCTCACCATTCTCAAAACCCTTACAACCTCCTATAATACCAAAGCAACTTCCTCATACAATTGCAAACAATTCGTCGACTACCTCTGCAGTTAAAGTTCCTACAACTTATGTCTCACCATTCTCAAAACCCTTACGACCTCCTATAATACCAAAGCAACTTCCTCATACAATTGCAAACAAATTGTCCAACAATTTGAGTTCTTCTTCTCAAAACACAACAGATACAGCTCAGCCAACAGGTCAAGCAACAACAACTATCGGAACAGAAGCATTTTCAGAAGAAGTTCATACCAATCAGACTCCAATCGAACATACAGAAACACAACCACCCGAAAATACAGAAACACATCCAATCGAACATACAGAAACACATTCTGCAATGACCACTAGGTCGCAAACACGATATCTCGCCTTTTGCAAACAATTTAAGTCTCAAATTCAAGACACACAAGATAGCGACACTCCTCTTTCAGAGAAAGTTCGTAGAAAATACGCAAAGCAAAGGTTAGAATTGTTAGATAAGTTAAATGAACAGTGGGGTTCAGAAGACAATCGAGATTATAACGAGATGTTTCAAGCTGTCATGGATGCCATTCAGCCTCTTGAAAACGAAATCAAAGACCCTGGCGTACTTGTTGACATGTTTGCTTCATATTTACCCGTTACTGCCAATCTCATAGCGTTGCAAGCTATTGACCAGTTCATTCACTTGTTTCCAAAGAACTTGCAGAAGCATTTACAAGAAGTTAAAGTTGCTGAATTTGTCCGTTTATATCCAAATTCATACAATTATTTGGAAGAATTGAATGAACATGGTGAAAGGTCATTCTATTTATATTTCTACACAAAAGACAACCAGTCAAAACGACTATACTGCATTGAACCTATGCCTCAATTCGTAGACAATTTCCACGTTATAACAACTGTTGCTTTAGATATTCCTGCCAGAGTTCCATATGGAGGAACAGTAACTATCTCAAGCTTTCCCAAGGGCTATAAAGGAAAGCCTCTCACAATTGCAAAATTCACACACAGCAGTTGCCAATTTGTTCAAGATGTCGAGTTCCATTTCCTCAACAATACGACTTTCATCATAGAGACTCCTCAAGAAGGTATATACAAAGTTTTCATTGCAGGATTTGTTGATCCCAATGGCGAAGAAGAAGAAGTCGAAGAAATCCTCACCTCAGAGAGCGAAGAAGAAGAAAATTTCCAAGACATTCAAGATTCAGAATATACCGAATAAAAAAACAATTTAAGACTAAAAATTTAATTTTATTATAATATTTTATTTTTTTCATCTGGTCTTTGTCTCATTCCTCCTCTAGTTTCTTAGGGGCTAGAGGGCACGAAGTGCCTGGAAGCCCCAATACCTTTTTTTTTTTTTTTTTTTTTTTTTTTTTTTTTTTTTTTTTTAAAATATATTCGGTTAATGATATTATCTTATAATTTGTAAATAAATCTAGTAATAAAATAACTTTAATAGTTGGTGTCACTTTTTCGAAAATTCTGGTTTTTTCCATGTCAAATGACGCTGCGTTAGGTTTGCCACCATGGTATGCAAATATGAGATGGAAAGAGTTTTATACAAACCCTGAAGTGGGATATAAACAACTTTATGCAGATGACGCGAACACAGGAGTTGACCCAGAATATGTTTTCTACCAGAGGAGAAACAGAATGTATGAGCTCCAGTTAAAGAATGCTATGGAACTCAACAGGAAACGTAAGAGACTAGGCGGACATTAGATTTTTACATATAGTAAAATGGGTTTCTTCAGTAGTATTGGAAACTTCTTCAGAAGAGTTGGAAGAGGTATATGGAATGGAATAAAAACCGTAGGAAGAGGAATTTGGAACGGAGTCAAAAATATTGGTAAAAGAGTAGGTCAGTTCGTTGGTATTATACCTAAAGACCCTGAACCAGAAGAGCAAGCTCCTGTTATACAACAGCCTGAACCTGCACCACAGTCTAGTTGGCAACCAAATCCAACCACCTCAACCGTATTAAAAAATTATATTTTTACCGTTCGATAGTAGTTGTATATGAAACTAAGTTCTAAGTAAAACGCATGGTATAATGGAATTATTCTTTTTCTTCCATCTGTAGTAAACCATACTTGAAAGTCTGAAATACTTCCACTTGGTGGTTCGTATAACTTTGTAGGTTTTTCGTAAAGTCATTTGCCAAGCATAAGAAAAGATTTGGGCGCCAGAAAATGAAGCATGAACAATAATAGCAGCTGGGTCGAAAACATTTTCATATGTTCCATTAGGGTTTGACTTCTTACTAAAAGTCTGGGTGTACTGGATATGCTGCAGGCTGATTTAACATCCTCATAAATCTATACCATGCCAAGTTGTTATATTTTGTAGAAATATAAAACGTTTTCTCCAAGGTCTTCTATTCTATTGATTTTAACAGTTGCATTTTTCCTGTCATAAATAATATCGAGATGGTACTCTCCCTCGTCAATGTTATACTGTTTTGCATATTCGAGATAGATATCGTTTATTTTTTCTTGAAAAGCTTGAAGAGTTGTTTCTAAGTTTACAAGCAAACTAACTTGTAAAAGTTTTCCCTGTTCAAATTTCTCATACATACGTTTTTCTTTGTTATAGTATCGAACTTCAAAACCGACCGTAAATGGGAAACCATGTATGGCTTCTGAAATGAACTTCATTCTACGAAAGCCAATAGCTTTTTGTGACAGATGGGTCTCTTAGCCATCTTAATGGGTAGTCAAAACGATAGCCTTCATGCTTTACGGTCTCTGTCTCAAACTTTTGACGACATTAGTAAAAAGTTCATCTAATGGTTTAGTTTGTAGCAACTCTTGAATTTTCTTTTTCTATTGAAAGCATATTTTATCTAGAATAAAAATGTCGAAAGATATTGCTTCCATGAGAGAAATACAACACAACCGACAACTCATTATGCAAGCTCTAAAATAAGAACACAACAAACTTTTCAAACTATTCTAAGATATCTGAGTCATTGAAAGAAGGAAACTTAAAAATGACATTAAACCCAATGACAGATGAGTTTCTGTTTCAAGACAATAAGAACCATACTGTCTGTATAAATCCAACAAAAGGAACTTTAAACGAGAAACCTATAAATGACTTCTTTTGAAAACAGATGTTGACAACAAAGCTGACAAAGAATATGTAGACGATGCAATAGCAAAAGAAGAAGAAAGAGCTAACAATGCTTATGCAACAAAAGAACATACTCATCCTGAACTAGCAGACAAAACATATGTTGACAATAAAATGTCAAGTGAAGTGACAAGAGCTGAAAACGAATATTCTAAAAAGACTCATACACATTCTATATCTTGAAATAACAGACTTACAAGAAACCTTAAACAGTAAAAGTGCCGTTGGACATACACATACCATTGCAAATATTACAAACTTACAAGAAACCTTAAACAGGAAAAGTGCCGTTGGACATACACATACATCTTCTGAAATAACAGACTTAAACGTTAGCCTTGAAAATAAAGCAGATAAAACATATGTCAATGAAATATACCAAAGTTTGATAGGAACAAAAAAATATTGAAACTATTGTTGGTGACTTTTCTGTCAATGAAGAAAATAAATATTTTAGATGGCAGTTTGTACAGTCCTTAGAAAATGGTACACGGTGTAAACTCATTCCGAAAAAATAACAATGAAATGTATGTAAGCTATAAAAAGAATGATGGTACACAAGTTAAAGTTCCATTAGACAACAACTGCTACTTAAACTTATATGGAGACGAACAAAAGAAATATTTAAGAGTTTATGAAATGACAGATATGACATTGCCTGACCCAGCTCCAGCACCATATTATTATGACTATGGAGATGACGTCAGAACACCACATGTAGATGAACAAAAGCTAACATTATATTTAGATTATTATAGATATAAAAGATATAATGCAATAGAAAAAACGAGAATAGTATACTATTATGAAGATGACAGAAATAAATATTATAGTCAAGATTTTACCTACCCTGAAAACATTAGATTATATTATAAAAAATATTCTGACACAAACCAGAAGAAACCTGAAATAGTTGCACTATATTTTAAGTTCAAAAGAGACAATCCTATAATGTCTCATATGTTTGATTTAATGAACCCAGTAGGTTCTATTTATACATCTATGGAAGCAAGAGGTCCTCAAGTAATGTTTGGTGTTGGTGCATGGGAACAAATAGTCGACAGGTTTTTGTATTGTGCAAACTCTTCAAAGGAAACAGGTGGAAGTAAAACGATTTCAGGTGAAAATTTACCTGCACACAGTCACTACATAGATTTAAGTACATCTCAAGCAGGTTGGCATAAGCATAGATATTGGGATTGGTCAGGAATGACAAAAGGTAAAGGATATGATGTTAAAGACGACGTTAAGTTTGCTATAAATTGTTACTGGAGTGACACTCAGGGAGAAGGAAACCATACACATTTCGTTTCAGGATATACGCAAACAACGGGACAAAGTAAAGAATACATGCCACCTTACATGACAGTTTACGCATGGTATAGAATTGCTTAGTCGTCATTTTCAACTTCTTTAGCATATTCGTCAGGAGTTGTCTTATATTTGTTAGGAACTGTCTTTGAAAGTATACCACCTTGAACTTTGACAAGTTTGAAACGAGGTCTGACAATAGTAGTTTTATCTTCTGCTTGCAGTGTGTACATTTTGCCATGTTTGCCTAAAACTTCATAATATTCTCTTGTATACTTTCTTCTATTTTTACGAACACGAATGTGAGTACCTGTCGGGTTCCCATTGTTGTCATAGTCAATAGTATTTTCATATGGGTCGCGTTTAGGTATTTCTATTTTTACTTTGTCACCTTTCTGAAGTTTGAAGCCCGGCATTCTTTCTTGTTTGTCTCTTTTGACTAAATTATTAAATATATAGTCTTTCTCTAAGTCAGGGTTGTTTTTCATTTCTTCGGGGAGTGGTTTCCCAAACCTTTTTGTTTACGGTTATTGTAAATATTTAAAACTTGTCTCATCTTTGCCATGGAGAAGTGTCTATACTTGTCGTCATATGACATTTCATTTGCTTCACCACCTTGTGGTTGGTTTAAGTCTCTTAACATTTTTATACAACCGTCAATGACACCAAGAGCAGAATGGTTTTGGTCGACAATGAAATATTGGTTTACATTTTTTGAACGCAGATAGTTTTTTACATCATCTGATTTGAAAAGAACTTTCACAGTCAGATGTCAGTTTTGTTGGATGGTATTTGTCAACGAATATTGTCAAAGCAGTTTTCACATCTAAAATATTTTTGGACCATAATGGTATGGCTTCACAGTATCTTGTGTTTTGACCGACAAATATTAGCCAGTATGGTGGTCCATCTGTTCTAACTCTCGGAATGTTTTCCAAGATATCCATAAACCAAGCATTTGGTGTTGAACTAAAGATTTTTATCATGAGTGCTTTCTTTGTCGCTTTAGAAACATAGGGGTCCTTGTTTGGATTCGTCATTTTTTACCCTATAAGAAATGGGTTTATTTGGCGCATTAGCAGGAGTTGCATCCAGATTTTTGCCCGCAGTGGGAACAATAGCTAGAGGTGCATTTGGAATTGGAAGGAAGATTTTGAGTACATTAGGTATACTTAAAGAGAAAGCACAACCTATTATACAAACTGTACAGAAAGGTTGGGATGTAGCACGAGATGCAACAAATCTTATTCCAAATCCTGAAACAAGAGGAAAAGTTCAAGGATGGATGGACAATGTAGGAAGACAAGCAGGAAACTATTATAACAAAGCAAATGACTACTATAACCAAGCAGGACACTATATGGACCAAGGTGAAAGATTCTTTAACAGAGGATATAACCATGCACAACAATGGGTAAACAATAACCAACCTCAACCGCCTCAAACGTGGGGAATGTAAAGTTTTTTACTGAGATGAAATGAACAATACAGCATTGAGACAAATGGGTTCAAGATGGATTTGTCGGCTTCCAGCAGTTACACCACGTGTTTGTCAAGTTCTTCCTATACCTCAGGAAGTTTTAGACCGACTTAAAAAACCTAAACAACCAGTTGAAAACAAACCAAACTAAAATTTTTACTGAGATGAAATGACCGAAGAAGTTGAAACGGTAGATTTGACACCACAAACAAAAAGTTCAGAACCATTGTCAAAACCTGTCAAAGAACTTACCGATGAAGAGAAAAATTCAATAATAGAAAGTGCCAGGTCTGGAAATACAAACCCTAACTATAAAGTCACTTTTCATAGAAATGGAACGGCAAGTATCTCAAAAAAGAAACAGACTCTCACAAATAAAATATTGAAGTCTGAAGGAGCTTTCGAGACAACAGATGGAAAAGTTTACTTCACTGACCAACAGTTCATTATAGAACATCTCATTGACTTAGAGTCAAAATATTCTAAACTTTACAACAAACACAAAAAGTTGAAAGGAAAACAAAAACAAATGGCATATGATATTTATGAAGATGTTGACGACACAACTGTTCCTGCAAGTGAAGTAAAGTCAGAGGAACCGAAAAGTGACGAAAAACCGATAGAAGAAGAAAAACCAAAAACTGAAGATAAACCAAAACCAAAGTTTAGTTTCCAAACTAAACCAAGTCAACCTTCATTAGCTGGTATGGGTTGGCGTCAAAGACTTATGGCAGCAGGTGGTTATGTAAAGTAAAGAAAAAAAACATTTTTTTATTTTTATAAAAATGCCCCATATAGAATGGATAGAAAGTCTGCTAGAATAAAAGCAGAGTTGCAAAGATATGGTTGGAGAGTTTCGAAGAATTTTAAATATAGGAAGGGAAGACCCATAAAAGTCTATGACAAATTGTCTGGTCTTCGCTACGAAATGGATTTGGAAACAGCACGTGCCAATTATCCAAACAGACTAGAGAGGTTAGAAGAAGAACGTCTTATGGACATGCCTTTCGATGTTAGTGAACCTCAAGTTGAAGGACACGACGGCTTTGCCAGATTCTACTGGAAACATGACGAACAATTGCATCCTTTGAGAAGGAAAAAAGGTAGTGCAGAGGATGGTCATGCTCCCATGGAAAGAACAAGATATGCATATGAAAAGTATCGTGAAGTTAGAAGTCAAATTACATCTGGTCGAACCTTTACAGTAAACTTTGACGAAGGAAAGAACAAAGAAGGCTTCATGGGTGTACTTGCTGCAATTCAAGACGGAAATAAGAAAGGATACAATCTCAGATTGACCATAACGGATTTGGATGGTCACATTTACTATGCAAATGGCAATGAACAAACAGCCGCAAAACTTCTTGACGCTTTCAAGACTACAAAGAGAGAACAAATGGTTGACTCCGACTCAGACATTTTGAATGCAATTGAAGGAATTGCAAGTGTCAAGTTCGAATGGTACCAACCTAACCCTCAAGCAGTCAGACAACATGCTGGATACTTTCCGTTCATAAATAAGTCTGACATTGACTTGACAAGGTATGGAATTTACAATTCAATTGAAACAATTGTCAACGAACCTTGCATTCTTACATGTCTCAGGAACTCTGGTCTTGTTACAGATGAGAAGATGAAGTATCTTGAGTCATGTGTGAAGACAAGGTACATTCTCAGAGGTCAATTGGCAAAAATTGCACCGTTGGCAAATGTCAATATCCGAGTCAACATACCTACAGCTAAAGGTTCTTCACATGACGACTATGTTGTTGAGTTCAATTTACCATGGTTGAAGATTGCAATTGTCCACAACCACTTCATGTTGAACGAAAGTCTTACAAACCCATTGTTCGGAAAAGGCAAGTGCAACATTGTCAGAGCTGTAAACATTCTTTTCGAGAAAGGTTTGTTGGAACCAATTCCAGATGACAAGCTGACAGAAACTTTTGTACCAAAAAGACGAAACAAACTTTTCACTGTTAGCAAGACCAAAAGTTGTTCCAGACAAAGTTCTAGTACAAAAGAAGTACACAATTCCACAAGGAGTTGGATTGTTCGGATACCAACCTGAACCAGAAGAACTTCCAATGAGGTTGCAAGAACTTCAAGATGCTATAAACAAACTTCCATTGAGACATCCAATTGACGTCAAATTGTATTGGAGAGCATCTGAGTTAGGTCAGAAGGTTTTATATGAAACAGGTTGCTTCGACGATGTTTATGAGATAACAGGAGAAGTTTCTCAGAAGATAAGAGACTCACTTGAATTTCCACAAACTGGACCAATTGGTTGCGACAAGTTCGACTCAAACGAAAAATATACTATGTCGACCTTAACGCTGCATACATGAGGTTTGTCCAATATATTCCGACTGGAATTCCAAACGAAGATGGTGAGTTCCCGGGAAGGAACTATACAGTTGGAAAAGTCATACAACAACTGTATGATATTAGGAAAGCTTCAAACCCCAAACTTGCAATGACACTCAAATTGCTTATGAATTCGACATGGGGATATTCCATTAAGAAACCTCAAGAGATGAAGAGTAAACATTATGAGAAGGTCGACAACTTTGTTGAAAGGTTTTCTCCTTTTGTTTTGAAGTACGAATTCACTCAAGGTCAAAGTGGCTTAGTAACCACATTAAAACCTATTGTCGAACATTGGTCTTACCCTCAGTTCGCAAAGGCAGTCCTTGACAACTACAACAAATTCTTCTCCGAAGTCAAATCCAAAGTGAAGGTTTACTATGAGAACATTGACGCACTCATGACGAACGAAGAAGGATACAACAAACTCATTGAAATGGGAATGGTCGGTGAAAAGATGGGTCAATTCAAATTGGACAAAATTTTCACCGAAGTTCATGTTCTCTCCAAGCGTAAGTACTGGGGCATACTTGAAGACGGCACAGAAATAAAACATTGCATGAAGTAAAAATTTTTTATTCGAATTTGAATTAAAATGTGGGAATTCTTGGGAACGGGAAAGGCTTATTTACTTGAGGAACAGGTAAAGGTGGTGGAGGTGGAGGTGGTGGCAACCAGTCCATTTTATATTCCTTCCTAGCTAATTTCCGTTTAATTTCATGGTCGCCCTCGGAGTCTTTGAATCGGATAGGTCGAGTTACACCATTCTTGGTCTCAAACTCATATATAACCTGTTTGTCTGTATTTTCGTCGACTATGGCACGAGACACGAACATTGACCAAACGGACAAAAAGTGTCATTTCGGATGGTCAAGCAGCCAATCGCATTCGAGCACTTCGAAGAAGCCTTACGTTCCAAGGGAGAGGGTGTCTGGTGCAAGGCAGAGGTCATGAAACTCTACGAGCAGTACATCCTCAATGCCTGGGAGGACAAATCGTCCTTGGATTGGCAATTCTACCAACTCCTCTGGGACGACCTCCTACGCAACTGGGATAACGAAAGAGTCCAATTCAAAGGTCGGGAACTAATTTTGCAAATTACCCTTAATTTAACATACTTATCCAAATAAACACCTAAATTTACTTGGGGTTTCCCCCTAAAATAAAATTTTTTTACTCTTAGAACCACTCGAGGTTCTCCTTACGGTTGTTGAGCTTGTCACCGTCAATGTGTCTGACCCTCGTCTTCTTGTATGGATTTGGAACCCATTGCATACCGACAAGCCTTCCCATGGAAATTGAACCGTAATTCCGAAGGTTAAGGTTCAAGTGTCCCAAGTTGTTGAGGACTGGGGTAAGAACCTTGCCTGTCTCCTTGTTGCGGATTTGGTATGGGTAGGGTTGGGAAATTTCGTAAGCGTCATCGGCAACAAGGGTTGCCCATGTAGCGGCTTCAGGAACTTCTTCGTGTTTCTCTTCTTCCTCTTCTTCCTCTTCTTCCTCTTCTTCCTCTTCTTCCTCTTCTTCCTCTTCTTTGATAATACCTTCGGCAATTCTGTGTTCACGAAGTACGGTGTTGCATGTTCTGTCCTTTCCGAGTACCTTCCAGATGGCGTCTATCTCTTCGAAGAAACGGTAGATGAGTCTGGCAAGGTCTCGGTTCTCTCTCGCGTAAATGCGCAAGGTTTCCGTGAAATCGTTCAGGCATTTCTCATTGGAAGCTTGGTTCGTGAGGACTTCGACTTTGAGATTGGTCATCTCTGTCATAAGACTACTTTGGAGAGTCTTAATGGTGTTTGTCAGATGAGCTTTCAATTGGGCAATTTGAATTTGAACTGGGCGCTTGTCTGGTAACCTTGAAAGGACATCTGCTATTGTGTTCGGCTTCGGTGCTTGTTCGGACAATCGAAAAATGAAGTGGTTTGAGAATGGCGGTTTTACTTCAAAAAGCTTGTTATGACAGTTATGTCATACAACAAGTTTAAAATAATATCTTGCTCTTCTTCTGAACGTTTGTTGTCTCTTCCGATAAAAGTTTGGAACATGAGAACCAAAAAACGTTTTTTGAGATTGCGGAAGAGTTCAAGCAAACGTTCATATTCTGGATATGTTGGGAGCAGTTCAAAACATCTGAGCTGACTTTCGGACAAAATTGGGACAATGTCAACAAATTCATCTTTGGTCGGACTGCTTGAAGGTAAGTCCCTTACATGTAAGTAGCTCTGGTAAAGTCTTCTCATCTCTGCTAACTTCTGGAGTATAGCTTCGTAATTTAAGAGTTTTAATTTTAATTGTCTTATTCCTCTCTTGACATCTAAACGGTAACTATCCATGAGGTCAAGAGTAGCTTTGGTAGCTTTAAGTGGAGCTATCTGTTCCTTGACTCCTGCAATTTTGGTTGCAATTGTGATTTGAGCTCCTTCAAGTTCGCCGTCTATGTCGTTCTCAACGTCTTCAACTATGGCTTGAAACTCTTCATCGGTCCATTGAGTTTGGTGTGGGACGAATTTAACTTGCTTCATTCAAAAAATGAAAAAAATGTTTTTACTCTAAACGTTAAGGTTTACTGAACTGGTTGGATGTCGCCTTCACAGGTTATGTAGAACGGCTGACCCGAGAAGTGAAGGAGACCCTTGAGAATTTGGCTCATTCTTGGGAAAGGGTTCTCTCTGTTTGGAAGTAGTATCCAAGGACGCTTTGCAAAGAACTTGAGAAGAGCTTCTTTCTTTGCTTGCTTTATGTCGTCGTAGGCTGTCCCGTCTGGTATTTGAATTGGAATTCCAGTCGAAGTCTCGAGATTCAAGGCAGCCCTTCCCGTTATCCAACCGTTAACAAGCTTGCCTTTTACATTCTGCCTGAGGAAGTCTTTAACAAGCTCGTTAATTTCAATTAGGTAAATTGCCTCGTCGGTAGGTTCGACCTCGACCATTGCTACTGTCAGAAAAAGTACTGCTACTGTCAGTAAAAGTACTGCTACTGTCAGTAAAAGTACTGCTACTGTCAGTAAAAGTACTGCTACTGTCAGTAAAAGTACTGCTACTGTCAGTAAAAAGGAAAATTTGAGAGGGTTTTCGACGATAAAGTACTGCTACTGTCAGTAAAAGTACTGCTACTGTCAGTAAAAGTACTGCTACTGTCAGAAAAAGTACTGCTACTGTCAGTAAAAGTACTGCTACTGTCAGTAGCAGTACTGCTAGTAGCAGAGATTTTTATCGTTGTGGTCCGACGGTTAAGCCACAAACGAATGTCCGACGTCCCACCAACCCAGTCCATTCCCAAACCAGAGGAACCTAAAGAACCACAACAGTCTCCTCAGCAACCTCAGTTCCAGCAAGTACCTCCGAATTACTACCAATTTCCACCTCAAGGTTACTACCTACCACAAGGCTTCCCGAACTACCCTCCTCTGCCTATGCCTTACTTCCCCAACCCTTGGATGTTCCAGCAAGCTCCACCCCAGCAATTCCAATCTCAATCCAAATCGAAGAGAGACCAAGAGTTCGAAGAAGGTCTGAACCGTTTACGCAAAGAGTATGCTACTGCCCCTATGGAAGACGACAGGCTTTCAGTCTCTTCCCTCAAATCGACCGATTCGACTCGTACCACAGATTCGGTTCGTGACCGTGAAGACTACCTCAAGCAGTCTGAGAGACTCTTCATCCTACAATCATTTACAGTTGGAGCTCTCAAGAACATGCGCAATTACGAAGGTCAGACACCAGCTGGAGACCGCAAAACAGACGTACTCGCAAGAGCCGTCCAACTGGTCAAGACAAAGACTGAGATAGTCGACTTCATTCTTGCAGCTTGCCCATACAAGTAAAAAAAATAAACAATTACGAGTTAAACTTTTTATTCTTTCTTTTCTGAGTTGTTTAGAGCTGGTTTCTCTTGTAGGAACCTTTCGTACTCTTCCATGGTCATGTAATTGCGAATTTAGTACGCAATTCCAGATTCGTTGTTTTTGAACCTTACGTATGTAACGCTTCCATCCTCCTCAGGGAAGTAAGCTGCTAACATCTGACCAAGTTTTCTCGGTGACTCGGAGCTCATAAAAATGTCACTTTTTAAACGTTAAGTTTTTAGTCTTATTTTACCCTTTGTTTACCCTTTGTTTGTCAAGGTAGTATTGGAGTGCAATTTCTCCAAATTCTCTGTGTCGGAGTTCTTCAGCATTTTCCAAGGTGTACCTGGAGAACTCAAAGATGCTGCTCTTCTGAGTTCGTCGGTATTTTGGAAGTGTTGCACCTTCGAGTCTTCGGACATGAAAAAAATAACACTTTTTCTATTAAACCGTTTTGGCATTTCTCATGAGTGAGTATAGTTCTGCCGAACCATTGGAAGAGAAGAAGTACCCTTGCTGGCAAAAGACAAAAATAGTTGCCTTAGTTGTCATTGCAATTGTACTCGTAATTGAATTCATTGTACTTCTCTTCACGTACATAAAACTCAGCAATGGTATTTGCTTTAAGAAGCTACCATCTTACTAAGACTAAACACTTAGATTTTTCAAGCTTGACTTTTTACAATTTGAATTTTGTTGCTGAATTCAGTAAAAATAATGTTTAGGTGAAGAGGTGAGATCTCACCCGTTTTTTCACCTGTTTTCTCACCTCATGAATTTTCATGAATTTCCTTAAGATAGAAAAAATAAAATTAGTTTTATTTTATTTATTTTTTTTATTTTGTATAAAAGATATGATTTCAACAATCGGCACAACAACAATTCAAACAACAGCACCAAACTCGTTAGTCATGAATCCAACATCTATGTTAGTAGAGATGAAAAGCTTCATTCCTTCTTCATATACTTTTGAGACAGAAATACAAAGAATTAAGCAAGAACTTTTAACAAGTAATTTAGACTGTACCGCACAGGATGAAACAAATGAACAGTATCTTTATGAAATGGAGGACCTCATCGACCATTTGCCTAAACTACCTGAAATCCAACAACAAAAGCTCACTATTCCTGAATTCGATGAAATTGAAGTCAAAGCAACTGACTCAGTAGAAATAAAGAAGTTCATACGAAAGGTAAATTATGAATTCCTTGGTTTTCATTGCAACCATAAAGTTATGGACAAAGATTGCGACATGGTATATAAGAACATCTCTGACATATATAAATCTGGGGAGTTTAAGACATACGACAACTTTGTTTCATTAGCTGCAAAATGTGTATGGCAGATAAGAGATAAAGATAGAAGAGGTAAGGTATGGAATGAACAGATAAAACCAACTGCTTCAGATTTAAAGAAAACCATTGACGCCTTGGTTGTTTTAGCAGGTAAGGTTTCAATGTATAACGCAAAAATGAACCCGCAATGTTCAAAATGTAAAGCAGCAATGAGGAAATATAACTACTCCGTCAAAGAGATAGAAAGAATGAGAAACGACTATGCAGATTTAAAGAAAGAAGCAGAGAAGCCGGTAGAAAATAAAATGGACATGTTAGAATTTCTGAACAAAAACTATCCAACTGCGGACGATTTCCTTCTATCTGACGTCAAGAAGAAGTATAAAGAAACCTTCGGCATTGTTAAAACATTCGATGTACTAAAAGAAGAAATAGAAGCTACGAAATTGTTTAGGATTTCAAATATACATCGTACAATTCATGTAAAACGCTTGTGAAAAAAGAGGTGAAAAAACAGGTGAAAAAACAGGTGAGATCTCACCTCTTCACCTCAATTATATTTTTGCTGAATTCAGCAACAAAATTCTGAGTAAAATAATTTTTAGGGCATGTGTCAAACCGTTGAGTTTTCACAAAATTCCAAAAATAACGTTTACCATGTGAAACGTTTATAAAATAACTGGGGTGAAAAAAAAAGGTGAAAAAAGAGGTGAAATCTCACCTCTTCACCTAAAATATATTTTTATTGAATTCAGCACAAAAATCATGAATTTCCTTAAGATAGAAAAAATAAAGTTAGTTTTATTTTTATTTATTTTTTTATTTTGTATGTAAAGACAGATATGTCAACAACAGAGAACACAACAACAGTTATAGTCCATGAAGCTATAAATGAAGAATATGAGTACATACAGTTTAACAAACAACTCCGTCTCATTCGTTCGGTCAAAGACGATATGTACCAAATGCAAAGTATTTTGACAGCATGTTTTGCTCCAGATACTAAGAAACCACAAGACTGGTTTAGGAACCAAAGCACTATTGAACTATTAAATGAAGCTGAAAATTCGACTACGGATTTTTTCGTAGTCGCAAAAACTCGAGTAAGTAAAAAACCCCAGTCGCCAAAACTCTATGAAAACAGTGAAGAACAGCGAGTAAGTAAAAAACCCCAGTCGCCAAAACTCTATGAAAATCGTGAAAAATTGCCAAACGGTTTGAGAGGATATTATGTACATAGACTTCTTGTAAATGCTGTTGCAATGTGGGCTTCGCCTCGTTATGCATGGCATGTTTACAGACTTCTTGACGAAATTCATAGACAAGAACGTGAAGAGCTAGAGAACAAGCTTGAAGCAAAAGACAAAAGCATTCAGAAAAGAATACCACGTTCGGTACCAAAAGGAAAGGAAAAGAACTATAAGTATATGATTTATACTGAAGAGATGGAAAATGAAGAAGATAAAGATATGGTTATGTTGCATTTAGTCAGAAGAAACAACAAAAGCTTTTACGACCTTGCTAAGATTTACAAATCTGACAGAAATTGGTTCTATCGCGAAAACTTACCGATTTCAATGACCCCAAATGAAGATGTGAAACAAATAGTTCAAGATACGTTACCTCAAACACACTATGATATGAAAGGTTGTACAATACTTACATTCAAAGAAGATTTGCCATTGTTAAAGGAAAAAATAACAGAGTATTTTGACAACTTCAAACAAGTAGAGTAAATGAACTCTTTATTTTTCAAGCTTGACTTTTTACAATTTGAACTTTGTTTGCGTAGATATGAATTCTGAAAGAAGTATGAGGGTCTTGTATGACTTTGTACTTCTCCCATAGTTCATGTCTGTCAAACTTACCTGCCATGGACTCTTTCATAAGTTCCATGAAATCGTCTTCGGACAATCCGGGGAAAAGTATAATGTCAGTAAGTATTCTTTTAACATCCTTACTTAAACTCTTTGCTGTCTGTACACAAATGACAACTGAGATGTTAAAGTGTCTGAGCTTCTTAAGAATTCGACACATATCTTGTTCTCTGTTCTTTAACAAAGGATGAGAGGCGAAATCATCTAAAATAAGAAGACACCTATGAGGGTAAGTCTTCCAATCGTAAGATTGCAATTTCTTCGAAATGTATTCTATCTCTTTCTGTTTGTTTCTGAAGTGTTTCTTCTCTAATATTCTCTGCATTTCCTCATTAGGTTCTTTAAACTTAGAATTTATATACTCATTTATAGCATTATACTTCAAAACTCTTCTTTGGTACTTCTTTATCCAATCTAACAACTCAGAGTCTTTTATACATACTAACTTAGACTTCTTTATAATATCTTTGAACGAATTGACGGTTTGGTCAAATTGACCAGAAGTACTACAAATAACAACTAACTCATAGAATGGGTTCTTCTCATCTAGTTCTTGTTGTTGTGCAGCCATTTTAAAGATAAGTGAAAGTCTTACCCGACCCAGGTGGTGCAATTAGACCTGTTATCCATTCTGAGCAAATAAGAACTTGTCATGTATAGGTTTTATCTGAGCATTTTCTAACTTCCTCTTGTTCTTGTTTAAACATTCTCAAAATTTTTTGTCAATGTCAGCAAACTTTTTTTCTAACATATTTTTAGAAAAATTAAAATTTTTATCTTTTAGAAAATGTCTAGCGATTTCGCTATCTATATCGAGACAAACTTTTTGACAGCAAAACATCTGTCGACCATAAAATCTTACATAGTGTAAACAAGAAAGGTGAATTTGTTCTAAAGTCTGTTTCTGGGAATATGACAAGAACCATAAAACATTACAAAGAGCAGTCTTAAAATTTGTCAATGACAGACTTGTTGACAGAGATGACGACCGATTGGAAAGATGAAGTCCAACAAAAGTTCTTAGAACGCAAAGAAGACACATGCGCTGTTCTTGAAGATGAAATAGAAAACAGAATAGATGAGCTATTAAAGGACAAAGAACTTTTACATAAATATGGTTCTGAGAAATTTGACATAACTCCACCAGAAAGAAGAAGAGAGAAAAGAAAGAAAAGAAAAGTGAAGAAGAGAAGAAAGAAACCTGAACCAGTTCCAGAGAAAAAGAAATTTGACATGTAAAAATAAAATTTTATTTTTAGAACATTTCTGGGTCAATGTCAATGTTCTCTTCCTCTTTAGGAGCAAACACCGGCTTAGACTCTAAAATCTTTTTACCCAATTTACCTTGAACTTCAACTATCTTAGACTCATAATATTCATAGTCGTCTGCTTTCTTTGGTTCATAAGGTATAAACAAGTTTGTATGCTTTGCCTTCTTTAAGGTTTGAAAACCTTCTGTCAAAACTTTCTTTGACTGCTAACAAACCTTCTAATGTCTAAGTCTTCAAATTTCGCACCATTTTAGTCACAATAGCAAACTTAACTGGTTCGATGTTCCAAACTTTGCTGAATGAAGACTTTTCAAAATGGTAGAAGTAAACATTCAAATATGTGAATGGTCCAGTTCTTCTTTAAGTCCTGACATGTACTTATTTACTGAGATGAATTTTGCCATCTTTTCTATCGGATAAAAAATATTTTTGTTTTAAATTTACTCAGAAAAAATTTTTCTTGTATATACACCATTCTGAACATCTAAAAGACTTTTGACATTTGCCAAGAATGTTCGTTTAGACGCTGTCATATAACCATATTCTTGACAATATTGTTTATACGAATCGTACAATGACCTTTCATCTAATGACAAAAAAGTCAGTTTCATCTATGAACAGTTCATATACACTCTTGTTTGCTTCTAACAATGTTTTGTCTCTCTTCGGTATGTGGAATTTGTCTTGGATTGAACTTTGAAATATCTAATGTCATAAAGTATGAGAACAAGTGGTTGTAAAAGTCAGATGTCAAAGTTTCTGCTAAGTCGTCAAAATATTCTGTATCTTGCATATGAGAATCTGACGTTCTGACAACTACATATCTTCTGTCAGAAACTTTCTAACTTCATCGGAACAGCATTGTTTGAAACCATAATGAAGTTTGCAACATTCTCACAAACTCTTTGGTCTTTATATTTTCTTTCAACAACTCCAACTTTGTCTGTTATAAGACTCTTCAAAGCATCTGAGTTCAAAACTTTTGTTGTATCTATACTTTGAAGTTCATTGCAAACTATAAGTTTCATATTCTCTATTGAGGAGTTAAACTTGCCACAGATGTTTTCTATGTTTGTCATATTCGGGTTCGAATAGCCCTCTAACAGTTTGCATAAGATATCTGTAAAGAATGTGTTCTTACCAGTTCCTTGTTTTCCAATTATAATGAGAGCAGTTTCATTTTTAGCACTTGGATGTTGTAAGATGTTTGCAAACCAACATAAGATAATACTCATAGACTCTTTCGTTTCCATTGCATATAATTTCTTTGACATGGTCTAACCAAGCTTCTATAATATTTTCTTTCCATTCTACTTGTTCGTATTTATATCCAGTGAAGATAGAATAGAAGTTTGGAGAAGGTGTATAGAACTTTATACCTCGAACTGAAAAATCTTCTAACTTTGACAATAAGATATCCCAAGCATCTAACATCTTCATGCCAACTTGTACGACTTTTATTTTCTTAAGTTTCTGTCTACATTCTTGTTCTGAAACTATTGTTGCTCTTGGTTTGTTAAAGACAACATCCCATTCTTTCATAACATAACATTCTGGGGCAAGAGTCGACATAAATGACTAAACGTTTCAAATTCTCGACTGCTTTGTTATAGTCTCTAAATGGACACATATTTCTGAATGCTTGGAAGTCATAAAAATCTGAAACATCTATTCTGTACATTTTTATAAAAATAAAAAAAATATTTTTTTTATTCTTGACTTTGTTGTTCCATTTGTTGCATTTGTTGTTCTTGAGCTATTTGTTGTTGAAGTTGTTCTTGTAATACAATACTTTCACCAGTTGCATCTTCCAATTCGAAACTTTCTGCCGTCATTGACAAATACATAGGACATAAAAGTTTTACAGGAACAAAGTTTGCGTCAACTAATGTCAACGTTATACTTGCCAAAGTGTTTGAGTTCACTAAGGTTGAAATTCTGCATTCGAATGAACAATAGGCAAACCAGCAGAGAAAGTATTGTTTATACGCATAAGTATCTTTTGGTCATAATAGTTTCTGTCGACATTCGAATAGCACTTTGAACCTAAGTTTGAAACAATATATAAAATAGGTGTGCTTAATGTCAATGGAATAGACATTCCTTGTATGACACCTTTTCCTGTTATAGGAAATTGTTGGTAGTAAAAACCAGATATAAGTTTTGTATTATAGCTCATATCGTTTATACTAAACTCAGTCGGACATCCAAACATAATGAAACCTGCTCTAGTTGCAGCACATGTTACACCCGTACTTAAAGTATTAAATAAGTCAACAAAACCTGTTGGTGGTATATCTGAGTAAGTATCTTCAAAGGAGTATTTTTTACCATTCACAACAATAAAGTCTTCTGGTGTCAAAAGAGCAAAACAGGCTTTAGTCGTCATTGTGTTTAAAGTTAGTTTACAATACCGTCCTTGAGGACTTTGTAAGTTTGTTGTTATAGAATTATATGACTCAGGGTTTTTAGTCGTAATAGTATAAACCATTATATCTTCTGCCATTTATATATATTTAAAAGTTTTTCTGAAATGGAGAAGAACTTCATCTAAACTTTCACATGGCGTTTCTTGAAGTTCTCTGTCTAAGAAGTTCAAATATTTTGTAAAGACATAGAACTTTCCTTTGTCTACACGAACAAACAAAACAGGGTCTTTCATATCGTTCAAAAGTGTGTAAAGTCCTTTACATGAAATAAAGTCTATATTATTTTTCTTCAAACATCTTTCAAGAAGTTTTGACATTTTTACTTAGCAAATAAATTTTAATGAAATGTTGTGGTCGTCAAATATTTTTATGACGTCTGGGAAACTATACTTTAAGTTCAACGTTTCACCTCCTTTCATAACGTATATCTTGTCAATGACATTATATGAAACACCACAGCAACTAATGTCGGGTTCTATTTCTTTGATGTTTATATCGTCTGCCTCTGTCAAAAGTTTCAATAGTTCTTTCAAAACTTCATGAGGTGCAATGACATATGAGTTCACTTTTACAGGGTTGTGTTCGACCAAGTTTAACATTATACTTAAAGCTTGACAAATCTTCTCCTGAGTTTGAAGTTTGTCTTTCAGTTGTTGGTAGTCGTTTCGAATATCTGCAACAGAACTTAAGTCTCTGCTAACTTCAGGATATGTTTGTTTTCTTTACAGGAACAATTTTATACATCTTCGTCTTCGTATGGTTTCCCCACTCAACATCTCTGTCTTTGACATTGACAACAAACACTTTGACTGTTTGTTTGAGTTGGTGAATTTAACTTCACGTCTGCCACCGCCATTAAACCTTTTGAAACACTTACGCTTCTATTTTTCGGAAATGACATTTTACTTAGAATAAAAAGATGGACGTATTCGGATATCTTATTGAATTGAAGCAGAACAAAGTTTATACTCACAAACAATACAAATACATTGACAGAATAGTTCTTTATACAAACAATGGTAAATGTTATAGAATAGCAATATTTGCTGAACCTAAATTTTCCATAAAGCAAAGAAAGTTGGTATAAACTGAAATGGTGAAAGTTCTTGAAGCAGACAAAAATATAACAACAAAACTTACAGATATTTCTAAAGGTAAGTTTATCTTACAATATTATGTCAAAACTGGCGTACTGTCAATATTTGACGGAGAGAAGTCAGTTCAAGAACAACTTACTGACCTGCTGCCAAAATCTGCTCGATGGAAGCTGTCGTTATGCCAATCTGAGGAGCCCAGCAGGTTTCATCGAACGAATCTTCAAAAGAGCATCTTCCGTGAAAAGTGCTATTGGTTTTGTAAACTTCTTTGCTCTCAGTTCATCTGGACCGTCTCTGTCACCAGTATATTGTATTTGAACTGTACCAACAGTTGAAAACCACCCATAAAGTCTTCTGAGTCAGCAAATGGAATGCCAAGCCAAAAGTTTGAACGGTCTCCATTTGTATATTGAGTTTTTTGACCTCCTGTATGAGTCCATACTTTCACATATGGCATAATAGAACTTTGCATTTCAGGGTTAATGGTTGTTGTGAAGTTGTTGTTAAAGTTCATAGCATCTAATGTCAAGTTGTATGACCTCATATCCTCAACTGTAGAATATTCTTCTCTTGGATAATATTTGCCATCTATGTTTATATGATATTTAATACCGGGGTTGTAGAAACAAGAATAGTCATTTATAGTTCGTCTGAACAGTACAAACATAGTATCTGCATGTTTCATTGCAGTTGTTAAAGCAATATCTGTTCTTGCACCTGGGTCAGCACTTTGGTTTCCAACTTCACCTGCAAAGTCTTTGACAGATATTTGGTGTATAGGGAACATAAGTGGAACTGCAATATATTTGGCAGCTAAAGCATTTGAAATATCTGGGTCCAACATATAGACTGCAAGTCTGCTTTCTATTCTCTTGCATTCAAACTTTTCGCATGTAAACTTAACTGGGTCCCAAGCAGTTCCAGCAGCATTGAAATAATAGTTTACTTCATTGTTGAAGTTTGAGAAACCAAAGTCTAAGTCAACTTTGTCTTTGCAAAAGTCACAGAACTTGGCTCCACCAGTTCCAGCTACAGTAATGCTGAATGGGTCTTGTGTTGGTGCAATGACTAAGTTATTTTTGCTTGGAGTAAGTTCGATAGAAATTTTTCCTGCCCAGTTTGGCAAGTATCTTAAAAACCTGAAGATGAGGAAAGATGACAAAGGAACTCTAAGTTTCAGTTTTACTTTAGTGGCAGCAGTTCCATCTGAACCAGAAAGGTTAACATAAACTCCTGGAACGTTAGGGTCAAGTCTTCTTATTTTCTCAATATTTGCATACTGGTCTGTTTGTTCTCTAGCTTGTGGTTGTACTGAGTTTCTCAAAGCGAACCATTCATAGTTTTGCCCATGTTACTGTTTGAACTAAGTCAGAGTTAGAATATATCTTATATCCCATGAAAACTTCTGGAGCATATTGGTATCCGACATAGAAAATTCCATTGCAACCTTTCTTGTCAGACAACTTGGCAGAAGGTTTTATTTCAATGTCTTGTTCCACGTATAAGAATGAGTTGTCAATAGAAATAATATGAAACCTGTCGCAAGCAATATCTACTGTTGTTGAAGAACCTTCTCCAAACTCACCTACGTTTCCATAAGAAACAGCAGTTGTATATTCGTAAGTTCCAGGAACTATTTCTGACCTTCTAATGGCATTGTCGCATTCGTTATACCATTCGGAAACATTTCCGTTCATGGCATCCAAAACTGTTGGCGTTATATTCTGAGCGGCGTACATTTCATATGGGTAAAAATATAGAATAGTTGGATTTATGTGTCATAATAGAACCCACTCGGACCAAGCTTTACTTTGTTCTACTCTTCTTCTTTGGTGTCGCTTTTGGTAACTTGCCCTCTGCTTCAAGTTGTTGCATCTTTGCCTCATGTTCACCTAGTATGTTGTAAATTTCCCATGTCCTTTTTGCCTTTGGGCTCTGGTCGCCCATCTCAGGTAACCTATATCCTAGAAAGATTTTGTCATAGTTTGTATTTGAGTCTTCGCGTATTGTTTGCATGACTCTTTCCTGAGTTTCCGGTTCAAGCTCTTCAAACAGAGCTTGTCCATATGGAATAAGCTCGTTTCCAAATATATGTTTTTGTAGCCATTCTGGTTTTCTTTCCATGTTACCAATAATATCTTTTGTGAATGGGAAAGCTTTTACCCAATGTTTCAGTCTTGCGTCATTTATTTCTGTAGTTGGTTTTATTTTGTCAAGGAACATGTTTTTCAATACTAACATTTCATTTGGTACTGTCCATTTGAGTTTTCTTAAATATTCATCCCTTCTCGGTTCATTGTCTGCAAAGTAAGTTTTTATGACATTTTGTAAACTTTCGTTTGCAAGGTCATGTACAATAGGTTCTCTTCCTTCTGTCTCCCTAACTTTCTTTCTAAACTCTTCACCAAATATACCATCTCTATGGTTCTGTGTAGTTCTTTGAGATAAATGTTCTAGAACGTCAGGTGTTATATTTCCATCAGCCATGTTCATTTCATACTGGTCCAAAATATCTGCATCTTTCATATCTTTCAATGGCATTAAAGCCGCGCTGAAAATACCAGCTATATCTGGTTCACCATTCACTTCCATTGCGTCTACAACTTCTTGGAATTGTGGTTGTAAGTTTATGAACCACCTATCCGGATTAGCTTTATGACCCCATCTCATTGTAGTTCCATAGTCTGCAGAAACAAAAGTAGGTTTGTTTCCATATTGGTTAGGTTCTGAATGAACTTTAAACAATGTTTCATTTCTATATGTTTTGGTGAAATTTAACCTTTTATTTTCACCGAGTTCAGCCAAAGATTGAACGTTATATGGTCGTAAGTAAAAAGGATTGTTGTATTTGCGTACACTTTCTTTCAGTTCTTCCATTCTATGCTGAATATTTTCATCTGATGTTGGAGTCTTTTGTATGTCGGCGAACATTTTTCGATATTCTTCTACTATGTCAGCTGAATTTTTCTTAGACTCTTGGAAAGATTCCATATTCTCCGCATACTCTTGTTGAGGGTCAAGATTTTTCGGCTGTTCCAAATCTTCATCTAGTTCTGTGAAGTTAGTTTCCAAAGGAGGGACTTGTTCGTTTCCTTCTGGCTCTTCTAGCTGTTGTTGCTGAACTATTTCTTCCATGTCTGGTTGTATCTGAACTTCTTCCTGTGGAGTTTCTTGTACCTCATCTGCTGGCATTTCATATATTCCGAGACCGTTTTTAAAAAGTTCCCTATCTAAGTCATCCGGACTCATAAACCTTTCTTCTTTCGTTCCGTCTCTATTTTTTACGCGTTTCATGAAGAGAGTTGAATTATCATTTAGCTCTGACACAAATATCTTGGAGTAAATTCATTCATGTCATTTGGATGATATGCTATTAAATCATATCCCTTAGCGAGCTTGTATTTTCCAGGTTTGAAATTATATCCCATTTGGTGCTGAGCCATAAAGCTAAATAGGTTCGGGTCAGTATTTCCTTCCTTGAACTTTCTAATAGCTTCTTTATATCTGTCACTAAAGTCAAGAGTATCTGGGTAACCATAGTCTTCCTTAAGCATTTTTAAGAATTCTTGGTTTCCTTGTTCTCTACTTCTTTTATGTCCTTGCTCTGTTTGTGGTTGTTGCTGTGCAGTGTTTTGAACTGTTGGTTGTGGTGCAGTGTTTTGAACTGTTGGTTGTTGTGTTGGTTGTTGTGTTGGTTGTTGTGTTGGTTTTGGTGCATGCCTGTGTCTGTGTCCATGTGACGATGTAAATGTTTTAGGTAGTCCTGGTGCAGGTGCTTCTCTTGGAGGGTTTGGTGGTATATAAGTTCCACCAGCTGGCACATATGTTCCATCTGCAGCATAATGTCCTACCTGACTTTTCGTTTTTAAGAAAGCATTTACTAGGTCTGTTTTGGTCTGTTGTAACTCTTTTTCTTGACTTTCCACAACAGTTGCTCTAACGGCGTCATAGGCACTTTGAACTGCCTGTCTCGTTGCTGCATCTGTTATTTTCGTCATATTTTGTGCTACTTCTCTTAACTCGTTGTCGAAACCTTCAGACTTCAGTTTCTTTCCAGATGAGAAGTCGTTCACTAGTTTCACCTTACTATGAAGAGCTTCGAAGGCGTTCTTAAAGTCAGCATTCATTAAAGCTTCATTTGAACTGTCTTCATCCGCTTGTATTTTTGTCCTTATTGACCCTATAAGTTGGGCTGCTTTGGCGTTGGCTTGGGCATCTAACCAGTCATTATTAGCTTTTATATATTCTGCGCTTTTCATTGCCTTTTGCATGGCTGCGTCGTTATTTTTACTTTCTTGTGCTAAGTTTTCATACTGTACGGTTTGGTTTTGCAACTGTAAAAGTTTTTCTGCCTTTACATTTGCTTCAACTTCTTTTTTATACTCATCGCTATCCATATATGTCTTCAGGGCTTTTTTTTTATCTCTTCATCTTTCAGTACTTTATATTGAGTAGTATGGTTTTTCAAATTTATAACATCTTGTTCCATTTTTGCTACTTCTGCTGCTTTTTCTGACACTTTTTTCGCATATTCCTCTGTACTTAGTTCTTTCAGTTGTTCTTCTTTCTTCTTTTTCTCTACGTTTAACTCATTGAGTTTCTTTGTGTGTCTGTCATATTCTAGTTTCTTTTCGTTTTCACTTATTTGTTTCTGTATGTCTATGTTTGACTTTTTGACATCTGTTATTTGATTTTTGAGTGAACTCAAATTCATTTGACTTTGAGGGTTATAAGCTGTTCCGTCTGCAGCTCCACCATAGCCTGCCATTTTCGCTAAAAGTGCCGCTCTTAAACCTCCACTCTGTGCACCAATAACTCGGTTTAAAAGCATAGGGTTGCTTGACATTTGTTGCAACATAGTGGGGTCATTCATAATTTGTTGTTGCAACTGTTGTTGTGGTGTCAGTTTTACTATTGGATGTTTCAATGCTCTCTTCCTCTTACGTATATTCTTACGTAGCTTACGTGGCATTTTAAGTGAAGTAAAAAACAGTTTTTGACAGATGTTTATATGACACTTTTTGTTCAGCACAAAAAACTACTCGGTCAACGTGTTGTTAGTTTTGTAAAATAACCGTCCTATCTCCGTGCCTATGACGATGAAATCATGACAAATTCATGAGGTGAGAAAAGAGGTGAGAAAACAGGTGAGATCTCACCTCTTCACCTAAACATTATTTTTGTCTGATTTTACGAAGAAGTTTTGACAAAACATTTACGAAGAAGTCTTGACAAAACATGAAAACATATATAATTTGTGAAAAGCGACACATTATATAATGTTTTCGACCCAGAAGAAGGCTTCTTCCCAGAAGCAAGGAGGAAGAAGAAGAGTCCTCCGAATATCAACTTCATTTATATTAAACATCATCAGGGCTAGAAGGCACGAAGTGCCTGGAAGCCCCACTACCTTTTTTTTTTTTTTTTATATTTCATATTTTTATCGATTTTTAAAGTTTTTGCGAAAAGTATTCAATTATTTTTGCTATTTGGTCGGGTAAATGTCAGATTTGCGACATTTTCTGATATGATATTCAGATTCTACGTTGATAATAATGCTTATAGAACCCTCTTGCTATTGTGTCAAAATTGCGAAACCGATAGCAAAAATATCTCGCAATATCAAAATTGAGATATTGAGTGAATTATGCATTATAGAGATTAAAAATATGATTTGTGAAAGCATCTCATCAGTTTCTAGCTAAATCGAAAGTAATTAATATCATATTCGATTAAAATGAAAAGGGAATAGTTTCATTATGCTTTAAATGACAGCCTTATAATATAATCATAGTTTTCGCTCAATATGCAGCATTTTTTTTTCGAAATCTATGGTCAATGTCCTAAATACTGATTGCTTTGCATTCATATCTCTTACATTTTCTATACCCACATCACTATTCATTGCTATTCCTATCTTTTTCATTTTTGTTTGTTTCTCATAATTTCTCAAAAAACACGATAACTTGATATTTGTAAATATCATACTTTATAATGTAAATAAGAACTTGACCTATTAAGAAAAGCAGTAATGAAAAGAAAATCTGAAATTCATAAAAATTACAAGTTTCTGATGACAATTAGCTTAATTAAACCAGGTACAAGATTATATAATTGTATTTTCTATCCAATTATCCATATAATATCTTATCCAGAAAAAATAACTTGATCAATACCAAATGATTTTTTAACTAGTAAATAAAGTATTTTCTTTACACACACATTGTATATCATAGTTTTTTTGGTTTCGCAAAACATCCAAAAACAAATATGCTATAAAAGTGATAATTTTACCAAAACGAAACCCTTATTTTTACTAAAAATTAACGCTTTTGAATGAAATTCAAATGCGTCGCTTTTTCCTAAAATTGAAAAAATTGCGAATTCGCTCAAAAAATTGATTGTGTAATAAGTATACTTATGAGCTAATTGGGAAAATCCCCAAATTGAGAAGACTTTCAATTTGCTCGGATGACTATTTTTAAATTAAAATTTAAAGACTTATTAAAACAAGTTCTTATATTAATATTTCAAAGGAAATTTAAGATGATTCTTTGGAAGAAAACTTTCTGAATTTGAAGTCAATTGAAATTTCTGAACATATTTTGTTCAAAATATTTTCATTATGAAAAATTTTGGTTCGGAATTAAATTAAAGTTTAAAATTTATTCAAAACTCATTCAAAAACAAGTTTAATTGAATTCAATTAAAGTTTTCAATTTTGCAAATTACCTCAGACTTTTCAGAGGATTGAGTTGCCACTCAATCCTCTGAAATAGTCTGTGGTAATTTTTAGTCTCTACACTATTTCAATATAAGCTCCATTTTTAAACAGTTTTTAAAAATCGAGCATTGAAAAGTGTGATGAGACTTTCGAATTAACTTCATTTTAAATGTTGGCTGTATTATTTCTTGCTCAGAAACAGCCTAAAATACATAGGTGCATGCATGACAAGCTTGCAAAAGATGTTAAACTGATTGTGAACAATTCAACAAGTGCCAGAAAAACTCTTGGCAACCAAACATTTGAAAAAATAAGAATTCAATTTGATTATAGATTCATCGATAGCACATTTGAGGATTCTTTTATGTGCAAGGAGGAAAATCAAAAAATAACAATAGATGGTAAAGAATAAACCTGCAAAAATGATGGACTTGTAACAACAGAAAAACTTGAAAATCTGAAAGGTACACTTGAAAATGTAAAGAATTACCTTTCAGAACTTATCTATGTACAAAGAGAAACTAAGCCTTTTCAGCTTAAAAGCCGTCAAAATGACTTTACATATCCAAGTGAGGAAACTGTAACAGAATATGACTTGGTTGTCACTGTTCTAAGTAGGCCTTTTGATGATGATTCAGACGCTCTTGCCATGGCTGCTCCATTGCAATCATTTGATAATTATCGTCCTGTTCAGGGATTTATCTACTGCAACATACTCAAAGCACCAGTAAAGATCGAAAGTGAGACATCGAGTTCTAGATATTCATTCAACACATATTTACACGAAATGTTCCATGTATTAGCATTCTCATTAGATTTATTCCCCATTTCCACCCAATTGGAGATAACACACCTCATAAGGATGCAACATGTGCTCTTAAAAAACTAGGAAAAGATATGACATTTTTAACAACACCATATGCTCATATTTTTGCAAAGAATCGTTATGGTGTCGATAAATTCATTGGTGATAATGGCGCTGAATGCCCAGCAGGCATTGAATTAGAGAACGGTGGAGGTGACAAAACAGCATTTAGTCATTTAGAAGCAAGAACAATGTTAGATGATATCATGATTGGCGTTAATCTTGGTCCAGATGAACAAGATCAGGAGCCATTTAACCGAGTTTCAGATGCAACACTAGCAGTTCTTTTGGATACAGGTAATTATAAATTTGACTATAGAAAGGCATCTCCGATGATATGGGGAAACCCTGAATCAATCAACGGAAAACCAATCGAAAACTTTGCAATTGGTCCACCACAGACAACATTCCCATTCTCATATCTGGTATTTGAAGATCCATATGGAACAGCATTGCCTAATTATAAAACAATTGGTCTGCTTCCATTAAGTGAAGTAGTTGCAAATGCTCATTGTGGCGAAAATAATGAAGATAAGGAATACTGTGATCATAAATCATTTTATAATCCAAAGAATTTAGACTCATACGGTGCATCAGATGTTTTTGATTACATGGTTTTCATTATACCATATATGACTTGCCCAAGTGGTAAAGGTGCAATGCGAGGACTTTCAGATTGTTATGATTATACATGTGATGGATATTCTTCTGTTAATTTTGATGTTAATGGTAAAAGTGTGAAATGCACTAAAGAATCAGATCCAGGATATGAGTATGATGATTATTCGGTTTTATGTGTTGATCCAGAGAGATTCTGCAGAACAGTTAAGTTGTTCGATATGAAATTCAAGAAGAATCCATTTATTACTAATGTTGAACACTTAAGTAACACTGATCAAGGTCCAGGTTCAGATATAGCACCAGATGGAGTTTACGATCCATCATCTTTCGGTCCAGAACCAACTCCAACAGAAGGATCTAACGATGGAATATCTGGAATTTGGAAGAAATACAAGCTTTACATTATAATTGGTGCTGCTGTAATAGTAGTTATTATCTTTGTTATAATTATTGCCGTATGCTGCAGGAAATCGAAGAAATCCAGCCATAACAAGAAGGGCAATAAGCATAAAAATCATCATAAGAGGAGACATTCTAGTTCGGACTATGATGGAGATAAAGTTTAAATATCATTAATATAATGTTTAAATTTGTTATTTTTTCAAGGATCATCATTAATAGTTGAGCTTTATTTCAAAATTAATATCAAATGTTATATAAAATCATATTCTCTGCTCTCATTCTAATAATTATAGCGCGCCTTAACTTACTAATCATGAAAGAGTAAAACAAAATCCTTTATTCTGCAAAAAATCAATTATGAATTCGAATATACTTACATACAAGCTCTTTTTATTGGAAAACAATTCTATGAGTAAGTTTGAAATCAAGAATGGTTTTCTGTGATAAACACAGTTAAATTATTAAAAAAAAATACAAAATGATTTTTCTTAAACGATAGCATTGAGGCGTGAGCTATATCTGTCGGGTATAATTTCTACTTAAATTGAGATTTAAATAATAAATTTAATAAAATTATTTCTTGAAAAACAATAACTCCAGCATTATCCAATGAGTGTCAATACTTGTGAAATATCGTAAAGACATATTATTGCAAAAAAATGCTTCTTAAAAAATAAATAAAATGCGAAATCGCAGATTTGAAAAATGAAGTCAGATTTTCTGCAACGTAAGCCATTCTGGCTAATTTTGTTCTAGGGATAATTTGACTGATGAGTTTCACATTAATCAGCGATCAAAAAGCTGACGTCTTAATTTTTCAATTGTTTATTTTGCTGTTCTCCATTTAAAAATATCTCCAAAATGCTTTGAGTTAGATGAGTTCAATTTTTGATATTTCATAAATCTTCAAATTGTGAGAAAATTACGAAGACTCAAATAAAGTGAAAATATGTAAGGGTTTCGTTTTGCTAAAATTGTCACTTTTATAGCGAATTAATTTTTGGTTGTTTTGCGAAACCTAAAAAAAAATTCGATAGTCATGCTTATAGAACCCTCTTGCTATTGTGTCAAAATTGCGAAACCGATAGCAAAAATATCTCGCAATATCAAAAATGAGACATTTGGTGAATTATGCATTATACAGATTGAAAATATGATTTTTGAAAACATATCATCATTTTATAGCTAAATCGAAAGTAATTAATATCATATTAGATTAAAATGAAAAAGGAATAGTATCGTTATGCTTTAAGTGGCAGTTTTATAATATAATCATAATTTTAGCTCAATATACAACACCTTTTCGCAATATATGGTTAGCAACCTAAATTCTGATTGTTTTGAATTCATATATCTTACGTTTTCTATAATTACATCGCTATTCATCACCATTTCTATCTTTATCATTATTGTTTGTATCTAATAATTTCTCAAAAAACATTAATACTTAATATTTGTAAATATCATACTTTATAACGTAAATAAGAACATTACCTATTATGAAAAACAATAATTAAAGAAAAATATGATAAGCTTTTATAAATGTAATTTTTAATATCTTATATTCAGAACATATAACTAGTAAATAAAGTACTTATTTTATACATACAACATAGGGCATAACACATCAAATGCTCAAATCTATTTTATTTTTATATAATATATCAATCAAAGCAAATTTACATTGTTTTGTTAGATATACTTTATTCGCATCGAAATTGGCGCGTTTCTTTACAAAAGAGCTATTTTTTTCGTGATAAATAAAATTTTTTATTCAACAATAACAAAAATAACAAAATAAAATAACTTCATACTGAACCAGGTCTAATGTAATTGTACCGGAATCTATCTTTCACTAAAAGAGGAGCTAATTTCAAAATCATTATTGCATTACAAAGCCGATCGCCTGTTCTTGCCCTAAGTCCTGTTAAAAGATCTCTTAAGTCCTTGAAATCTCTTTCACGCATTGCTTCTGAAGCTGATATTGATGCGTATTTTTTGATCAAACTTGATAAAAGGGTAACATCGATCTCATCTGTTCCAATAGAAAGAGAAACCCCTTCCATGTAGTCCCAAAACATTTTAATATCGTAAATTGGATGATTTGGATTGAATTGTCCAGTTAGCCATTTGTCGACAATATAATTAATTTGTTGCCTTTCTTCTTGTGTTTTATTATTGAATACTGCAATGTCTTCAATAAATTGATAAATTTCATTATTATCAATTTTGGGAAACTCAATAATATCATAGTTGAGCTCTGCTTCTGGAAAGAATACTTGATTGAGACTACTATTCTTTGCTTGCCTTGATTGCTCAATATGTATCTCTTCTGCATCCTCATGCAGGATCATTTCTGTTTGAACAGAATCTGAGCCGGTGTTGAGAATTGCAGGCTCTGGCATAACTTCTGTTTCTGCAATAAACTGTCTCTCTGCTTCATAATTGACATCAACATTATTTGGGAGGTCAGTATCATCTTCAAAACGATCGCTTTGATAGCGTACAAATTGGGCTGCTTGGTCGGCCAAACCGTCATTTCTGGCAGATTGTCCGGCCAAATTATTATCGTTGACCGCGAGTGAGTAAACATTAATTTTGGCAAAGCTGCTCTGATTGTAATGAGGAACACCAGTAGTTTTGGAAATTACATTTGTAAATTTTCTTTTGAGTTCTGCTGATGTTAAATTCTTGATTTTTTGATGATTAAGGATTGCATTAGCTTTTTTCAAACAATCTTGCTCACAATGCATAAGATTGTATTTTGTCTTGATTAATTCGAGTGCTTCACGCTTTTGACTGTTCTTCATTCTGTGAAACTCACGTCCAATATATGTGAATACAAAAAGCGCATATTGAATGTAACCATGTTTTGTTTGATACATCCTCTGATCCATCTGAGTTTTGAGGATATCATAGAACGGCTGCAAATCTTGATGCATTACTTCCTGTGTCGATATTAAGGCGGAAAGTGTATATGGGAATACTTGAGCGATCGTAATATTATCGCTTTCGAGTTTCTGTGAAAGAAGCTTGAAGGCTGTTAAGAAGGATACGAGAGAAGGAGCGTAAACAAAAAGCACTTTCACGATTCCTTCAATGTGTTCGTGAATTTCTGGAACTTCACGAACATCTGCAGAAACAAGGAAATCGACGATTGATTCGACATGGAAGACTATCCAAGATGCAATGTCATACAAATTTGTCCAACGAGTTAAACAAACTGTTGGGCATCCACCTCCAAGTCGTGATGCAACAGGCTTGCTCGAGAAGATTTTTGAAAACAATTCGACATTTTGGCAAAATTTGTCGAATTTTGGACAGAGTTTTCTTGCATCATTAAGACAAAGGTGAAATGTATGACATCCACATGGAATGGCAAGATGTTCTGGTGCATTTTCAAGGACTGATGCAAGTGCAGACCATTGGACTCTGAGATTGTCTGCTACGAAACCAGCAACATCAATCTGGTAAAATCTTTTGAGAAAATCTGTGATGTGTGAAAGCGCATGTTCATACGCCACTTTAGTACCTGTAAAATTCGGGAATGTCTCTAATGGCATTGGCTTGAGCTGAGATGTTGCGCACATGATTGAACTCGTAAGATATGATCTTTTACCGAGCTTTCCGGCATCGATCGCAACACCCACTGATTCTTCCTTTTTAAACTCCTTTAGCCAAAGATCTTTGTGCATTTTGGCCACACAAATAAAACGTTCTTGGAAGGAAGTACGTCTTGGGAGGTGACTGTCCAAAACCGCGCTCATATTACTAGTTCCTATATGTTTACGTCCAAGGTGCATTGCCATAATTAGAACATTACGGAACAATTGATCATCCACCAAATCCATTGGTAAACTCCTTGAGGCAAAGAGGTACATAATTGCCAGTTCCATTGTATTTAAATCTTTTATACTTTTATCACAATCTTTTAAATCTTCAAAATATGCTTTGACATCCGGATCAATCTGGGGATTTTGACCTTGCTGGCCTTGATTTTGTTGTGTTTGATCTTGATGGTCATCTTGATTCTGGTTTTGGACATCTGTACGCCTTGTTACATCGTAAAGTGTAGGTTGGCCAAAATAGTGCTGATGTTTGAGTGGATATGCTTCAGGATCTACTGTAGGCACTTTCTGAAGATGATATTTTGCGATATAGAAATCGCACTGGATGTCATTTTTAAAATGATTACACTGTAAATATGCATGATTTGATTCATCGTAACAGTTAACAAAACCTTCAGGTGGTGGCTCTCGAGAGTCCGCCAAGGTAAGTTTCTTATATTTCTTATGGAGATATTTCCCAAGTGGTCTTTTTGTCATTAATCAAAGTAAATGAACGACCAAGGTATTCAAAAAGTGGCCGAAAAGAGAGGAGAGAAAGAAAAGTAAAAAAGGAGTAAAAGAAATGACGATATCTCCACGTCTGATCGGTATTTTTCGATTCTGACTGCAGAAATCGATTTTTTAGGGGATGTAGATTTTATTTATCACGAAAAAATAGCTCTTTTGTAAAGAAACGCGCCAATTTCGATGCGAATAAAGTATATCTAACAAAACAATGTAAATTTGCTTTGATTGATATATTATATAAAAATAAAATAGATTTGAGCATTTGATGTGTTATGCCCTATGTTGTATGTATAAAATAAGTACTTTATTTACTAGTTATATGTTCTGAATATAAGATATTAAAAATTACATTTATAAAAGCTTATCATATTTTTCTTTAATTATTGTTTTTCATAATAGGTAATGTTCTTATTTACGTTATAAAGTATGATATTTACAAATATTAAGTATTAATGTTTTTTGAGAAATTATTAGATACAAACAATAATGATAAAGATAGAAATGGTGATGAATAGCGATGTAATTATAGAAAACGTAAGATATATGAATTCAAAACAATCAGAATTTAGGTTGCTAACCATATATTGCGAAAAGGTGTTGTATATTGAGCTAAAATTATGATTATATTATAAAACTGCCACTTAAAGCATAACGATACTATTCCTTTTTCATTTTAATCTAATATGATATTAATTACTTTCGATTTAGCTATAAAATGATGATATGTTTTCAAAAATCATATTTTCAATCTGTATAATGCATAATTCACCAAATGTCTCATTTTTGATATTGCGAGATATTTTTGCTATCGGTTTCGCAATTTTGACACAATAGCAAGAGGGTTCTATAAGCATTATTATCAGAGTAGAATATGAATATCATATCAGAAAATGTCGCAAATCTGCCATTTACCCGGCCAAATAGCAAAAATAATTGAATACTTTTAGCAAAAGCTTTTAAAATCAATAAAAATATGAAATATAGATATTAAAGAGACTCTATATACGATATTCATAAAGATTTTCCAAAAAGATCACATCGCAATATCAAAAAAGTGACGTCCTCAGTGGAGTCAGAGATTGGGACAAAGTTGCAATTCGGCACTTTTTGTAAAAAAAATGGGGTCATACTCATAATGAATAGAGACTTATAGCCAAGTCTTGATATCATGCAGGGAGAATATACATTGATAAGCAATTATATTTTATAGTAGTAGTATTCAGAAATTCTTACAATTTACAATACAATTTTAAAAAATGGATAAAGACTTATAGCCAAGTCTTGATATCATGCAGGGAGAATATACATAGATAAGCAATTATATTTTATAGTAGTAGTATTCAGAAATTCTTACAATTTACAATACAATTTTCAAAAATGGATAAAGACCAATAGCCAAGTCTTGATATCATGCAGGGAGACTCTCTACATACAAATACAAAAATTGATTATCATAAGGAAATACAAATTTATCAATTTTCATGTGAAAATTACATAAATTTGTTCTCCAATAAATAGCAATAATACTTTGAATGTTATATTAAGTAATATAGCTTCAGGTAAATAAGCTTACACTTCAAAAATATACTGTTTATTCATTAATTTTTAAAAAAGTCCAAATTATCTAATCTTGCTTACTCTTCCTTTAAACTTCTTTGTGCCAAATTTAATATTGTCTTCAAAGATGGAATAAGGACATTAGGTTCAATCCTTCGGCTTTCGACAATTTCCAAAATGTGTTGAATTAATTTCAAACATTCATCGTGTTTTGAAGCTCTTTGCTCAACAATCTGATTACCTGCCCTTGTAAGAATTCTTACTGCTCTATCTTCATTCAAAACATTAGCGACTTGAACCTTAATAATCGCATTTGGAATCACAACAGTGATGAGAGTTATGACGATATAAAAAATATTTTATTATACTCATTCGAAATTAAAAATAATAAAATTTATATATATTAATTTCATTAAATCAAGGTTAAAAATCTCACCGGCAAAATAACCTCAGTGTGATAAATTTATCACCGGAAAAATTTACAATAAGGCTAATACCGAAAATATCGAAAAATCAACATTTAAGGTTAATTTAAGAGTATGCACTTTTGTCACCTACTCGATATGAGTCAATTCCTAAATGAATTATGAGATAATCAAACTTTGAACAATTTTATTGGTTACCTATGATAATTTATTTGCAAATATGTAAATTCCTATAAATTTTAGATTCGGATAGCAAGATTTTAAGGATTGAAAGATCATTTCAATGGAAGATTTTTTTTCAAATGTTTACAAAATCTAGCTAGCTAAATGTTTTTTTGGCGAAATTGCGTATTGTACGTTTTTTTCGCAAAACGAAACCCTTAAAATATGTTTAACCGATTTAATTTTACTATTAAAAATCTGATAAAACTTTGGAAGAAATAAATTCTGAACAACGATTTTATTTTATGAAAGAAAATTGCTAGAATTTGCAAAAATTAATTTGGTTTGATGTGTAACAATTTTATATAAACGTTATAAAATAATTCAACATTTCAAATGATCACATCACCGCCTCAATATTATCCATGCAGTAATTCTAAATAATTTAAATGTTTCGAAATAATTGATTCGATATATAGGGTGTCCAAAGGTGCGTTTAGCACAGCGCTCTATATGAGACTATTAAAGGAGATATATGCTGATTATAAATATATAATAAAAAATATGAATATATGTATATGATGAGTATGTTGTATTTTGGCGCCATGCCGGTATATAAAATGAATTTTGAGACAAGAGGCGGTTTCGCGGGAAATTTTGGCGGGATTTTTTTCATTTTTTTAATGAATCATAAAGAAAACATCCTCGCTCTTGCAAAAAAATGCAAAGACTGTAAAAAAATCTACGAGACATTGGTAAAATGCTTCGGTATGGATGCTCCTAGCTATTCCACTGTAACGTATCATGTTAGGATGTATCACTTCATGAACAAAAAGGCGCCCATCATAAAAATTGACAAAAAATCGCCGGATCAAAGAAAAATCAAAGCAATTCTTCAAGCGCTAGATGAAGACCCAAGAGCATCACTCAGAAGGATAGAGGAGATGACAAAGATTCCACGTACAACAGTCAGTTATTATCTGCACAATTATTTGAACTACAAACTAGCGTATACACGTTGGGTTCCGCACAACCTTAATTCAGTTCAAAAAAAATCTAGAGTCCAATCTTCGAAAGAGCTCCTCTCTATATTGGGTGCGTATCAATCCAAGAAGTTTCGCTTTTTAGCAACAGGGGACAAGTCTTGGTTTCAATATGCAACAGAAGCCAAAATCATGTGGATCCCGAAGGATGAAAATCCGCAAACATTCCCGAAGAAAAAAATTGACACACCAATGATGATGTTGTCGGTTTTTTGGGGCGTGAATGGCATCATCGCAATTGGTATTCTTCAAAAACCTAATACGATGAATGCTCAGTATCTAATTGACAATGTTCTTACTCAAATTATCAATTCTGATGAGTTTGAGAAATCCAAACAACAAAAACAAAAGTTTGCAATTCATTTTGATAATTCAAGAGTTCACAAAAGTCATAAGGTAATGAATTACTTGGTGGAAAACAATGTCAAAGTTGTTCCAAACCCAATTTATTCACCTGATATTGCACCCTCTGACTTTTATTTATTCGGCACGCTAAAAAAGAGAGCTGAAGGACGCGAATTCGCGAGTCCAGATGATCTTGAAAATTTTGTAAGAGAGCAATTTGAGCAATTTTCTCATGATGATTTAAAGCGTGTCTTTCAAGCCTGGATCGATCGCTGCGAACGCGTGATTGAATTCAATGGTGATTATATTTAAATAAACTTTATATATATGTAACTTGTTTATTTCTATTCGCAGTATTCAGGTTTGTGCTAAACACACCTTTGGACACCCTATACATTCAAAAAAATTGAGAATCGAATCGAAGTTTTTCTATTATTTTAATGTTGACATTACTACTTTTTGCAGAGGAATTTCCTAAAATACATAGATGTATGAATGGAGAGATAACAAAAAATGTTAAGCTAATAGAGAACAATGCAACAAAATCAAGAAAAGTTCTCGGCAATCAACCATTCGAAAAAATCAGGATAGCATTTGATTATAGATTTGTCGATGGTTCATATACAGATGATAATATGTGCAATTATGTAGGTCAACAAATATTTACAGTTGATGGTGAAGCACATGAATGTGAAAGTGATGAACTCGTTACACGCGAAAAGTTGAAAAATATAAAAGGTACACTTGAAAATGTAAAAAACTTTTATACTGACCTATTATATGTTCAAAGATTAACTGAAAAATTCACATTACAAGGATTTCCACAAAACTTTGAATATCCATCAGATACAACAGCAGAAGATATCGACTTGGTTATCACAGTCCTTAGTAGACCTTTTGGAAAAAACTCGGCTGTCCTAGCTGCTGCTGCACCATTACAGGTTGACTCAAATTCTCATCGTCCTATCCAAGGGTTTATCATTTGTAACATGTTTAGGGCTCCAAACTCGATTCAAAGCGAAACATCCAGTAAGAGGTATGACTTTAACACATTTTTGCATGAAACATTACATATTTTAGCATATCATTCAAGTCTATATCAACATTACCATCCAATAGGAGATAATACACCACATAAAAGTTTTAACTGCACTCTCAAAAAGCTGGGTAAGGAAATGACCTTCTTAACAACACCATATGCTCACATTTATGCAAAGAATCGTTATGGCGTTGATAAATTTGTTGGTGATGAAGGCATAGAATGTCCAGCGGGTATTGAATTTGAAAATGGGGGAGGGGATGGAACAAGTGGTAGTCATTTAGAAGCCAGAATTCTGATAGAAGATCTGATGATTGGTGTTAATATGGGTCCTGAATATGATGACAGAGTACCATTTAATAAATTAACAGATGCAACATTAGCAGTTCTTTTGGATACAGGTAATTATAAAGTTGATTATAGAAAGGCATCTCCAATGATATGGGGAAATCCTGAATCAATCAACGGAAAACCAATCGAAAACTTTGCCATTGGTCCACCACAATTAACTTTCCCGAAATATTACCTTATTGATAAACAAAATCCAAGCATAACATGGTTTGACTACAAAACCATAAGCGTAGTTCCAATGATTGCAAATACAACAGATGCTCGCTGTGGACAAGAGGACCAATATGATGTGTATTGTAATTATGTTTCATTTTACAATCCAAAGAATCTTGATTATATTGGAAATAGTGATATTTTTGATTTTATGGCTATCTTTAGCCCATCAGTATCATGTTCAAACGGACAAGCTGCTCTACCTGGTATTTCTAATTGTTACGTTTATACGTGTGATGGATATTCTTCTGTTACATTTGATATCAATGGTAAAAAGCATAAGTGTACTAAAGAAACAGATCCAGGATATCTATATAATGATACTGATGGTACAAAATTTGCAGTTTTTTGTGTTGATCCGGAGAGATTTTGCAGAACAGTTAAGTTATATGAAATGAAATTCAAAAAGAATCCATTCATTACTAATGTTCAGCATTTAAGTGATATTGATCAAGGTCCAGGTCCAGATATTGCACCAGAAGGAATCTACCAGGCATCACAAGCTCCTGGACCATCAGCTACACCAGTTAGTCCTGATGGTTCTGAAGAAGGAGGATCTGGAATTTGGGAGAAATACAAGCTTTACATCATTATTGGAGGCGCAGCTCTTGTTGTTATTATCATTGTTATTATTATTGCAGTTAGCTGCAAGAAACCAGAGGAATCTCATCATAAGCATAGTAATCATCATAAGCATAAAAGTCATCATAAGAAGAGGCGATATTCCAGTTCTTATTCTGATAACGATTATGATAGCGATTATGATAGCGATTATGATAGTGAATATGTATAAATTAGAAAATAGTCTTTAGCAGACTATAAAAACAATAAATATTTCTACATATTGATTAACGAATACAAAACTATCAAAAACTAAATATTTTCTTTGGATGACTTTATTGATTTTAACTAATACCCTATAATTCCTGGGTTGTCAATTTTTTTGGGGGCCTATGGAGAAATTTACTTTATCAATAGCGCACCATAGATTCGAATCCAGAGCCTATAATTCTAGAAGTAGATGAAGGTACCCTAGAATAACTATGTGGTGTAGTTTTTATTGCTATTTAAGATATCACATAAAATATATTAATCAAATAATAAAAATTTCAATAAAATTAAATAATTGTTATTTTTATATAGAGTAGATATTATTTCTATATTTAGATCGAAAAAATAAATAATTCTGAAGTACTAGTAATATTCATCCATGATGATTTATTTTTCAATATTATACAATAAGAAATATATTTATAAGTTTTTTTTGAAAAATGTTTAAAATTGAGAGATCAAAATTTCGATTTGTGAAAAGAAATCATAAATCAAATATGTCCTAATTTTTGTTTTTATAGGGTATACATGTTTTATACTCGAAGTACGGTATGTTGTTGTTTTTTTATTCAATAATTAAAAACTTGCATACAGGTCGTAAGGTGTTGGAATATCGTACACAGAGGTTACGCATATGTCTAGGGCAACTATTTGTTATGAATGAGTGTATTTTAAAAGATTTGAAATATCATAAGATTGATCCAAAATGGCATTAGAATAAATGTTTTTATCCAATGTTAATTATATTTTAAATAAAGTAATGCAAAACTAATGACTTTTGAAAATTGAGAGAGAGAACAAAAAATAGAGTTTTTAAGAAACTAAATGTTGAAATAAAAAAAAAAAAAAAAAAAAAAAAAAGGTAGTGGGGCTTCCAGGCACTTCGTGCCCTCTAGCCCTGAAGATGTTTAGTATAAATGAAGTTTTTATTCGGAGGGCTTCCAGGAGCTTTTCACAAATTATATATGTTTTCATGTTTTGTCACTTTTCTGTCACTTTTCAGGTAAAAACATTTTTATTATATATATAAAATGAATTTTACAAAACCACCGTTACCCTTCTTTGGAAATAAGAGTAGATGTAAAGATATTCTATTGAGAGAACTTAAGAAACTACCGAATGGTCTAACATTTGTAGATTTGTTCGGTGGAAGTTTCTATATATCCCATTTGTGCCATACAATATTCCCAGACTCAAAGATTATATGCAATGACTTCGACAACTATATGAACCGTCTCAAACATATTCCAGACACTAACAAAATATTGAAAGAGTTAAAAGAAAAGATACCTATAGGTAAGATGGAACGTATACCATTAGATAAGAAAAATACTGTCAGAGAGGTTTTGAAAAAGGCAGAGTATATTGACTGGGATAGTATATCTGCTAGACTATTATATAGTGGTGCTATAAGAGTTCATGACATTGAAACACTTATGTCAAAAGTTTTATATCTTAACTATACAAATGTTTTCAAAGAGAACATAGAAAAATATATTGAGGGTATAGAGTTTGTGAGATGTCATTGGACAGAGTTGTATGAAAAATATAAAAAAAGGAAAATGTTTTCTTTATAGTGGACCCGCCGTTCTATAACACATGGGATTTTCAATACCAAGTAGACTGGACTTTGAGAGACTCTTTAGAAACTTTAGACGTTTTACATAACCATCCATGCTTTTACTTTACATCCGATAAAAGTGGTTTGGAAAGTGTCATGAGATGGTTAGAGGACATACATGACTATGAGTTTAGATACGATAAGATAGAATATGAGAGAGGTCCTATAAACTGGAGAAAGTGTCATAACAAAGAAATTTTATTGTAAGTAAATGTGGTTTGAAATAGGACTACTTGTTTTAGGTTTTTTCCATTGTGTCATTTACTTATTTGACGTGGCAGAAAGATATAGAGAATATGAAGATGAACCAATGCCTGCAAATGTTCAGCATATGTACTCGTAAGAGATATTTTTATCTAATATTAAATGGACTCACAGAACTTAGCGAATGCACAGCAACTGGACAACCAAACCCAGAGAATATTCCAAATGAAGTTAAATACAAACTGCAATGGCAAACTATGGTCAAGTGCCAACAGATGTACAAATGCAAACTGCATGTCAAATGACGCTGCGTTAGGTTTGCCACCATGGTATGCAAATATGAGATGGAAAGAGTTTTATACAAACCCTGAAGTGGGATATAAACAACTTTATGCAGATGACGCGAACACAGGAGTTGACCCAGAATATGTTTTCTACCAGAGGAGAAACAGAATGTATGAGCTCCAGTTAAAGAATGCTATGGAATCAACAGGAAACGTAAGAGACTAGGCGGACATTAGATTTTTACATATAGTAAAATGGGTTTCTTCAGTAAGATAGGAAACTTCTTTCGAAATGTTGGAAGAGGTATATGGAATGGAATAAAAACCGTAGGAAGAGGAATTTGGAACGGTGTCAAAAATATTGGTAAAAGAGTAGGTCAGTTTGTTGGTATTATACCTAAAGACCCTGAACCAGAAGAGCAAGCTCCTGTTATACAACAGCCTGAACCTGCACCACAGTCTAGTTGGCAACCAAATCCAACACCTCAACCGTATTAAAAAATTATATTTTTACCGTTCGATAGTAGTTGTATATGAAACTAAGTTCTAAGTAAAACGCATGGTATAATGGAATTATTCTTTTTCTTCCATCTGTAGTAAACCATACTTGAAAGTCTGAAATACTTCCACTTGGTGGTTCATATAACTTTGTAGGTTTTTCGTAAAAGTCATTTGCCAAGCATAAAAAAAGTTTTGTGCACCAGAAAATGAAGCATGAACTATAATAGCAGCTGGGTCGAAAACATCTTTAAATAAATATGGTTCATCTCTTGCATATCGACTGTAAATATTTGCTAAAGGAAGTTCGACTTTCTGATTTAACATTCTTTGCAAATAATACCATGACATTGCAGTGAATTCTGTATATATTTGTTCGTCTTTCTTTGGATTGTCTTCGTAGATTTGAAATGACACTTGTGAATTTTGTTTGTCATATACAATTCTCACATAAAGTGTGCTCTCGTATTTGCATATTCATCAGCATATTTTGCATAACATGAATTTATTTTATCTTCTATATTTTTTAACGCAGTCTGTAGAGAAGATGAAAGGTCAACTTGTATTAGCTCAATTTCTTCCCACATTTTTCGTTTCCCTTCAGATATATAATCTATATGAAACCTTACAATAAATGGAAAACTTTTATCTTCTACAGACACAAACTTCATTCTACGAAAGCCAATAGCTTTTGTGACAGATGGGTCTCTTAGCCATCTTAATGGGTAGTCAAAACGATAGCCTTCATGCTTTACGGTCTCTGTCTCAAACTTTTGACCGACATTAGTAAAAAGTTCATCTAATGGTTTAGTTGTAGCAACTCTTGAATTTTCTTTTTCTATTGGAAGCATATTTTATCTAGAATAAAAATGTCAAATGAAACAGCGTCTATGAGAGAAATACAACACCGACAACTCATTATGCAAGCTCTAAATAAGAACACAACAAACTTTTCAAACTATTCTAAGATATCTGAGTCATTGAAAGAAGGAAACTTAAAACTGACGATAAACCCAATGACAGATGAGTTTCTGTTTCAAGACAGTAAGAACCATACTGTTTGTATAAATCCAACAAAAAGAACTTTAAACGAGAAACCTATAGATGAACTTCTTTTGAAGGCAGATATTGACAACAAAGCTGACAAAGAGTATGTCATTGAAAAAGTTCAAGAAGAACATGACAGAGCAGATGCAACATATGCAACGAAAGAACATACTCATCCTGAACTAGCAGACAAAACATATGTTGACAATAAAATGTCAAGTGAAGTGACAAGAGCTGACAAAGAATATTCTAAAAAGACTCATACACATACCATTGCAAATATTACAAACTTACAAGAAACCTTAAACAGGAAAAGTGACGTTGGACATACACATAGCTTCTTCGCAACTGTTGGTATAGAAAATATTGAAGGAACGGTTGAAGAAACTGGTGGGGATGCAATATATTGGAAACCTCCTAACTTTCCACAAGGTTTAACATCGGAAGAAGACATAACAACGATGAGATACATTAGATGTAGAGATGTTTATGTCATGGAGGATGAAAATAAAGTTAAATTCACTGCTCAAGATTTATATGACAAGAAAGCAGACAAAACAGAGCTTCAAACATTAAAGACAGAAATACTTCAAACCATTTACCCAGTTGGTTCTATTTATACGTCAATGAACTCTACCAGACCAGAAGTAGTACTTGGTTTTGGAACTTGGACTCAAATACTCGAAAGTTTTTTGTATTGTGCACACACTCCAAAGAAAACAGGTGGAAGTAAAACGATATCTGTCGACAACTTGCCACCACATAGTCATTCTGGTACAACAAACTTTTCTGGCGACCATAGCCACTCATTAAGAGACCACCCATTATACAACTCAGAGTATGAAGCTGGCTATGACGTTTTATCTCCAGATTATAACCATTCAGCAAAAAAGACTTTTCGACAAACTGAACCAGGAGGAAACCACCAACATACTTTTACAACAACATCTACAGGACTAGGTAAAAAATACATGCCACCTTACATGACAGTTTGTGCATGGTATAGAAATGCTTAGTCGTCATTTTCAACTTCTTTAGCATATTCGTCAGGAGTTGTCTTATATTTGTTAGGAACTGTCTTTGAAAGTATACCACCTTGAACTTTGACAAGTTTGAAACGAGGTCTGACAATAGTCGTTTTATCTTCTGCTTGCAGTCTGTACATTTTGCCATGTTTGCCTAAAACTTCATAATATTCTCTTGTATACTTTCTTCTATTTTTACGAACACGAACGTGAGTACCTGTCGAGTTCCCATTGTTGTCATAGTCAATAGTATTTTCATATGGGTCGCGTTTAGGTATTTCTATTTTTACTTTGTCACCTTTCTTAAGTTTGAAGCCTGGCATTCTTTCTTGTTTGTCTCTTTTGACTAAACTATTAAATATATAGTCTTTCTCTAAGTCGGGGTTGTTTTTCATTTCTTCGGGGGAGTGGTTTCCCAAACCTTTTTGTTTACGGCTATTGTAAATATTTAAAACTTGTCTCATCTTTGCCATGGAGAAGTGTCTATATTTGTCGTCATATGACATTTCATCTACCTCACCACCTTGTGGTTGGTTTAAGTCTCTTAAGATTTTTATACAACTGTCAATGACACCAAGAGCAGAATGGTTTTGGTCGACAATGAAATATTGGTTTACATTTTTTGAACGCAGATAGTTTTTAATATCGTCTGATTTGAAAGAACTTTCACAGTCAGATGTCAGTTTTGTTGGATGGTATTTGTCAACGAATATTGTCAAAGCAGTTTTCACATCTAAAATATTTTTGGACTGTAATGGTATGGCTTCACAGTATCTTGTGTTTTGACCGACAAATATTAGCCAGTATGGTGGTCCATCTTCTCTATACCTCGGAATGTTTTCCAAGATATCCATAAACCAAGCATTTGGTGTTGAACTAAAGATTTTTACCATGAGTGCTTTCTTTGTCGCTTTAGAAACATAGGGGTCCTTGTTTGGATTCGTCATTTTTTAACCCATAAGAAATGGGTTTATTTGGCGCATTAGCAGGAGTTGCATCCAGATTTTTGCCCGCAGTGGGAACAATAGCTAGAGGTGTATTTGGAGTTGGAAGGAAGATTTTGAGTACATTAGGTATACTTAAAGAGAAAGCACAACCTATTATACAAACTGTACAGAAAGGTTGGGATGTAGCACGAGATGCAGCAAATCTTATTCCAAATCCTGAAACAAGAGGAAAAGTTCAAGGATGGATGGACAATGTAGGAAGACAAGCAGGAAACTACTATAACAAAGCAAATGACTACTATAACCAAGCAGGGCACTACATGGACCAAGGTGAAAGATTCTTTAACAGAGGATATAACCATGCACAACAATGGGTAAACAACAACCAACCGCAACCACCTCAACGTGGGGAATGTAAAATTTTTTACTGAGATGAAATGAACAATACAGCATTGAGACAAATGGGTTCAAGATGGATTTGTCGACTTCCAGCAGTTACACAACCACGTGTTTGTCAAGTTCTTCCTATACCTCAGGAAGTTTTAGACCGACTTAAAAAACCTAAACAACCAGTTGAAAACAAAACAAACTAAAATTTTTTACTGAGATGAAATGACCGAAGAAGTTGAAACGGTAGATTTGACACCACAAACAAAAAGTTCAGAACCATTGTCAAAACCTGTCAAAGAACTTACAGATGAAGAGAAAAATTCAATAATAGAAAGTGCCAGGTCTGGAAATACAAACCCTAACTATAAAGTCACTTTTCATAGAAATGGAACGGCTAGTATCTCAAAAAAGAAACAGACTCTCACAAATAAAATATTGAAGTCTGAAGGAGCTTTCGAGACAACAGATGGAAGGTATTCTTCACTGACCAACAGTTCATTATAGAACATCTCATTGACTTAGAGTCAAAATATTCTAAACTTTACAACAAACACAAAAAGTTGAAAGGAAAACAAAAACAAATGGCATATGATATTTATGAAGATGTTGACGACACAACCATACCTGCAAGTGAAGTAAAGTCAGGTGAACCAAAAAGTGACGAAAAACCGATAGAAGAAGGTGAGCCAAAAACTGAAGATAAACCAAAACCAAAGTTTAGTTTCCAAACTAAACCAAGTCAACCTTCATTAGCTGGTATGGGTTGGCGTCAAAGACTTATGGTAGCAGGAGGTTATGTAAAGTAAAAGGAAAACAGTATATTTTTCAAAAAAATATTTTTTTTATTTTATTTGAAATGTACGCTGGGTTTTGTTGAACAGACCGTTGGGAAACTTGTTTGTTAGATGAGAAATATGAAATTCACTGTTGTGAGTCATTTGAAGTCAGAAACAAAAAGACAAAAAGAGTTTTAAGCGAATGGGAGCAAAATGACGGATATGCTAGGATGAGGATTGGTGGAAAACACTATTTTAAACATGTTGTCATTGCAACTCATTTTATACCGAATCCTAACAATCTACCTTTTGTAGACCACATAAACCATATAAGAAACGACAATAGACTTGAAAACTTACGCTGGGTCACTTGTTCTGAAAACAGTAAGAACATAGGCAAATTTAGAGATATTGTATTCGAATTTGTCGACGAACTAGAAGATGAAGCAATTGAAATTACAGACTATGGTAAGCATACGTTTGAGTTTTACTACTATAGCGAAGAACAGGACTCTTTCTACCTTTATACCGGCGTAAACTATAGAAAATTACAAGTATGTTTTACTAAGGCGGGCTATGCTTATGTAAACACTAGAGATACAGATGGAAAACACGTTCATATATTTCTCAACAAATTCAAGAAGCTATATGGCATACCATTTTAAAACGTTTTTAAAACAGTATATTTTTATTTTATTTGAAATGCTTCAGGTTGAAAAACAAAGAACAAAAGCAGCAGATACAAAACCGTTAGACTATATCTTTACAAACGCTGGTAGGAATATATCAGATGAAGAAATTTCATCCCGAATTGTCTTTCATATACAACTACGGAAAAGTGCTGAAAAAGTATTGAAAAATATATTTTAGGGTAGATGGTTAGATCTAACCTCATTTCTAACCTCTTTTCTACCATCGTAGAAAACACACAAAACTCTTGAATTCTGTTGCTGAATTCAATAAAAATATATTTTAGGGTAGATGGTTAGATCTAACCTCATTTCTAACCTCTTTTCTACCATCGTAGAAAACACACAAAACTCTTGAATTCTGAGTAAAATTCTGAGTAAAATGACATATGGAACACATACTTTTTTCAGTAAGGACATATGGGGTAGAAATGAGGGTAGAAAACAGGTTAGATCTAACCTTCTACCCTAAAATATATTTTGGGTCATTTACACTCATTGACGAAGAAGTCTCGACAAAACATATACGAAGAAGTTTATTTCCTGTGTTGTTGTCTCTTCCGATAAAAGTTTCGAACATGAGAACCAAAAAACGTTTTTTGAGATTGCGGAAGAGTTCAGGCAAACGTTCATATTCTGGATATGTTGGGAGCAGTTCGAAACATCTGAGCTGACTTTCGGACAAAATTGGGACAATGTCAGAAAATTCATCTTTGGTCGGACTGCTTGAAGGTAAGTCCCTTACATGTAAGTAGCTCTGGTAAAGTCTTCTCATTTCTGCTAACTTTTGGAGTATAGCTTCGTAGTTTAGAAGTTTTAATTTTAATTGTCTTATTCCACTCTTTACTTCTAAACGGTAAGTATCCATGAGGTCAAGAGTAGCTTTGGTAGCTTTAAGTGGAGCTATTTGTTCCTTGACTTCTGCAATTTTGGTTGCAATTGTGGTTTGAGCTCCTTCAAGTTCGCCGTCTATGTCGTTCTCAACGCCTTCAACCATGGCTTGAAACTCTTCATCGGTCCATTGAGATTGGTGTGGGACGAATTTAACTTGCTTCATTCAAAAAATGAAAAAAATGTTTTTACTCAAAGCGTGCCATGTATATGGCTATAAGAAACTTACCAGAAGGCTTCTTCTTCACATGAGTCTTTGGCAACTTGAGAGTTCTTGTTGGAGTTCTTGTTGGAGTTCTTGTTGGAGTTCTTGTTGGAGTTCTTGTTGGAGTTCTTGGGGGAGGTGGCTCTGGAATTTCAATTCTCTCTCGAGCGCAACAACAGATGTCAGAATAACATTCCCCACTGTCTTTCTTGCCACCATAAATTGTGTATTGACCGAACTTGCATTTGCAGGAAGACCTGTCAATACAAGGTTCACAGTTGAAATAGTTGTACTCATACCTGGTGAGTACGAGTGTGAGTAAAAACATAAAAAAAGTGAAGTTAAAATGAGATGTTTACTGAACTGGTTGGATGTCGCCTTCACAGGTTATGTAGAACGGCTGACCAGAGTAGTGAAGTAGTGCTCTGAGAATTTGTGTAATTCGTGGAATTGGGCTCTCACGATATGGAAGTAGTATCCAAGGACGTTTCATGAAGAACTTCAAGAGGGCTTCTTTCTTCACATCCTTAATATCATCGAATGCAGTGCCTTCTGGAACTTGAATTGCAACACCTGTTTCAATTTCCAACTTTAAGACACTATTCTTGGACAACCAGAAGCCAATGGACTTGCTTGGTTTGCACTTGCTGAGATATTCCTTCACGGTTTCATTTACCTCAATTAGATAAATTGCTTCGTCTAAGGGGTCAAGCTCCATACTGAGTCAGTACAATATTGTACTTTTTCAAGACAATGTTGTACTTTTTCAAGACAATGTTGTACTTTTTCAAGACAATGTTGTACTTTTTCAAGACAATGTTGTACTTTTTCAAGACAATATTGTACTTTTTCAGAACAATGTCTCTCAAATTTGAGGACAGCTGTACTTTTTCAGAACAAGTCTTGAACTTTTTCAGAACAATGTTGTACTTTTTCAAGACAATGTTGTACTTTTTCAAGACAATGTTGAACTTTTTCAGAACAATGTTGTACTTTTTCAAGACAATGTTGTACTTTTTCAAGACAATATTGTACTTATTCAAGACAATGTTGTACTTTTTCAAGACAATATTATATTGTTTCAGAACAAAGACGGTTAAGACACAAACGAATGTCCGACGTCCCACCTACTGAACCCGTTCCACAGCCAGAAGAACAGCATGCTCCAGCACCACAACAGGTTCCACCTCCACAAGGCTACCCACAGCAACCTCAGTTCCAACAAGGACCTCCGAATTACTACCAATTTCCACCTCAAGGTTACTACCCACCTCAAGGTTACTACCCACCACAAGGCTTTCCAAACTACCCACCTCAACCCATGCCTTACTTCCCTAACCCTTGGATGTTCATGTCAAACCCTCCACCCCAATTCCAATCTCAATCCCAATCGAAGAGAGACCAAGAGTTCGAAGAAGGTCTGAACCGCTTACGCAAAGAGTATGCTACAGCTCCAATGGAAGATGACAGGCTTTCAGTCTCTTCCCTCAAATCGACCGATTCGACTCGTACCACAGATTCGGTCAAAGACAGAGACGACTACCTCAAGCAGTCTGAGAGACTCTTCATCCTACAACCATTTACAGTTGGAGCTCTCAAGAACATGCGCAATTACGAAGGTCAGACACCAGCTGGAGACCGCAAAACAGACGTACTCGCAAGAGCAGTCCAACTGGTCAAGACAAAGACTGAGATAGTCGACTTCATTCTTGCAGCTTGCCCATACAAGTAAAAAAAAAACAATTACGAGTTAAACTTTTTATTCTTTCTTTTCTGAGTTGTTTAGAGCTGGTTTCTCTTGTAGAAACCTTTCGTACTCTTCCATGGTCATGTAATTGCGAATTTGGTACGCAATTCCAGGTTCGTTGTTTTTGAACCTTACGTATGTAACGCTTCCATCCTCCTCAGGGAAGTAAGCTGCTAACATCTGACCAAGTTTTCTCGGTGACTCGGAGCTCATAAAAATGTCACTTTTTAAACGTTAAGTTTTTAGTCTTATTTTACCCTTTGTTTACCCTTTGTTTGTCAAGGTAGTATTGGAGTGCAATTTCTCCAAATTCTCTGTGTCGGAGTTCTTCAGCATTTTCCAAGGTGTACCTGGAGAACTCAAAGAAGTTGTCAAGAAGATACTGCCATGCTGCTCTTCTGAGTTCGTCGGTATTTTGGAAGTGTTGCACCTTCGAGTCTTCGGACATGAAAAAATAACACTTTTTCTATTAAACCGTTTTCTAACATGGTCTAAAACTCTTGAATTTTCATGAAATTTACACCAAAAATATAATTTATGTTAGAATGTTAGATCTAACATGTTTTCTAACACGTTTTCTAACATGGTCTAAAACTCTTGAATTTTCATGAAATTTACACCAAAAATATAATTTATGTTAGAATGTTAGATCTAACATGTTTTCTAACACGTTTTCTAACATGGTCTAAAACTCTTGAATTTTCATGAATTTTCCCGAAATAAAAAATAAAATTAGTTTTATTTTTTATTTTATTATTTTTTTTATTTTGTATAAAAACATGATTTCAACAATCGGCACAACAACAGTTCAAACAACTACAGCACCAAACTCGTTAGTCATGAATCCTACGTCAATGTTAGTAGAGATGAAAAACTTCATTCCTTCTTCATATACTTTCGAAACAAAAATCCAGAAGATAAAGCAGGAATTGTTAACGAATAATTTAGACTGTAGTGCGAAAGATGAAACAAATGAACAGTATCTTTATGAAATGCAGGACATTATTGACCATTTACCCAAATTGCCTGAAATCCAACAACAAAAACTAACCATTCCCGAATTTGACGAAATAGAAGTCAAAGCAACTGACTCAGTAGAAATAAAGAAGTTCATACGAAAGGTAAATTATGAATTCCTTGGTTTTCATTGCAACCATAAGGTTATGGACAAAGATTGCGACATGGTATATAAGAACATCTCTGACCTTTACAAATCCGAAGAATTTAAGACCTACGACAACTTTGTTTCATTAGTTGCAAAATGTGTTTGGGAAATAAGAGATAAAGATAGTAGGGGTAAGGTATGGAACGAACAAATAAAACCCGCTATGTTCGAGATGAAGAAAACCATTGACGCCTTGGTCATACTTGCAGGTAAGGTTTCAGAATATAACGCAAAAATGAACCCGCAATGTTCAAAATGTAAAGCAGCAATGAGGAAATATAACTACTCCGTCAAAGAGATAGAACGTATGCGAAACGACTATGCAGATTTAAAGAAAGAAGCAGAAAAACCAGCAGAAGATAAAATGAACATGTTAGAATTTCTGAACAAAAACTATCCAACTGCTGACGATTTCCTTCTATCTGACGTCAAGAAGAAGTATAAAGAAACTTTCGGTATCGTTAAAACTTTTGACATCCTTCGTGAAGAAATAGAAGCTACGAAATTGTTTAGAGTCATGAACCATCGCAACATATACCATGTAAAACGCTTGTAAATAGTTATGTTAGAAAACATGTTAGAAAACATGTTAGATCTAACATTCTAACATAAACATTATTTTTACTGAATTCCGTATGAAATTTCATGAGTTTTGTATGTTTTAGACCATGTTAGAAAACATGTTAGAAAACATGTTAGATCTAACATTCTAACATAAACATTATTTTTACTGAAAAATGACCAAAATTCTGAGTAAAATGGCATATGCTTGCTTCCCTCGGAAAAACCGAGAGAAGAGATTCCGTATGAAAATCGTGAAATTTCTCTAGACCGACTTTTACCGGCCTTGCCTAAAACTCATGAAAATCGTGAAGCACAGCGAGTAGTGAAAAAACCCTGGTCGCCAAAACTCTTTATTTTTCAAGCTTGACTTTTTACAATTTGAACTTTGTTTGCGTAGATATGAATTCTGAAAGAAGTATGAGGGTCTTGTATGACTTTGTACTTCTCCCATAGTTCATGTCTGTCAAACTTACCTGCCATGGACTCTTTCATAAGTTCCATGAAATCGTCTTCGGACAATCCGGGGAAAAGTATAATGTCAGTAAGTATTCTTTTAACATCCTTACTTAAACTCTTTGCTGTCTGTACACAAATGACAACTGAGATGTTAAAGTGTCTGAGCTTCTTAAGAATTCGACACATATCTTGTTCTCTATTCTTTAACAAAGGATGAGAAGCAAAGTCATCTAAGATAAGAAGACATCTGTGAGGGTAAGTCTTCCAATCGTAAGATTGCAATTTCTTCGAAATGTATTCTATCTCTTTCTGTTTGTTTCTGAAGTGTTTCTTCTCTAATATTCTCTGCATTTCCTCATTTGGGTCTTTAAACTTAGAATTTATATACTCATTTATAGCATTATACTTCAAAACTCTTCTTTGGTACTTCTTTATCCAATCTAACAACTCAGTATCCTTTATACATACTAACTTAGACTTCTTTATAATATCTTTGAACGAATTGACGGTTTGGTCAAATTGACCAGAAGTACTACAAATGACAACTAACTCATAGAATGGGTTCTTCTCATCTAGTTCTTGTTGTTGTGCAGCCATTTTAAGATAAGTGAAAGTCTTACCCGACCCAGGTGGTGCAATTAGACCTGTTATACCATTCTGAGCAAATAGGAACTTGTCATGTATGGTTTTATCTGAGCATTTTCCAACTTCCTCTTGTTCTTCTTCAAAACATTCTCAAATTTTTTGTCAATGTCAGCAAACTTTTTTTCTAACATATTTTTAGAAAAATTAAAATTTTTATCTTTTAGAAAATGTCTAGCGATTTCGCTATCTATATTCGAGACAAACTTTTTGACAGCAAAACATCTGTCGACCATAAAATCTTACATAGTGTAAACAAGAAAGGTGAATTTGTTCTAAAGTTCTGTTTCTGGGAATATGACAAGAACCATAAAACATTAGGCAGAGAAGTCTTTAAGTTTGTCAATGACAGACTTGTTGACAGAGATGACACCGATTGGAAAGATGAAGTCCAACAAAAGTTCTTAGAATGCAAAGAAGACACATGCGCTGTTCTTGAAGATGAAATAGGAAACAGAATAGAAGAGCTATTAAAGGACAAAGAACTTTTACATAAATATGGTTCTGAGAAATTTGACATAACTCCACCAGAAAAGAAGAAGAAGAGAGAGAAGAAAGAAAAGAAAGTAGAAGAAGAGAAAAAAGAACCTGAACCAGTTCCAGAGAAAAAGAAATTTGACATGTAAAAATAAAATTTTATTTTTAGAACATTTCTGGGTCAATGTCAATGTTCTCTTCCTCTTTAGGAGCAAACACTGGCTTAGACTCTAAAATCTTTTTACCCAATTTACCTTGAACTTCAACTATCTTAGACTCATAATATTCATAGTCGTCTGCTTTCTTTGGTTCATAAGGTATAACAAGTTTGTATGCTTTGCCTTCTTTAAGGTTTGAAAACCTTCTGTCAAAACTTTCTTTGACTGCTAACAAACCTTCTATGTCTAAGTCTTCAAATTTCGCACCGTTTTTAGTCACAATAGCAAACTTAACTGGTGCAATGTTCCAAACTTTGTCAAATGTAGACTTTTCAAAATGGTAGAAGTAAACATTCAAATATGTGAATGGGTCTAGTTCTTCTTTAACTCCTGACATATACTTGTTGACTGAAATATATTTCGTCATCTTTTCTATCGGATAAAAAAATATTTTTTTTAAAATTTACTCATAAAAATTATTTCTTTCTATATTTGCCATTCCGAACTTCGAAAAGATGTTTTATACCAGCATAGAATTTTTCTCTAGAGCTTAGTCTTATATCGTTTTCATGACAATATTTTCTATATTCTTCATATAAAGCCTTTTTTTCATACATTTCATAAGGACAATCTAACCAGAATAGCGCATATCTATTTTCGTTATCTAGGTCTTTTCCAACAAACTCAGCGTACATTTCAAATAAAATAAAAAAATATTTTTTTTAAATTTACTCAGAAAAATTTTTCTTTGTATATACGCCGTTCTGTATGTCTAAAAGACTTTTGACATTTGCCAAGAATGTTCGTTTAGACGCTGCCATATAACCATACTCTTGACAATATTGTTTATATGAATCGTACAATGACCTTTCATCTAAACACTCAAAGTTAGTCTCATCTATAAACAGTTCATAAACACTCTTGTTTGCTTCTAACAATGTTTGTCTTTCTTCGGTATGTGGAATTTGTCTTGGATTGAAGTTAGAAATATCTAATGTCATGAAATATGAGAACAAGTGGTTGTAAAAGTTAGGTGTCAAAGTTTCTGCTAAGTCGTCAAAATATTCTGTATCTTGCATATGAGAATCTGACGTTCTGACAACTACATATCTTCTGTCAGAACTTTCTAACTTCATCGGAACAACATTGTTTGAAACCATGATGAAGTTTGCAACATTTTCACAAACTCTTTGGTCTTTATATTTTCTTTCAACAACTCCAACTTTGTCTGTTATAAGACTCTTCAAAGCATCTGAGTTTAAAACCTTTGTTGTATCTATACTTTGAAGTTCGTTACATACTATAAGTTTCATATTCTCTATTGAAGAGTTAAATTTACCGCAGATGTTTTCTAAGTTTGTCATATTAGGGTTCGAATAGCCCTCTAACAGTTTGCACAAAATATCTGTAAAGAATGTGTTCTTACCAGTTCCTTGTTTTCCAATTATAATGAGAGCAGTTTCATTTTTAGCACTTGGATATTGTAAGATGTTTGCAAACCAACATAAGATATACTCATAAACCTTTTCGTTTCCATTGCATATAATTTCTTTGACATGGTCTAACCAAGCTTCTATAACATTTTCTTTCCATTCTACTTGTTCGTATTTATATCCAGTGAAGATAGAATAGAAGTTTGGAGAAGGTGTATAGAACTTTATACCACGAACTGAAAAATCTTCTAACTTTGACAATAAGATATCCCAAGCATCTAACATCTTCATACCAACTTGTACGACTTTTATTTTCTTAAGTTTCTGTCTACATTCTTGTTCTGAAACTATGGTTGCTCTTGGTTTGTTAAAGACAACATCCCATTCTTTCATGACATAACATTCTGGGGCAGAGTCGACATAAATGACTAAACGTTTCAAATTCTCGACTGCTTTGTTATAGTCTCGAAATGGACACATATTTCTGAACGCTTGGAAGTCATAAAAATCTGAAACATCTATTCTGTACATTTTTATAAAAATAAAAAAAATATTTTTTTTATTCTTGACTTTGTTTGTTGCATTTGTTGTTCTTGAGCTATTTGTTGTTGAAGTTGTTCTTGTAGTAATACTTTCACCAGTTGCATCTTCCAATTCGAAACTTTCTGCCGTCATTGACAAATACATAGGACATAAAAGTTTTACAGGAACAAAGTTTGCGTCGACTAAGGTTAAGTTTATGTTTGCTAAAGTGTTTGAGTTTACTAAAGCTGAAAATTCTGCATTCGAATGAACAATAGGCAAACCAGCAAGAAAGTGTTGTTTATACGCATGAGTATCTTTTGGTCATAGTAGTTTCTGTCGACATTCGAATAGCACTTTGAACCTAAGTTTGAAACAATATATAAAATAGGTGTACTTAAAGTCAATGGAACAGACAAACCTTGTATGACACCTTTTCCTGTTATAGGAAACGTTGGTAGTAAAAACCAGATATAAGTTTTGTATTATAGCTCATATCGTTTATACTAAACTCAGTCGGACATCCAAACATAATGAAACCTGCTCTAGTTGCAGCACATGTTACATCCGTCCTTAAAGTATTAAATAAGTCAACAAAACCTGTTGGTGGTATATCTGAGTAAGTATCTTCAAAGAAGTATTTTTTTACCATTCACAACAACAAAGTCTTCTGGTGTCAAAAGAGCAAAACAGGCTTTAGTCGTCATCGTGTTTAAGGTCAGTTTACAATATCGTCCTTGAGGACTTTGTAAGTTTGTTGTTATAGAATTATATGACTCAGGGTTTTTAGTCGTAATAGTATAAACCACTATGTCTTCTGCCATTTACTTAGCAAGTAAATTTTAATGAAATGTTGTGGTCGTCAAATATTTTATGACGTCTGGGAAACTATACTTTAAGTTCAACGTTTCACCTCCTTTCATAACGTATATCTTGTCAATGACATTATATGAAACACCACAGCAACTAACGTCGGGTTCTATTTCTTTGATGTTTATATCGTCTGCCTCTGTCAAAAGTTTCAATAGTTCTTTCAAAACTTCATGAGGTGCGATGACATATGAGTTCACTTTTACAGGGTTGTGCTCAACCAAGTTTAACATTATACCTAAAGCTTGACAAATCTTCTCCTGAGTTTTAAGTTTGTCTTTAAGTTGTTGGTAGTCGTTTCGAATATCTGCAACAGAACTTAACTCTCTGCTAACTTCAGGGTATGTTGGTTGTTCTTTTACAGGAACTATTGTTATACCATCTTCGTCTTCGTATGGTTTCCCCACTTCAACATCTCTTTCTTTGACATTGACAACAACACTTTGACTGTTTGTTTGAGTTGGTGAATTTAACTTCACATCTGCCACCGCCATTAAACCTTTTGAAACACTTACGCTTCTATTTTTCGGAAATGACATTTTACTTAGAATAAAAAGATGGACGTATTTGAGTATCTCTTCGAATTGAAGCAAAACAAAGTTACACACACCAAACAATACAAGTTCATTGACAGAATAGTTCTTTATACAAACAATGGAAAATGTTATAGAATAGCAATATTTGCTGAACCAAAATATTTCCATAAAGCAAAGAAAGTTGGTATAACTGAAATGGTGAAAGTTCTTGAAGCAGACAAAATATAACAACAAAACTTACAGATATTTCTAAAGGAAAGTTTATAATACAATTTTATGTCAAAACTGGCGTACTGTCAATATTTGACGGAGAGAAGTCAGTTCAAGAACAACTTACTGACCTGCTGCCAAAATCTGCTCGATGGAAGCTGTCGTTATGCCAATCTGAGGAGCCCAGCAGGTTTCATCGAACGAATCTTCAAAAGAGCATCTTTCCGTGAAAAGTGCTATTGGTTTTTGTAAACTTCTTTGCTCTCAATTCATTTGGACCGTCTCTGTCACCAGTATATTGTATTTGAACTGTACCAACAGTTGAAATACCACCATTAAAAGTCTTCTGAGTCAGCAAATGGATTATGCCAAGCCAAAAGTTTGAACGGTCTCCATTTGTATATTGAGTGTTTTGAGCTCCTGTATGAGTCCATACTTTCACATATGGCATAATAGAACTTTGCATTTCAGGGTTTATGGTTGTTGTGAAGTTGTTGTTAAAGTTCATAGCATCTAATGTCAAGTTGTATGACCTCATATCCTCAACTGTAGAATATTCTTCTCTTGGATAATATTTGCCATCTATGTTTATATGATATTTTAATACCGGGGTTGTAGAAGCAAGAATAGTCATTTATAGTTCGTCTGAACAGTACAAACATAGTATCTGCATGTTTCATTGCAGTTGTTAAAGCAATATCTGTTTTGCACCTGGGTCAGCACTTTGGTTTCCAACTTCACCTGCAAAGTCTTTGACAGATATTTGGTGTATAGGGAACATAAGTGGAACTGCAATATATTTGGCAGCTAAAGCATTTGAAATATCTGGGTCCAACATATAGACTGCAAGTCTGCTTTCTATTCTCTTGCATTCAAACTTTTCGCATGTGAACTTAACTGGGTCCCAAGCAGTTTCCAGCAGCATTGAAATAATAGTTTACTTCAGTGTTGAGGTTTGAGAAACCAAAGTCTAAGTCAACTTTGTCTTTGCAAAAGTCGGCGAATGACGTTTGATTTGCTCCCTTTACGTCTGTAAGAGTGAATGGGTCTTGTGTTGGTGCAATGACTAAGTTATTTTTGCTTGGAGTAAGTTCGATAGAAATTTTCCTGCCCAGTTTGGCAAGTATCTTAAAAACCTGAAGATGAGGAAAGATGACAAAGGAACTCTAAGTTTTCAGTTTTACTTTGGTTACTGCTGCTGCAGTTTGTCCAGAAAGGTTAACATAAACTCCTGGAACGTTAGGGTCAAGTCTTCTTATTTTCTCAATAGTTGCATACTGGTCTGTTTGTTCTCTAGCTTGTGGTTGTACTGAGTTTCTCAAAGCGAACCATTCATAGTTTGCCCATGTTACTGTTTGAACTAAGTCAGAGTTAGAATATATCTTATATCCCATAAAAACTTCTGGAGCATATTGGTATCCGACATAGAAAATTCCATTGCAACCTTTCTTGTCAGACAACTTGGCAGAAGGTTTTATTTCAATGTCTTGTTCCACGTATAAGAAAAAGAGTTGTCAATAGAAAATTATATGAAAACCTGTCGCATGCAATATCTACTGTTGTTGAAGAACCTTCTCCAAACTCACCTACGTTTCCATAAGAAACAGCAGTTGTATATTCGTAAGTTCCAGGAACTATTTCTGACCTTCTAATGGCATTGTCGCATTCGTTATACCATTCGGAAACATTTCCATTCATGGCATCCAAAACTGTTGGCGTTATATTCTGAGCGGCGTACATTTCATATGGGTAAAAATATAGAATAGTTGGGTTTATATGTCATAATAGAACCCACTCCGACCAGGCTTTACTTTCTTCCTGACTGAGTTTTTAACTCTTCTTTTTCCTTCATTGCCTCTGCTTGAAGTTGTTGCATCTTTGCATTATGTTCATCTAGTATGTTGCAAATTTCCCATGTCCTTTTTGCCTTTTGGCTCTGGTCGCCCATCTCAGGTAACCTATATCCTAGAAAGAGTTTGTCATAGTCTGTATTTGAGTCTTCGCGTATTGTTTGCATGACTCTTTCCTGAGTTTCTGGTTCAAGCTCTTCAAACAGTGCCTGTCCATATGGAATATGCTCGTTTCCAAATATATGTTTTTGTAGCCATTCTGGTTTTCTTTTCCATGTTACCAACTATATCTTTTGTGAATGGGAAAGCTTCTACCCAATCTTTCAGTCTTTGCGTCGTTTATTTCTGTAGTTGGTTTTATTTTGTCAAGGAACATGTTTTTCAATACTAACATTTCATTTGGTTACTGTCCATTTGAGTTTTCTTAAATATTCATCCCTTCTCAGTTCATTGTCTGCAAAGTAAGTTTTTATGACATTTTGTAAACTTTCGTTTGCAAGGTCATGTACAATAGGTTCTCTTCCTTCGCTCTCCCTAACTTTCTTTCTAAACTCTTCACCAAATATACCATCTCTATGGTTCTGTGTAGTTCTTTGAGATAAATGTTCTAGAACGTCAGGTGTTATATTTCCATCAGCCATGTTCATTTCATACTGGTCCAAAATATCTGCATGTTTCATATCTTTCAATGGCATTAAAGCCGCGCTTAAAATACCAGCTATATCTGGTTCACCATTGACTTCCATTGCGTCTACAACTTTCTTGGAATTGAGGTTGTAAGTTTATGAACCACCTATCCGGGTTAGCTTTATGACCCCATCTCATTGTAGTTCCATCGTCTGCAGAAACAAAAGTAGGTTTGTTTCCATCTTGGTTAGGTTCTGAATGAACTTTAAACAATGTTTCATTTCTATATGTTTTCTTGAAATTTAACCTTTTATTTTCACCGAGTTCATCCGAAGATTGAACGTTAAATGCTCGTAAGTAAAAAGGGTTGTTGTATTTGTGTACATTTTCTTCAGTACTTCCATTCTATGCTGAATATTTTCATCTGGTGTTGGAGTCTTTGTATGTCGGCAAACATTTTTCGATATTCTTCTACTATGTCAGCCGAATTTTTTTAGACTCTTGGAAATATTCCATATTCTCCGCATACTCTTGTTGAGGGCAAGATTTTTCGGCTGTTCCAAATCTTCATCTAGTTCTGTGAGGTTAGTTTCCAAAGGAAGGACTTGTTCGTTTCCTTCAGGCTCTTCTAGCTGTTGTTGCTGAACTATTTCTTCCATGTCTGGTTGTATCTGAACTTCTTCCTGTGGAGTTTCTTGTACCTCATCTGCTGGCATTTCATATATTCCGAGACCGTTTTTAACAATTTCCCTATCTACGTCATCCGCATTCATAAGCTTTTGTTCTTTCGTTCCGTCTCTATTTTTTACGCGTTTCATGACGAAAGTTGAATTGTCATTTAGCTCTGACATCAAATATCTCGGAGTAAATTCATCCATGTCATTTGGATGATATGCTATTAAATCATATCTCTTAGCGAGCTTGTATTTTCCAGGTTTGAGATTATATCCGTTTTGGTGCTGAGCCATAAAGCTAAATAGGTTCGGGTCAGTATTTCCATCCTTGAACTTTCCAATAGCTTCTTTATATCTGTCACTAAAGTCAACAGTATCTGGGAAACCACACTCTTCTTTAAGCATTTTTAAGAATTCTTGGTTTCCTTGTTCTCTACTTCTTTTATGTCCTTGTTCTGTTTGTGGTTGTTGTTGTGCAGGGTTTTGAACTGTTGGTTGTTGTGTTGGTTGTTGTGCTGGATTTTGAACTGTTGGTTGCTGTGCTGGTTGTTGTGTTGGTTGTTGTGCTGGTTGTGGAGGTGGTTGTTGTGCATGCCTGTGTCTGTGTCCATGTGACGATGTAAATGTTTTAGGTAGTCCTGGTGCAGGTGCTTCTCTTGGAGGGTTTGGTGGTATATAAGTTCCACCAGCTGGCACATATGTTCCATCTGCAGCGTAATGTCCTACCTGACTTTTCGTTCTTAAGAAAGCATTTACTAGGTCTGTTTTGGTCTGTTGTAACTCTTTTTCTTGACTTTTCACAACAGTTGCTCTAACGGCGTCATAGGCACTTTGAACTGCCTGTCTCGTTGCTGCATCTGTTATTTTCGTCATATTTTGTGCTACTTCTTTTAACTCTTTGTCGAAACCTTCAGACTTCAGTTTCTTTCCAGATGAGAAGTCGTTCACTTGTTTCACCTTACTATGAAGAGCTTCGAAAGCGTTCTTAAAGTCAGCATTTGTTAAAGCTTCATTTGAACTGTCTTCATCCGCTTGTATTTTTGTCCTTATTGACCCTATGAGTTGGGCTGCTTTAGCGTTGGCTTGGGCATCTAACCAGTCATTGTTAGCTTTTATATATTCTGCGCTTTTCATTGCCTTTTGCATGGCTGCGTCGTTATTTTTACTTTCTTGTGCTAAGTTTTCATACTGTACGGTTTGGTTTTGCAACTGTAAAAGTTTTTCTGCCTTTACATTTGCTTCAACTTCTTTTTTATACTCATCGCTATCCATATATGTCTTCAGGGCTTTTTGTTTTATTTCTTCATCTTTCAGTACTTTATATTGAGTAGTATGGTTTTTCAAATTTATGACATCTTGTTCCATTTTTGCTACTTCTGCTGCTTTTTCTGACACTTTTTTCGCATATTCCTCTGTACTTAGTTCTTTCAGTTGTTCTTCTTTCTTCTTTTTCTCTACGTTTAACTCATTGAGTTTCTTTGTGTGTCTGTCATATTCTAGTTTCTTTTCGTTTTCACCTATTTGCTTCTGTATGTCTATGTTTGACTTTTTGACATCTGCTATTTGATTTTTGAGTGAACTCAAATTCATTTGACTTTGAGGGTTATATGCTGTTCCGTCTGCAGCTCCACCATAGCCTGCCATTTTCGCTAAAAGTGCCGCTCTTAAACCTCCACTCTGTGCACCAACAACTCGGTTTAAAAGCATAGGATTGCTTGACATTTGTTGCAACATAGTGGGGTCATTCAGCATTTGTTGTTGCAACTGTTGTTGTGGTGTCAGTTTTACTATTGGATGTTTCAATGCTCCCTTCCTCTTACGTATATTCTTACGTAGCTTACGTGGCATTTTAAGTGAAGTTAAAAACATTTACGATGAAGAAGTCTTGACAAAACATTTACGATGAAATCATGAGTTTTCTACCCTCTTGAATTTTCATGAAATTTACACCAAAAATATATTTTATGTTAGAATGTTAGATCTAACATGTTTTCTAACATGTTTTCTAACATCGTAGAAAACTCTTGAAAATCATGAAATTTACACCAAAAAATAATGTTTATGTTAGAATGTTAGATCTAACCTTCTACCCTAAATTATATTTTTGGGTCCTTTACGCTCATTACGAAGAAGTCTTGACAAAACATATACGATGAAGAAGTTTCGACAAAACATTTACGATGAAATTCATGAGTTTTCTACGATGTTAGAAAACATGTTAGAAAACGTGTTAGATCTAACATTCTAACATAAACATTATTTTTGGGTCATTTACGCTCATTACGAAGAAGTCTTGACAAAACATTTACGTTCATGTTTGACAAAACATTTACGAAGAAGTCTTGACAAAACATTTACGTTCATGTTTGACAAAACATTTACGAAGAAGTCTTGACAAAACATTTACGATGAAGTCTTGACAAAACATTTACGATGAAATTCATGACAAAACATTTACGATGAAGAAGTTTCGACAAAACATTTACGAAGAAATCATGAGTTTTCTACGATGTTAGAAAACATGTTAGAAAACGTGTTAGATCTAACATTCTAACATAAACATTATTTTTGGGTCATTTACGCTCATTACGAAGAAGTCTTGACAAAACATTTACGATGAAGTCTTGACAAAACATTTACGAAGAAGTCTTGACAAAACATTTACGATGAAATCATGACAAAACATTTACGATGAAATCATGACAAAAAAGTCAACGGCTGGTCGGCTGGGGTTCGGTCCTCCTCTTGGGTCTTGGGAAAAATTCTTAGGGCTGGAAGCCCTCCGAATAAAAACTTCATTTATACTAAACATCTTCAGGGCTAGAAGGCACGAAGTGCCTGGAAGCCCCACTACCTTTTTTTTTTTTTTTTTTTTTTTTTTGAAATAGTTTGGGATATCAATAAAATTAACAGTGAAAAATATTAATCAGAATAAATACAAAACTTGGGTATTTTATTGAAAAAATATGTGAAAAAGAGTGAAGATCAACCGAAATTTTATATTAATATAAAGGATATAAAAGAAATGTGAACGTAAATAAATATAAATTAAAAGATATAATTAAAATTTTTAAATAATTGTATTTGTAAAGTAAACATGTTTTATTTATGGTTATATACGTGTTTGTTGTTCACTGAGCAACTTTGAGAAGAATCATTTGTGATTCTTGTCAAAGTTGAATCAAAGACAACAATTGATAGACAATTGTTGTCTTTGTGTACAACATTCACTTGAATTATAAACAATAACAAGTGTTTGTTGTTCACTGAGCAACTTTGAGAAGAATCATTTGTGATTCTTGTCAAAGTTGAATCAAAGACAACAATTGATAGACAATTGTTGTCTTTGTGTACAACATTCACTTGAATTATAAACAATAACAAGTGTTTGTTGTTCACTGAGCAACTTTGAGAAGAATCATTTGTGATTCTTGTCAAAGTTGAATCAAAGACAACAATTGATAGACAATTGTTGTCTTTGTGTACAACATTCACTTGAATTATAAACAATAACAAGTGTTTGTTGTTCACTGAGCAACTTTGAGAAAAATCATTTGTGATTCTTCTCAAAGTTGAATCAAATTTTTATTTATTTCATGTATTTCTTTTTAATATCGATATTCCTATTATTATTCTACCGTTTATTAATAAAAATATTTCTTGCAAAACCTTAAAAATAAAATTTTGGATTCTTCCTTTTCATATACTGTACCCTTAGTTCTTTATTTTAAAAAATCTTATTTGGCGGTTACTCTCAATTTTCTCAATTTTCTGAGCAATGAATTTATTTTTTTATATCAAATTTTAATGAATATCAAATCTTGTAAACAAGATGTTGAAAATATTGATATTGGTGATTGTGTCTCTAAGATACCATTTCCTGTTGACAAAATAGATGCATTTGACGAAAATATCCTTGTTTTTACCCGGATTGTTATTTATTACGACTTTAAAATTTTAGCATTAGAATCCGATGATATATATCTATGTTATTTTCAATGGCAAAACAAATCAACACATAATAAACAAAAGAAAATAGGTACATTATTGTATTCTTTAATGAATAACGAAATTTCACTAGTAGACTTTATAATGCAAGATCAACAGTTCTCTCTTAACCGTTGCATATGGTGGTGTCTAGACCAAAGCGTTCCAGAATTCTTCAATCAGATACTTTTCATTGTTTTTACGCATTTCGATCAAGATTTTATCTTTTATAGCGGTCTTTTTTCAAATATAGGGTGTCCAAAGGTGTGTTTAGCACAAACCTGAATACTGCGAATAGAAATAAACAAGTTACATATATATAAAGTTTATTTAAATATAATCACCATTGGATTCAATCACGCGTTCGCAGCGATCGATCCAGGCTTGAAAGACACGCTTTAAATCATCATGAGAAAATTGCTCAAATTGCTCTCTTACAAAATTTTCAAGATCATCTGGACTCGCGAATTCGCGTCCTTCAGCTCTCTTTTTTAGCGTGCCGAATAAATAAAAGTCAGAGGGTGCAATATCAGGTGAATAAATTGGGTTTGGAACAACTTTGACATTGTTTTCCACCAAGTAATTCATTACCTTATGACTTTTGTGAACTCTTGAATTATCAAAATGAATTGCAAACTTTTGTTTTTGTTGTTTGGATTTCTCAAACTCATCAGAATTGATAATTTGAGTAAGAACATTGTCAATTAGATACTGAGCATTCATCGTATTAGGTTTTTGAAGAATACCAATTGCGATGATGCCATTCACGCCCCAAAAAACCGACAACATCATCATTGGTGTGTCAATTTTTTCTTCGGGAATGTTTGCGGATTTTCATCCTTCGGGATCCACATGATTTTGGCTTCTGTTGCATATTGAAACCAAGACTCGTCCCCTGTTGCTAAAAAGCGAAACTTCTTGGATTGATACGCACCCAATATAGAGAGGAGCTCTTTCGAAGATTGGACTCTAGATTTTTTTTGAACTGAATTAAGGTTGTGCGGAACCCAACGTGTATACGCTAGTTTGTAGTTCAAATAATTGTGCAGATAATAACTGACTGTTGTACGTGGTATCTTTGTCATCTCCTCTATCCTTCTGAGTGATGCTCTTGGGTCTTCATCTAGCGCTTGAAGAATTGCTTTGATTTTTCTTTGATCCGGCGATTTTTTGTCAATTTTTATGATGGGCGCCTTTTTGTTCATGAAGTGATACATCCTAACATGATACGTTACAGTGGAATAGCTAGGAGCATCCATACCGAAGCATTTTACCAATGTCTCGTAGATTTTTTTACAGTCTTTGCATTTTTTTGCAAGAGCGAGGATGTTTTCTTTATGATTCATTAAAAAAATGAAAAAAATCCCGCCAAAATTTCCCGCGAAACCGCCTCTTGTCTCAAAATTCATTTTATATACCGGCATGGCGCCAAAATACAACATACTCATCATATACATATATTCATATTTTTTATTATATATTTATAACCAGCATATATCTCCTTTAATAGTCTCATATAGAGCGCTGTGCTAAACGCACCTTTGGACACCCTATATTATTGATAATTATAATGATTACAATTCTAGCAAGAAAAAATTTTTCGTTCAGATAATTTGCTATTGTATCTTAAATTTCGAATTTTCACAGAATGATCAACAAATAATGTACCACTTTTTATTGGAGGAAGGACTACTTGAATCATTTAATAATAACAGTCTAAGATTTAAAATTGATTTATTGTTGGCTCTTGAAAAATGCTATTGCATATTCGGAAAGTATGATTTTATGCATGACAAAATTGAATTAATAGATTTATCATATGAGAGCCAATTATTCGAAGAAAATTGCCCAAATTTCTTAGAATACTTGATTGAATTAACAGATGAGGATGGTTCATAGAAGTTTATATGAGGATTTACTTTGAATAAATATAATTTTAATGAATTAAAAATTAATTTTATATATTTGGCTATTGTTATTATTTTTAGAGTATATGAGTTGGGGCAAAGTGAAACAAATTTTTGACATAAAAGAAAGTCTTTGAAGAGAGTTAAGGGTGCCCTATAGACGATAGACCACCCTCAGAAAAGCACTTTTAAGGCTATTATATTGAGAACTAGAATCTGGATAATCCATTCATTTGAGTTCTAATAAGGTTAATTTTGTGATGTTTACATTATCGTTATAGGGCACCCTTAAAGAGAAATTTTTAAAAGATTAAAAAATAGCATATATAAAATTTAAGGATTTGATATGGTAAGGAGATATTATTTGTGACTGTCTCACAGAATGAGACGTTTCTCTACAATCTTCTTATTCCACATTAATTTTCTTCTCAAATCAAGTTTTTATAGTATACTAATTTTTATTATGAATATACTATAGAGGCATTACATACAAACACACCTATTCATCACAAAAATTCACCTAATCTTCCAATCTGTATGTTTTAGCAATTGTTATCATTTCATATAATAACAATTTATATGTTTGACTAATCTAATTTCAGATTTTCCTATTAAATACTAATTTACACAAAAATGGTTTTATCAAATCTTTATGAAGTTATTAAATTTCAAATTTTATTGTTTGCCATGCAAGCAAACTATAATATAGTGTGATAGCCTTATTGAACTTTGATCAAATACTCCTTCGTCCGTTAAAAATTAAGATGCGTTTAAAAAATCGGAAAAAAATTCTTTTGTTTTATTTTTAATTTTTCAACCGATAAAACTTTTTAGAAAAACTCCAAATTCCAAGAAATGCTTAGATTCAATATGAAGAACATATTCATACAGTCATTTCGTTTCAAATTTCAATTTTCAAATCGAACAAAGCTGCAAATTTGAATACTTTACAAAATTTTGAAACGTCTTTTCCCGAATGAATATTGAGTTTCAAGCCGGACAAGCTATAGCAAAACTGATCCTTATGACCCACTCTATCATTTTGGTTTTTTTGCAAAACGTGGGTAAACACCCATCTCATAACACATTTTTTGCAAAATTTGGTAAAATCCGTGTAAATGCTCAGATACATGTGGCCAATAATATTTGAATACTGACAGGTCCGGATATTAGGTTTAAATAGCTGATTTAATTCGAAATATGAAAAAAGATGAAATCTCAATGTAATATAGTAAATTAAGAATCAGTATGAATGGTTATATGATTTTGATAAAAGAAAACTGAATGAAATAGAAAAAAATTTGATTCTTAGAATTTGAAAGTAATGAAAGAAGAAAAAGTGGATTTAAAGGAGGTTTTATGATAAGGTATTGTCGGGTATTAGAAGTGAACGTGTTGAGGAGAGATATTTAATTAATATGAGACAAAATTAAAACACGAAAAGTGCATAATGCACTCTTGTCGGTCGAAGTTCCGCAATCGTATTCTAATTGCGGAAGATTGTCTCATTCTGGAAGACATTGTCTATGCAAGTCTCCCAGAATGACACATTCATACACAATCTTCTTCTGATTGTGTATCTTTTGTCAACAAAGTGCAACAGTGCACTGTTATTGTGTGCTATGCGTCATTGTGGGAGACATTGTCTATGCAAGTCTCCCAGAATGACACATTCATACACAATCTTCTTCTGATTGTGTATCTTTTGTCAACAAAGTGCAACAGTGCACTGTTATTGTGTGCTATGCGTCATTGTGGGAGACATTGTCTATGCAAGTCTCCCAGAATGACACATTCATACACAATCTTCTTCTGATTGTGTATCTTTTGTCAACAAAGTGCAACAGTGCACTGTTATTGTGTGCTATGCGTCATTGTGGGAGACATTGTCTATGCAAGTCTCCCAGAATGACACATTCATACACAATCTTCTTCTGATTGTGTATCTTTTGTCAACAAAGTGCAACAGTGCACTGTTATTGTGTGCTATGCGTCATTGTGGGAGACATTGTCTATGCAAGTCTCCCAGAATGACACATTCATACACAATCTTCTTCTGATTGTGTATCTTTTGTCAACAAAGTGCAACAGTGCACTGTTATTGTGTGCTATGCGTCATTGTGGGAGACATTGTCTATGCAAGTCTCCCAGAATGACACATTCATACACAATCTTCAATTCTTGTTTTAATTTTGTCTCATATTAACTGAATATCTCTCTTCAACACGTTCGCTTCTAATACCCGACAATACCTTATCATAAAACCTCCTTTAAATCCACTTTTTCTTCTTTCATTACTTTCAAATTCTAAGAATCAAATTTTTTTCTATTTCATTCAGTTTTCTTTTATCAAAATCATATAACCATTCATACTGATTCTTAATTTACTATATTACATTGAGATTTCATCTTTTTTCATATTTCGAATTAAATCAGCTATTTAAACCTAATATCCGGACCTGTCAGTATTCAAATATTATTGGCCACATGTATCTGAGCATTTACACGGATTTTACCAAATTTTGCAAAAAATGTGTTATGAGATGGGTGTTTACCCACGTTTTGCAAAAAAACCAAAATGATAGAGTGGGTCATAAGGATCAGTTTTGCTATAGCTTGTCCGGCTTGAAACTCAATATTCATTCGGGAAAAGACGTTTCAAAATTTTGTAAAGTATTCAAATTTGCAGCTTTGTTCGATTTGAAAATTGAAATTTGAAACGAAATGACTGTATGAATATGTTCTTCATATTGAATCTAAGCATTTCTTGGAATTTGGAGTTTTTCTAAAAAGTTTTATCGGTTGAAAAATTAAAAATAAAACAAAAGAATTTTTTTCCGATTTTTTAAACGCATCTTAATTTTTAACGGACGAAGGAGTATTTGATCAAAGTTCAATAAGGCTATCACACTATATTATAGTTAGCTTGCAAAGTAAGCAATATAATCTGGAATTTAAGAATGATAAAAATTTGATAATATAATTTTTGTGTGATTAAGTATTTAATATGAAAACATTAAATTTCATTAGGAATATTTAAATGCTGTTATGAAGGTAAAGGATAATAGTTGAGAAAACATAGATTAGAAAAATTTGCGAATGATTGTGAGGAATAAGTGTTTCAGTAGGTTGGGATTCGATACGTGTAATAGGAAGAAAATGAATAAGATTGAAATTGTATTTATGAATAGTTTTAATAGAGTGTAAGAACATTTGAGAAGAATGTGTCATTCTGGGAGACTTGCATAGACAATGTCTCCCACAATGACGCATAGCACACAATAACAGTGCACTGTTGCACTTTGTTGACAAAAGATACACAATCAGAAGAAGATTGTGTATGAATGTGTCATTCTGGGAGACTTGCATAGACAATGTCTCCCACAATGACGCATAGCACACAATAACAGTGCACTGTTGCACTTTGTTGACAAAAGATACACAATCAGAAGAAGATTGTGTATGAATGTGTCATTCTGGGAGACTTGCATAGACAATGTCTCCCAAAATGACACATATAGATAAATAAAAGCATAATATGCTATTTTGTGTTTCAAAGTATTACAAAATGATTCTTCTCAAAGTTGCTCAGTGAACAACAAACACTTGTTATTGTTTATAATTCAAGTGAATGTTGTACACAAAGACAACAATTGTCTATCAATTGTTGTCTTTGATTCAACTTTGACAAGAATCACAAATGATTCTTCTCAAAGTTGCTCAGTGAACAACAAACACTTGTTATTGTTTATAATTCAAGTGAATGTTGTACACAAAGACAACAATTGTCTATCAATTGTTGTCTTTGATTCAACTTTGACAAGAATCACAAATGATTCTTCTCAAAGTTGCTCACTTCACAACACCCATTAATTCTTTTTGATATTACACATTAAGCTAACCAACCACACCAGTCATTTTATTTATATAGCTTTTATCCGTAACTTTTTTAAAGGATTTCAAATAATTTACTTTTTCAAATATTTACTAGTTAATATCTCAATCAATTTATCCTCTTATTTATATTTTTAAAAATTTTCATCTCCATCACCATTCAATTTGGAATCTCATTTTTAAAATATCTTAATATAATCAGAATTTTATTAGTAGGTTAAAATATTTGCGAATATTAATTATTGGATCAAAGCTTTCATACGATTACATTAATTTTTTTAATCGAAATTCTATTTCATTACTACTCAATTTTAAATCATAGCAGCATTAATAGCTCATCTACTTATATTCCATCATAATGTTATTTTATTCAATTTTTATATATCTGATTTTCATATTTTTTCAAATTCTGTCGCAAAATCTTTAAAATTGTTATATTTCCTTACAACACGGTTAATATAGTATTCTCCTTAACTTGTTTAAATGCAATTTTGCAATATTTGGAAATGATCAAAATATCCTAATGTAAACGTTTGCTCTTAGAATTCAGTGTCATAGTCGATTGTTTCTAACAAATTAATCTTTTTTGCATTGATTTTCGAAGTATTGCATTTTCATTACGGCCAAATCTGCTCTCTTTCATTAGATTGATAGCTCACAATAGTTCTTGTAATCAGAGAGGAAATATCTTACGAAATATACCTCTAAATTTTCACTTTATAGATAAATGTTATATTTTTCCGTTACTCGATTATTGTCCAATAAAACCACAATCATATTAAACTTCGTCCAAAATAAACAATAAAGAATAGTTTTTAAGTTTCTTAAACGGTTTATGAAGGTTCATATTTAATCGCTTTTTTTATTTTCAATTCATGTATCTATAGTTCGTTAGTCTATCATCCCTTCATAAATTATCTGCAAAGAATTTTGTAGAATCTCAACTCTGTGAGGAACTACAATAAATTGAAAAGTCATTTTGTGATATCAAAATCCAATATATTATTCTTTCTAATACATATTAATAATATCTTGAGATGTAGTACACTATATATATACTTTCAAAAATCTTATATGTTTATTAGTTATTGAGATAGAAGCGATTTAATTCTTTGAAAATCGACGAAAAGTGCCATATTCATAAAATTATAGGGTATATTGTAATCCTGATCAACATCCAGATATTGTGTCTAATATAATCCATTATGTATCAACTCTCAAAACATTCGAACATGAATCTGGATCCGGAAAATCAAAGGACTCTGAAGATAAGGTGAAGAATAAATTTTATATCATTATTTGAAGTGTTAATAGTGTTATTCTCATAATAGTCATCATTATTGCCAAAAAATGCAATAACATAAAGAATTTCTCCCATGAGATGGAATATATAAAAAATATAATGAGATTGATTGGGATATTTTCGTTTTTCTTCAAAAGTTGAAATTTATCTATAAAAATTTATAACATGTATTAAGCTAAACAATTAAAATGAAAAAAAAAATTACATAATATCAGATTTTTAAAAAACTAACAAACAAGATTAAGAGATATAAATTAATAATCATTTTCTAGGAATTCGTCAATATCGAAATCGTCATCGTCTTCAAAATTAAATTCTGGTTTTGCAGATTTGGATCCATCAGGGATTGGCCTTGATGGGATTATTCCTTGCATTGGTCTTGCCATGAATAGGTTATTAGTAAGTGGATTCATCTTTCCGTTGTGGCGATGAGGAAGATCTGTCTTGTTTAGAATTCCATTCAAGCGACTTGGAGTTGCCGCTGGCTTTGGTAATGGAGCATTGAATATCGGTAAGTTGTATTTGGCCTCAAAAGTGTTTCTTTTCGGCTCATCGAGGAAAGAATCGGTTTTGAACTCCGGTTGTGTCCTGATTAGCTGTATATTCTTCTGTTGTTCAACTTGTGGCTTTGGTTCTTCTACTGGTTGGCTTGGTTCTTCAGAAACTGGACAATCCATCGGACCATTAAAGAAAGGATGGGCCAGAACCTGCTGAGCGCTAGGGCGCTTTGACGGATCGTACATAAGCATCTTGTACATCAAGTCAATTGCTTCATCTGAAGCTTCCGGCATCAAAGTCTTTAATGGAACGGCAGTTGCTTGAGGTAAACGAAAACCAAGACGTAGAATTAACTTTTCGCAATCAGGCCATTGTTGAACAGAAGGATTTCCCATGATCTGGCAAATCTTATACATTTGATCTGTTTCTGAGGTTCCCTGGAACAAAGGCTTGCCCATATACAGTTCGGCCATGATACAGGCAGATGCCCAGATGTCTACAGGAGAGTTATAGGACTTATGTCGTAAAATAATTTCAGGAGCTCTGTACCAACGAGTAGATATGTATTCAGTGTATGGTGGTCTGCTTCTGATCTCTCTTGCTAGACCAAAATCTGCTATTTTCAATGTTTTACCGCACCAAAGTAAATTATCTGGTTTAATATCTCGATGAAAGAAGCCTTGTTTATGAACATATGCAAGCCCTGTAACAAATTGATGCATTATATAACGAATTTCGGACTCGCTAAATCTTGTTGTCCTTTTAGACATCGTTTTTAATAACGATTCACCACAACATTCGAAAACCATGTAAAAATATTCATTATCTCTGAATAATTGAAGTAATCTGACGACGTTCTCATGTTTGATTTTTCTTAATGACTTGACTTCTTTGAGTTGTAAACATTCGTTAAAATCTTTAACGAATTTTTGTTTCATTTTCTTAATTGCTACGATTTCTCCTGTTTCCTTATCCCTGCACTTTGTCACTACGCCAAAAGCGCCATCACCTAGCACTTGGATTTCTTCAAAGTTCTTCATTCGAAAAATTTACAAAAACAGACAAAAAAAAATATTTTTTTTTCATTGTTTGACCATTTAATTTTTAATTGTTATTATTTTAGTTTGGGTGATTAAAAAAATGTAAATTGAATTTAATAGCAAAATGAATTCACTTTCTAATGATTGATGAAAATTCTTTAAACTCGTGTCTTAGGCTATTGCTTGAAGATACAACAGATTCTGTGAAATCAATAGCTTCACAGTCTGCTAAACTCTTCGGCAAGCATAAAATCACAGTAATTTCGACGATTTTCAAAATTATGAAAGAAAATATTGACGAAAAACAAGAGAAATGCATAAATTACTTCAAAATACTCGAAGAAATATCACAAAGAGATGATTTTGAAATAAATCATGCGAAAACAATCACAGAAAACGTATTTGATTTATTATCTTCTTATGATGAAAAGAAGTTCAACCTTGTAAAGCCATCTATCAGCCTCCTCATAATATATGCAAAGAACTACCCAGAAATGATTTATCAAATGTTTAATACAATTTTTGGAGAAAATGTCAAAGTCAACTATTTCTATTTATCTTACTTATTGAAATGTCTTCTATTAAGAGATCAGTACATATCAATCTATATTTCGGGCGTTCTTGATCGCTTATTGAAGCAATTTACAAGAAGAGAAGAATCTGAACCTTACGTTGAGATATTTATTGATATATTCCTCGCAAGTTTGCAAGTAATCAACACAAAGGACATTCCTGCCGCGTTTAGTTTGATTTATGATAAGGTTTTCGACCCATATTACATTGATAACGAGCAGATACGTTCTAAAGTCTTCAAATTCTTGTCAGTCGCAGTTGCAACAATTTCTCCATCAGATGCATCACCAAAAATCACACAAGTCGCAGCAACAATCAAAAAATATATTTCTCAAAAGGAAACAGCATCACAAATTACTACAGTTGCCGCCGCATTATTCTCTAGAGCAGATGTTAATGCTATTGGCCTCAGAGAAGCTTTATCTTCTCTTACAGATCCATTATTAAATTATATCAAGCAGAATTACAAAGCATTTGTCAGCCAAACAGATTTTGAAGTACTCAGAGGCATTCCTGAAGCTGTCAGAGCTCTTTCCAGTGTCAGAGATCATACAGGAGAGAAATTAGTCGACAGATGTCTTTCAAGTCTTCACGAAGAGAGTTCTTTATATGTTTTATCGAATCTTCAGCTCACTTCCGAAGAGAAGCATAAGATTTCCAACGAATTTCCAGGTCTTTTGACACAATCAACAAATCAAAGCCAAAGAGACTTAATTCTCCAACTCTTTGCAGAGATTTGTTCATCAGTAACCGATGTAGGACCTGTTGCACCTCAAATCATCAGGATTTCCTCAGCATCTCGCAATTATCAACAAGAATTTGAGAGAAAACTCCTCCAAAACATCACAAGTGACCATATCTTGGGGGGATTGTTCGATGCCGCATTCGATCCGCACTTCATTTCCTCGGCAAAGCTCTGTTTCGCCATTTTGAAGAATTCTTCCAGAGAAAATTTGGTTTCAAATTTACCAAAAGATTCGGTTTTGGCAAAAACGTTTCTTTACTTGACTTCACTTTACTTTTCACCTCACTCCAAGTGTGACATCATGTACTCTGTTGGCACAACATTCAACATACAAGAACTGATAAACGCAAGTGAAGTTTTGTACGACAAAAACTGTCATTCTTGTATTTACAGATTTACAACAAAATTTTTCAAAAATTTGACAGTTTCTGAAACGTTTTTAGATGACGTATTTAGTTTCCATAAGCAGCTGATGAACGAACAACACCCCGATGTTCCAAACAGGCCTCTCTTGAATCAACAAGCTCAAAATTCATTTAAATCGTCACTTTTTACGATATGTGCCGCTTTTTGTAACAAAGACAAACTGCACAGTTTAGTTAAGGGCATTGATATAAAGAATATAGAGGAGAGTTCCCAATTTGCAGATGATTTGTTCCTGATTGAGAATGTCAATGGAAATCCGACACTTTCCAAAGATTTGTTCAATAAAAAGATCACGAAAAAGACAGAAGACAGTTTAGGAAGAAGAATCTTTCTCTTGGAATACGGATCCAAACAGAATCCACCTCAAAACACTGAATATCTGTTCGAAGAAGACATTCCGCCACAAATTTCAGCAGCTGTTCAAAGAAGAATTCTAAAATCTGTTTGCGAAAATCCGGAAAATCATATTAACCTTATCTATCGTCTTTTGACATCGAATCAAACCTGTGTTCAAAGGTGCAGTATCAGGTCATTATTGTTGTTAGTTAAGAAATACAATGTCGAACTGAACAAAGACATTTTGAAGAGAGCTGTTTCTGTTTTGTGCCAAAATATAAACCATATGAGTTTAATCAAGGAATTGATGCAGTTTACAAATACCGTTTATAATTTCGAAAATCTTTTACAGTTCATTTTCGAAGGAAACGATTTCCCTTACGACATAAAACCTGATTTCATCCAAAATTGCCAAAAACCAAATGATTTGAGAACTCCTATCGTTGCTGCCTCAATTTCAATGCTTTTACAAGACGATAGAAGTGTGTCACTTTTTACACAATGTTTACAAAAGATATTTATGTGCAGCAGACAATGGGACAACTTCATTTTGTACTATTTACCATCAGCTTCCGAAGATGACAGCCACATTTTCATGAAAACGTATTTCGAGTGTTTGAACTATAACTCGCCTTGGAATACAATAGCTCAAAATTGTTTGAACGTGGTTTACAAAGACGATAGACTTCTCACTTCACTTTTGTCGGCATCTGATGGATTTTTGTATGAATCAGTTTACAAAGCGAAATCAATTGAATACTTTACAAATGTTGCAAAGATTTTGTATGAAAAAGACAAGAATATGTTTGTCGGTGCATTGATTGATAATAAAAAAGTGACAGCATCATCGACTGTCATTTCCTTGTTGAATTTCTTAGGATCATTGAGTTACTGCATGGAATGCGCTTTAAGAAAAAGTGTCAGTGATGATAATTTCATGCATCAAACTGTTTTGAGGCTGATTAGCTCTACATCAAAGATTCCACAAGATTTGAGACTTCAATCTCTTGTTTTCGCTATTTTTGTCACTTCACAAAACTGTTTACAGTTTTACGACAACATTTTACAGGCGTTGAAACGTTTGCAAGAATACTATCCTTCTTTGGAAGAATCCTATTATATTTTGGACGCTTTCAAACACGGAGGAAGTCATTTAGACGCTGTAGAAGTTCTCTTCAAGAGTTGCGGTGATGATCTCTCAATTTTCCATATCGTTCCATTCACAAAATTTTCAAAGGAAAGTGCGGTTTTGGGATATGGTCGAATGATGATGAATTCTTCACGCCCTTTACTTTTTGAAATTTTAGCGTTGAAAGATTCTGCCAAATTACAAATTCTCAAAGTAACACCGTATTTGAAGCGTCTTGGCCCAGAAAGATATGGAGAACAGCCATTGATGGAGTTGTTGGATTTGATTATTGGCGAAATCAAGTCTGTCCACAAGAGTTATGAAGAAAGGAAAGAAGCTTTCATTTGTTTGGAGTCAATTTTCGATTGGCTTCCACAGAATGTCCAACAAAACAAATTGCCATTGATCATTGAATCATTGATTGACGTGTTGAAGACAGGAAATGTAATTATTGAGTTGTTTAGATTGATTATTTCGATGTGTGACAACTTGAACATTGTTTCAAGTGCTTGTTTCGCAAATAATTTGCATTATCTTGTTGTTTTGTCGCTTTGTTATTGTATAAGAGATTTCAAATTGCAGCAGAAAGAGAAAATAATTGCTTTCGAAAGATTGTGTCAGTCTGCTGGAGTTCTATCGTGCGGAAAAACTCCAAGAGATGATTTCATCTCCATTTTGCCAACATTCTGCAGAGATTGCAAACCAAACATGATAACGGAAGCAATCTCTTTCTTGAATGATGAAAAAGTCGGAGTCAGAGTTGAATGCAGTTTCATTGTTTGCGCGGCAATTCAGGTTGGAAAGGCTCCAACAACTGCACATTACTCACTGTCTACGATATTAACTACTCAGGTATCTGATGAATTAAAGTGCGGAGTACTTAGAGCACTTAAAGCATTCCCTCCTCCATTGTAATTATTTGATTATCATCAAACAAAAAATTAATTATCCTTTTCTTAAAAAATCTTCTATTTTTATTATTTGAAAACATTTTTTTTAGAAGATTTGGAAGTGAAATGAGCTGAATGCCATATTTCATTCATAAATCAAAATCTAAATTATGCTCTTACTGTTTTGTTATCTGACTATTGATTTGAGTATCTTTATGTTAATTATGGCTCTTTGTATTTTAATGCTTTTCAAGTTAATCATATATCTATTAGGATATAAATTTGAAATTGGATATAAAAAAAATCAAGATTTAATACCTAATTGAGAGATAATAATATTAATATGAAAGCAAACCCTTCGGATATAATTACTATGCAATATAAAACTTACACGCTGAATTGTAACCTCCTGCATTTGGATTATGTGAAGATAACACTTCTGAAAAAAATAAATAAAATTAAAAAGTATTTGCTTTTACTACTTAACAGAGAAATAAGTTCATTATGAAATAAAAGTATGCACTATCGAGGTTTCGTCCGATTTTCAACGGAATTGAGCATAGTATTCGAATCGGAATACCATAGTTTTTAGGAAAATAATTTTCTGATAAAGGCGCTATGATGGCATGTCCATTACCATAATGCCCAATTTCTGGAGTATATTTATTTAGAATTGGAGAAGGCATTATGCTGTTTCCGTCTCTCATTTTAGGATTCTCAAATTTTATTCCTGAGTAATGAATTGATGGATCATCTGCGGTGGAAAATATAGGGTTCTCCATTGTGAAATTTTTATCTACAGAAATACATCCTGGATATCCGCTGATGTACGAACTTCCCCCTCCAGCAGAGCCAATAGTCGCATCAAAGCTTGTTCCTCCTCCAAAATAACCTCCACCAGCTCCTGCATTGCCGTTATTTCCTGCTATTGCTCCATTTCCACCTCCTAATCCAAACCTCCCTTTATAAAACCCATCACCACCAGAAGTTTGGTTTCCTCCTTTACCATCGCTATCGAAACCCTTTATACCACCACCTGAGCCAGCAGGACTCATCACATCATGGCCACCACCACCAGCTGCCACCATAATTCGACTTTTCAATCCGGTTTCATTGTAATAGGGGCCTGGATGCAATCTGACATCAGTAGCACCGCCGCCGCCTACTTGGCCAGGACCGCCACCACCGTAGGAATATTGGGTCTGACGTGCTGTACCATGGGCTCCAACATGAATATAGAGTGTCAAATTATTTTGAAGCAATAAAATCCCACTCGTATAGGCGCCATTCCCCTGATTGGTTCCATTGACTGTTTCACCGCTTGCACCCCAACAGTCAATTTTTCAGGCTCCTGGAGATAAATTGATCTCATAAGGGACTGAATCAAAATAGTTAGCGCCATTATAAGCCAAATCATAGACAGGTTCAATAAAATACAATTAGAATGTCAGACAAAGATTCTCAAAATGATGATAATGGTCAAGCATCAATAATAGTAATAGCGATGAATAAAGTTACGCAAAAGATAAGATCCTGCTCGAATATGCAGATAATTTAAGTTGTTGTAATGAATTATTTATTTGAATTTTTTAACATTGATTTCCAAACTGTGACTGCTACTGATATCATAATTTTTCGTCCTACTGATTCAATCTTGATAACAATTTTACTGTTTTCCCTTTGATTTGAAAAACGATATTAACAAATCTGTTGAATCCGTCAAAATTAATGATAAGTTAACATTTTTAGAGATCAGCAAAATGTTACCAATGTATACGAAAGTATCAATTTTAATTTTGTATTTTTTTGATAAATCTTTATGTAATTAAATAATGTTTGGAGATAATTTTATTATGATGTATGTTTAGGCATCCCACTCTTGCTTGTTCTCCCACTCTTCGTTTGTGGCACCAGCCTTGATTTCAGACTTTGGAACAGCGGCGTTGATGATAGCGCCTTCTTCAGAGACTGTCTCTTCGTCTTCAGCCTCGAGAGCCTCAGTGATCTTGGCTTCATCAGCGGCATCGCGGTAGAAGAAGAGGTCTGGAATGACAGACCACTCCTGTGTACGTGTAAGAGCACCACGGAGGCAGAGGACTTCACGTGTGAGGAGCCACATGAGGAGACTCATGGAGTTTTTTTTCGTAGTGTTGAATGAGATGACGCAGTCGACGTAGTCGAGGTGGGCATCTGTATCGCAAAGAGCAATGCATGGGATGTTAGCGTAGGCAGCTTAGTGAACGGCCTGGGAGTTTGTGTTTGGATCGCAGACAATCATGAGGCGTGGTTCGCAGAAGTTCTTAATGAAATAGTTTGTGAAGAGACCTGGTGTGAGACGCTGCTCAACGTAGTTAGCGCCGAGGAATTCAGCGAATTTGTGGACAGCGTGTACCGAAGGACTTTGTGGAAATGGCAAGAACATCCTTTGGTTCTTCGACGGCGTAGATCATACGAGCAGCAAGCTTGATCTTCTCGTATGTCATGGCGAGGTTGATAATTTGTGTGCTATCTCCTTTCTGGATGTGAAGACGTATGGCTTCATTCCGAAGGAGAGGTTTGTGGAGCCGAGGTAAACCTTAGCAGCAAGCATCATCTTGATCAAGGCTTCGCGACCAGGATTATCAGTAGCAGTATTTATGAAAGGTCCTAACATACCCTTTCAATTTCAAGCATTAGTATGAAAAAAAATTTTATTAACCAACTAGTATTCTAGGTGATGCAATACATATACATTGAATGAAAAATATATATTTCATGATTATGGGGTTATTTCGAGAAGAAATGAAATCATTAAAACACAAAATGTGATTTTTAACGAACATTTCTGATGAAAATATATATAAAATATATTAATAAGATTAATTATAGATTTCGATTTTTCCAAAAATATTTCATTTTATTAATTTTCAAGTAAATAAATATAAAATTCAAGATTTAAAATCATTTTTCAAATTTTTTTTGGAATTTTAAAATATCATTATAAAGTTTATTCAGAATGTAATCATCCATATATCAATTTTTTACATACAAATCGAGTCAGTTTAGTATTTATAAATATTTCTTTCTGATATCAAAAGGAAAATTACTTTTCGCAATATTTAGGAGTTTAACGGAACAATAGGAGATGAAGTAGGACTTGGTGATTCTATTCTTATCATTTTATTAATGAATTTGAACAGATTGAAGGCAATCCTAAATTCAAACCAACAATACAAGTTCGAGGAACTTGCTATTCCATCAAGAGAAAAACAGTTCTTAAGCATAAATATTAATAAATAGCTTATAATATACAAAAAAATCTTATTTAATTTCACTTACAACAGCTGCTATATCAAAATTTCATTTACGAAATAAATTATAACGCATCCTTTCACTAACACAGACATACACTCATGTTTGATTGTTCAATCAACGATCAATGTTAAAAATCTCAAATCATCTTTCAAAACCAGAAGCTACGTATAAATTTATGCATACTTTGATCTGATTTCATAAAATGTAATGAAGATTTTTCGGGCGAATATATGCCTCTAACCTTTTAACTTCTTTATGAAGCATTGCACTGCAATCTACACTTCTGACTAAAACATATATCAATTAGGCGCCTTCGATTAGTTTATCAGAATTTTCTTGAAATCTCTCTGGATAAATCAAAATAAATGTCTAATTTTTCTAAGATACATTGAGGTATATTTAATTACCTAATTTAATTGAACTTTTCATAATTTTGAAAGAATGGTTTTGCCCTCAATGCATTAATTTATTTCTTCTTTGTAAGAAATCAATTTAGAATGTATTTAGAACACATATTAGGAGAAATACTCTTCATCAGAGAATTTCTCCATCAAAAATTTTATGATTATTTTGAGGATACAAAAGCATCGTTGCGCAGGATTCATAAAAATAGCAAGATTTAAACAGAAAAGAAACATGATAATTTATAAGAATAAAAATTCAAAACAGATTATTAACTTTTTCATCCTTAGGAACTGCTTCTAAAATATCTTTCTTATCAATATAGCCCACATTTCTTCTTTGCATTGAGGTTAAGCAGGTCTTGGTCATCCTTCTAGCCGTTGGAACCGATGGTATAGACTTATTTAGTCCTAAATTAAAGTCTGTACCATCCTCATTGAGATGGGCGCAAACATTTGCGAAAAATGGCTGGAATTGAAAATCACCTGGATAACCATTAAATTTTTGAGTGAAGGCATAAACAAAGCAGGGAGATAAATTAGCGAAAGTCATCTGATTCTTATCTGAACATTCGATTACATGTTGTAATAAGTGGAAAATTCGTGCAATACAAAGTCTGGCGGTTAGACTTATATGAGAAAGAACGTCTATAGTTGCTCTTGTAATATCAGGGCCATAGTACGTGGAGACGATGGATGGCGGTAATAATGGGGTTGGTAATTCCATTAACCATAATTTCAAAAATGAAGCTACGTCATAAACTGTACTTTCTGGGGGAATGGTAGGAACATGTTGAGAAATTGTTTCGTTGATTAATAAAGCTTGAGCACGACTTCCGTTTAACCTGAATATTCCAACCTCAGTAATGTTGTCTTCAATGAATTGGAGAATTGGTTCTAAAAATACAGGGACACTGTCTTTTGTAGTGGGAAGGAAACTTAAATCGACTTTAATCGTGGTTCTATGGTATTTCATGAGTAGATCTAAAATTTGATTTGAGAGAAAAAATATCGTCCTCTTATAAATAAATTTACTTGGCGGTTTTATACACTAAAAGTGTTCAGAAAAATCAAGTCACTTTTCTAAATTTGAGAAAAATAAAAAATTTGATTGGTAGATTAATGAAAGTAAGATATTAAGCGACAATTTAAGAACATTTTTGAGTTATATAAAATTTAATTGAATTTTAAATGAAAAATTTGTAAATAGTAATGACAATATATGAATATATAGTTAATTCTATATTTCGATGAATTATTGAATTGAATAGACTATCAAAATCCAATTTACATATTATCGTAATATCAAATGAATAAGGTGTAATAAACAGAAATTCATCAAAAGTGACAGCTCTCAATTTTTTGACATTTGTAAATTCTAAATTGAATGAGAAAAATGAAATAATACTAAGCATAATACAATATTCTAGATTTAATTATAATTAGGAAAAAGTTAGTTTTGAGAGTACTTTTCATAGGCATATAGAATGAAATCTTCTGAAAAATAATATCACATAAACTCATATTATTTTCTAATATATAACTATTTTATATAAAAATCAAATTCAATGATCTTAAAAGCGAAGGATAAACCTCAAAATTTACGAATATAATGAGTGGGAATATAATGCTTATCTATCATAAAAACCATATGAAATATCAATTTTTGCTTTACGCCTAATTTTTGACGACAATTAGCAAAAAATGTTAAATGTTAACACTCAGTCCATTTGAATATGAAAAATAAAATTGACTTTGATTAAATGTTTTTATTTATCATGCAATTCTTCTTGCGACCAAAGATTTGAATAAAAGTTCAAAAAATAAGATAGCTTAAAAAATAATATACGGTAGTGTTTACTAATAGATGAATAGTATATAAATTCTATTAAAATGGATTTGATCCATAAAAATATATAAAATTTGATCATAAATAAAATCGTTTTAAATTACTTCTTCATTTAAATTATAACAATTATTTTTGGTTTTATATTTTTTTGGATCAAATCCATTTTAATAGAATTTATATACTATTCATCTATTAGTAAACACTACCGTATATTATTTTTTAAGCTATCTTATTTTTTGAACTTTTATTCAAATCTTTGGTCGCAAGAAGAATTGCATGATAAATAAAAACATTTAATCAAAGTCAATTTTATTTTTCATATTCAAATGGACTGAATGTTAACATTTAACATTTTTTGCTAATTGTCGTCAAAAATTAGGCGTAAAGCAAAAATTGATATTTCATATGGTTTTATGATAGATAAGCATTATATTCCCACTCATTATATTCGTAAATTTTGAGGTTTATCCTTCGCTTTTAAGATCATTGAATTTGATTTTTATATAAAATAGTTATATATTAGAAAATAATATGAGTTTATGTGATATTATTTTTCAGAAGATTTTGTGTTCTTCTTCAAAATTTTATTTTTTATTAAAAAGAATCTTTACAAAATATACATTTACTTTAATTAATATTTAAAAACGTGCTCTATCAAAAGTTCCAAAAATTCAATATTTTAGCTTTTCTGAGGTGTCACTTTTGATGAATTTCTGTTTACAACAAAGGTAATATTAAGGATAGCTGAGTTTTGAACGAATAAAAAAATACATTGAATATTTATGAGCAATTAGATCTGAAAAAGTTTGTGAAATGTAATACCGATGCTTACAATGTAGATTGAGATTTCTAAAATTGTAACAAAATTTTGAATAATGTTATTGAATGATCAGAATAAGATTTGAAAATTAATTATAAGCTTATAATTATCAATCAAAAGAAAGAGAAACTGGAATTTAATTGAATTTGGCAAATTCAATGCGTACCTTTCAATAAATTAAAAAGAATTGTCAAGATTTTAATTTTAGAGACTCTTGGACTTTTGTTCAAGTGTAAATTATAATGCACTTTATCTTGTTGTAAAAAATGTCAACAAATTGAATTCGATTACTCCCAGCACCAATATGAAATATATATTATTATTCTATATTTTGATGAAAATCTTAAATGAAACTTTTTCAATTTCTATTTGACGTAAAATTTTTGAATGCTCAAAATTTCTCTTATCATTATCAAAATAAAATTATTGTTACATTTATGATTACAAACCATTTTTGATTTTTTCCAAAATTTTACGATTGCGCTTTCAATTTAAAATTTCCCTTTTATTTGAGAATCATCTATTTCATCGTATATACTATTTAATTTCACATTAATTTTTACTTAATTTTTTTTCATTCAATTTTTTTTCCCTCTCTCTACTGCATTTTCTTAATATATCACTATCTTCTTCAATATTAATCTAAAAATATGAGTTTTTTCCCTTTCAAATCGGGAAATTTGATTCACAAATTCTTATATTCATGTTATTGCTTAATCATATATTAAAATTTCAACCAATGACATTAAAATAGCTACAACAACACTATACATATATTAATAAACTCAAATTTAATTTTCATTGAATTTTATCTTTAATATTTATTCCATATTCAATACAAAATCCCTTATTATCTAGTGTCCAAATCTGTATATTCCATTATTATTCCTTTTCCTGTAAAATTTTCTCAAAATTTACCTTCACGAAATTACATTTCATCATATTGCATATGAATTACTCGCTCTCCATTCCAATCACTTGTTTTTTCATTATCTCCAATTCCGGTAGGCGAAAAAAACAAGTAAAAAAATTCTGATACTTAGTCAAACTGATAATACTTATTGAACACCACAAAAGAACTTTACATCAAACCAGTTTGTATTATTAATTACAATTTCATAAAGAGAAAACGCTGAATATTGAAATCAATTCAATAAAATACAAAGAAACTTATTCAAAATAACAATTCAAAAAATACGAAATCTTAATGACATGTGTCAAGATATTTGAAATCCTCTTATGTATGTCCTATTAATTTTTTCAATATTTTTTTGAACAAAGTCCTCATTCAATTTGAATGTTCGTACCGTCATTTGAAATTATTACTTTGTCTCAATTCATTTAAATGCTCTCTTTCTTCGTCAGACAAGCCCTCTCATCATGGGAAGAGTTTTATGGCAAAGATCCTATTTCTCATGACATGCACGATCTTCATACACATCAAGGAATCACAGGAAGTGATATCAATGGTCTTTATGTTCATGATTGCACATTCATTGACATTCATTCGGATAATGAAAAGGGTGCAGCTTTGATGATTGAAGCTCATAAGAAATCTTTGTTCGAAAGACTTCTTTTCTCCAAATGTTCAGCTTTCGAAGGTGGTGCAATTTGCGCTTACCAGGGCCACATTATTTTCAATGGCCTTTGCGCTGATCAATGCACAGGAACAAATGGTGCATTTTTATATGTTAATGCACCACTTCAGATTCATTATACATCTGCAGCCAAATGCTATGCAAAAGGCGATGGAAACCAAGACAGTTCCACAATGTTCATTAAAAAGCCAGAAGAAAGCATAGTTACACTTGATACAGTAAACCTGACTAAAAACACCGGTGAAGGTCGCGCAGGTTTATTCCAAGCATCCGGATACTGCACATACTCAACATTTGTTGACAATACATGCAAGTACAATCATTGTTTCCAGACATCAGAAGTTTTTACATACTTTGACCATGTAAACTTCGTCAGAAACGCAGTCACAGAGAACAATGATAAAGCTGCATTATATGTCGGTACTCCATCCGTATCTACTAACTCTGTTGGCATCAAATCATGCATCTTTGAGTTTAATATGGCAGATTCCACCCGCTGGATCAAGACCGGAAAGAAGATTGTTCTTACAGATTGCTATCTTCCAAACGGAAACCAGAATAGCCAAAACATCGAAATTGATGAGCCACGTGCCGACAGCTATACTCATGCCATAACATACTATTATGTTGATGGTTATTGCATAACTGGAAAGACAGCTCCTCCACAGACACCTGTACAAACACTACAACCAACAACTCCTGTACAAACACTTCAACCAACAGAATCACAACAAAAAACAACTGAAGTCTCAACAGATGTCACAGTTGAATCATCAACCACCAAGAAATCAGCAAATGATGGAGGACTGTCAACACCAACACCAACTACAAAGGCCTCAGAATCAGGAGTTAATTTGAAGGATGGTGAAACCTCCAATATCCTTAATAAGGTACCAATATGGGCACTAGTCTTGATTGTATTAGGAGTAGTGGCCATTATATCAGCTATTGTAGCTTATTCCGTAATTCGAAAGAGGAAAGGAAATACGGATATTTCTAGTGACGATTTCGTCTCTGAAGGAGCGGACGGAATTCGCTCAAAGGATCAGTCTGTTACGATTGATTATGATCTTAGAGATGCTGAAGAAGATCCATTCAAGCACGATTTTGAAAATGAAGATTCTATAGAAGAAGTCCTTGCTAAGTAAGTAAAAAAGTTTTTTATTTTTCTATTATTTGTACTTGATTTATTCTCTTTCCTTATAATAAATGAAGTATAAATGATCTTTTTATGCATTTATGTCCTACCGAATTAGGATTTAAACGACTAATATCTATCTACCGTTATAAATTTTGTTCCTTCGAATTTAGTAGTAGGGTATGATGGGTTTTGTGACTTTTTTTGTAAACGTAAGAATTCATACAATATTGAACGATTTTGTATCATTATTTTTAACATTAATTTTAAAATAATTTATTTTTTTATTCTTACATAAATGACCCAACAAGTAAAACCAGATAAAATAGATTATCGAATTTTAGAGGATGGTGTTCCTGTTTATATTCAAAGATTTAAAGGGAAGCAATATTATAGAATTCTTAATCCTGAATACATAAAACATTTATTTAAAAAGGAAGACTGTGAATTATTAAACGTTAATGAATATGAAACCAATAAATCAAAATTGAAATATAAATATATTGGAAGTGATGAAAGATGCAAAGATAAAAATAAAGTTTATACAGTTTCATATAATGAATGGAAAACCAATAAGATAAGAAAACATTTAGGAGATTATGGTAAAAGTTCTGAATTCTTTAAATCTAGTATGTACGAGAGAGTAAAAGAAATTAGAAATAATTATTTTCATGAATGAAAGATTCACTACCATAATGAAATAAAAAAAATAAAAAATTCATGTCTCAGAATCATCATAGAACTTTAAGAAACTAATGATTATTTGAATTTATGAAATCAATTATTTGATTCATTCTTTCTTCAATCTCTTCTATTCTTTTTGTTAAATCATCTATTTTCATTAATGAGGTGATTCTTGATTGAGGAATAGATTTCAAACTAACCACCCCCTTTATTTTTGAAATTTTGAATCCATCAACTTTAAACATTTTATTCAATTTACATGTTGTCAATTCTTCAAATAATTTTTTATTATTAGCATAATAGTCATTAAATTCTTCAACAGATGAAAAAATTTTTGTTTCAGTAATTGGTTTAACAACGTTTATTTTTTGTTGAACATTTTCACTTTCATTTATTTCTTCCTCCTCTGTTCCATTTATTTTTAAAATTGGTTTCATTTATCATTAAATAAAAATTAGAATATAAGTGATGAAATATATTTTTTAATTAATATTAAATCAGAAATGGCGGCGGGATTCTTTAAAAAATTATGGGATGGAATTAAGAAAGCTGCGGGTTGGGTTTATAAAAAGGTTATTAAACCCGTTGCAAACTTTTTGGCACCAGTAGCGAAAACGGCAGGAACTATCATAGGTGGAGTATTAGGTACAAAAGCAGGTAATCCAGCGATGGGAGCACAAGCAGGTAACGCAATTTGTGGAATAGCTGAAGGAATACTTAATAAAATAGGAGGTAAATAGTGGAAAAATAAATATTATTTTTATCTTAGTATCGGTTGTAGTCTTTGATAAACTTTTTCTCCTTTATTTAATATTTCTCTTATTGGGGCGGCTTTTGGTGTTATTGATTCAGCAATGTCACTAATTGCTTCTTTATTCTTAAATATCCAATTTGCTCCTTTCTTCATTGTTTCCCAAACTTTATGCGCTCCTCTTTTTACTTTATCCCACAGTTTCTTAAATATACCTGCAGCCATAGTTGATTATTTCATTAAAATTAAAAATTCATTTTCATCTTTTAATTTTGATTTTTTATTTAATAATAAATGACGACTAACTATTTGGTGCCAAACACTAAACCGATTAATGGAAATGTGTTTCATTCATTCGAAAAGATAAATGAAATATTCGCAAAGAATGACGGTAGAAGATATTATAGAGAACTTGAAAGTTCATGCTATGACTCTGATGCTCCATATTTTGATGATAAACAAACTCATTTAAGAATTACAAATCCGGCTCATGATGTGAACCAATTAGGTGACACATATATTAAACGCAAAGTTAAAGCAACTCTAGTTTCAAATAAAGCTTTCACATGTGATGACGCTTTTAAATGCATGCGTTTATTCGTTGGTTACAAATCATCAAATCAAAGCTTTAAACAATTAGAAGTAGAAACCGAAAGAGGTGATGCCGGTTATCTTCAGATGGATTGTGCCCGTGAATCTTTCGCATTTGCAACATATAAACCAAAATCAGAAAGGAAAGTTAAAAAGTTTGTTCATTCGTTATATAATAATGTTCAAAAATATGATAACTCAGTATGTGGTAAATATATTGACCCTTCAGAAGTTTTCAAGAAAGCAAATGAAGAAGTTGATGTCACTTTTGATATGATTATTCCGGTAAATGATTTGTTAGCATTTCAGGCGTTCGATGATTATCCTAAATCATTTGGTGATATCATTCTTAAATATTATGTTTTCAGGGATACTTTAGTATTTTGTCAGGTTGACCCGTTAAGAGTTGCTGATTTACAAAATTACGTTTATGAAAAGATAACTGATGAAAATTATGAAAAGATTATGAATCATGTTTATAAATATGATCGCAAATTCCAACAAATCGGACTTCCTGCCAAATTAATTACAAGCTTAGCCGCTACATCTGCTGACGCAACAGTTGATGACGTTATTATTTCATGCACAAAGATGGAAGTTTTAGAGGATAAATGCATTACACCAGGATACGGTTTAATTGAAGAATCAGTTAAAGCAATACCACGTTTATTCAGTAAGGAAGATCCATTCATGATTCCAGCTCAACATATTGACGTTCGTTCACTAAATGGAGGTTGCATCACTCCTGAAGGTATCAGCTCAGATTTCTCATACGCTCTTCATAATGTTACAGATGTTGTGTTAACATTTCCGAAGAATGCAATGCAAAGAACAGTTTTAGAAAATCCAATGCTTCGAGGTCTTCAGGTCACTATAGATTCCAGAAACTTCCCCGATCAAGCGATGACCACAGTGGGTGACATATTCTTTACACGTATGCTTCAAGCTTCTGATTTAGATGGAGTGAATGAATGCACAGAAGAATACGAGGACTCATTAACTAGACCACTGAATGATGATAATGGCACGCCATTAGCTAGAACATGGAAAGACCAAACTTCATTCTTATGCACTATTCCAGTTCAACGTGATGGAGCGGGTATATTCTTTGATGGATTAGAAACTTTCAACTCACAAGTTACAGTACAAGTGAAAGCTTATCCAATCATTCAAGGTGAAAATGACACTTACTGTTCAAAGGTGACAAATCCTCCTCAGGTTTGGTTTACTAGGACTACGTATTGGACATGGACACCGGATGAAGGTTTGAAATATCATTCAACAGGTACACCACCACAGTATAGAAGTTCATATGATGAAATATTGATGAATAGAAATGTTTAAAATTATAAATTTATTTTTGATTAAATGGATTTCAATTCTGAAGAATTAGCGGAGTATATAATACATACGTAGATGATATGATTAATGAAGCATTGAGTGATAATAGAAATGCTCTATCTAAGGAAAAATTAATGAAAATTCCATATTCTGAATGTTACTTAAATTCAATCACTGCAGCAATTGGTAAACAAAAATAAAGGTAAAACATTAACGATATTAAAACAAATTATCATTATTGCTAACACTTCCCCCTATTCACATGTGTTAATTTATATCAACCGTTCAGGTTCACCTTCAGATGATACATTTGAATCTTTAAAGCATTTAATCAAAATTCCAATTATTTATTTATCACAAGAAGAAGCAGAAGATTATTTAAAAAACTTTTTAATGTATAAAGAATTATATAATACAATCAAGAAGCAAGGATTAGAGGATAAAATTATTGATAAACAAAGGGATGAATTATTTGAAACACTTTCTATTTCAAATTTTGATAAAGAATTTTTGCATTCACTCATTTTTCTAGATGATGCCGTGAAATCAAAACTAATAACAAATGAGAAATCATATTTTAATCAGTTATTAACTCAATGTCGACACATTCAGTGTTCATTCTTCATGGCTGTTCAATATTTCAAAGCATTAAGCACAAACATTAAATCAAACCTGTCCACCCTTTTCATTTTCAGTGGGTTTAGTCGTCAACAGTTGAACGTTATGCTTTATCAAGTGAATTTACCAATGAGCATTAATGAACTTTACACACAATATCAGCAATTAGGAGAACACGGAAAAATAATAGTTGATTTAAATAAAGGTTCCATTAAATTCGAATAACTTTTTATAATTAATTTTTATTTTTTATTTATAATTAAACATGACAGAAATAGCAAATCTTCTACAGGTTCCATTAAAACAAGGGACAAACAAAAGGGGTGCATATAATAGAACTATGAAAGTTCCTGATGGAATGAAAGAATTAGTCCACATTGTTGCCGGTCTTCAAAAGGATGTTAAACAAATGAGAAACGTTTTAACATTACCAGAAGCTCAAGCATATGCCAAACGTCATGGACCAAATTGGGAAGCACATGAAGCAGACATTACGGGTCCAAATGGAAAACCTGATGGTATAAATGAAGTTTTCGTTACTGATGGTCAAGGTAATATTAAAGTCATAAATGGGTATAAATTAACTGTATCTGATTATCCTAAACGTAAAGCATATAATGAACATTATCCTATGCAATTTGATGAAAATGGAAAAGCTGTTAAACAATACATTGGAGAAGGTGAACATGGTCCAATTAATTCATACGTTAATCCATATTCTTATTTCAATGAAGAATTAAATGCTATTGAAGAGGGACCGGATGGATTACCACGATATGTTAATCAGTTTGATGGTCAATATGCAAATTTGAGACCTGAAATTCAGCTAAGAAATTCTTTAAAGTTGCTTTATTCGATCCAGTGTTCAATGAACAGAAAGAAGCAATGAAAGCAGAATTTAAACCAATTCAAGTGGCAAGAATTTCTTCATCTTCACTTTCAGAAGCGTTCAAGGAATTGATAAAGAAACCACTTTATTCTCAACAAGGTTATAACTTTGATTTAATTAAAGAAAGTGATAAACGTAAATTAGAAAAATCAGATGGTTTTAAGAATGCATGTAATGAAATGATTAAAGATATTGTAAATGATAAAATAAGACTGGAAGAAACTCAAATCAATATCAATAACATAATTGGTGCAGTTACAAAGAAAGTATAAGCAAACAATGATGAACCTTGGGATATTACCGTAACAACTAAATAAAACTTTAAATATATTTTTCTTTTTTTTATTCGATTATAAATGAGAAGACGTTTCACTAGTCAAAAGAACACTAACGCAAAAGCAGAGATTACGGTTGGTTATAACGTAAATGATGATAAATCACGAATTATTCAAAATGTTAAAGTTAATGTTAGCCCTGAATTAACAAGGTCAGCAACTCAACCAAATTTATTAACTCGTGACTTACCGAAGAATGAAGAGAATGAAGAAAACCATGAGAATGGAGACCCAATCATTTTATCTGAACCTGGTAAAGAACCCGTTGAAATTCCCACTTATCCAACATACCCAGCACCACTTGATAACCCATATAAAATAGACATTAATTCTGAATTAATGAAAATTTACCGTGATATAATAACTAATAATTATGATTCAATAATAAATTTAATTGACCAATCCGGTTTAATTATTTTACCTTATGAATCATTAATTCACATTATCGCCATTCTTTGTGATGTTCAAGATTCAGACGTTAAGATTCAATTTTTCATAGATGATGAGGTTTCATGCTGCGGAACAGTTGCAAAAATAAATCCTATAAAGGATATTAGCACAATTAAGATATCAAAGAACGGAACAACAACTGAACTTCATTTAACATATAATGATATTTATAAAAAATAGTTGATGAATATAAAATATCACTTGAAAAATTCTTTGTTAAGGCTATTTAATATTCAAGCATTAACATTATCGAATAATAATCCTTTGAATCATAATCAATAATAATTGACCTTTCATTCCAGTTTCTATCGTTTGTTTTATTTCTTTTTGTTCCCCACTATCTGGATCGGTCATTGTAATTGTTTTTGTTATAGTATCAGCTTTATCTTTAACTTCAATCTTTTTTCCATCGGGATATTTAAACCAAAATTCCAAAAATTCGATATTGTCAATCTGTTCATATTTTAATCTATCAATTACATTTTTAATACCATCTGAAAATCTTATGAAATGGTCATTATATGGGTTTGATTGAACTAAATTTGAATGAAGTGAAATATAACCCGATGATGAATATGACATTGACTCATATTTTCTGAAAACACTAAAATTTATAACATGAATGAATTTCTTATTCGTTGAATTTATGAATTCTTGAGGTAATCTTATCCTAGTTTTATTTATCACTGGAAAATAACGCTTTACCATATTTTTAATCGTAATAAAAATGTCAATTATCAATATTATTTCGAATAATAACTGTGAATATTAAAAAGTTAGGAATTTATAATGTTACTCTCGTTTCTGTGAGTGGTAAATTTAATCCATTCTTTTAGACCCTTCAGATTATATATCATTTATTAAAGATGACCATGAAAAAATGTATGATATGTATATAAATAATGTGATAACGAAATGGGATATTAACATGATTTTAAGTTATTTAAATGAATCATTTATCATATGGTATGAAGAAAATTTTAAATCAAAACCTGATAAACTTTTTGAACTTGATGAAATAAATAACCTTATTAAATTCCCACTGAAAATTAAATTTTGTACTCCTCATCTTCGTTCATTGTTGGGGATATTAAATTTTGAAAAAGATGTTGGGGATGTTTGTATTCTGACACTGGTTCCAATTTCATTTTAATCAAATGTGATAAAGTTAATACCCCAATGAGATTTTCACATCAAACATTAGACCCTAACTCTTACCCATCAATACAAAACATTTTATCCATCAACTTAAACACATTTTCTTTATCATATCCGTTTCAATTATCCGGGAATTCATTTATTCTTCATTCAAAAGATTTATCAAATATTAAATTTAGAGTAACTGACCTATTTGATTGTGATTTAGAATTCATGAATGAAATATTATGGCAATTTCAAATAGAAAAAATAGGTGATGAGATAACGGATTAAATATTTATTTTTAAATCATAATAAATGATTAAACAACAGCAACCACAACAACTTAAGGCACAGACCATTACATACGCCATATATGCATATAATTCAAAGACGGCAGAACAAACGCAAAGGTTGAAATATGGAGATTTGGAGATAGTATTGAAAAATGACCATTTCGAATTCGTTTGCAAAGGTGGTGCAGTGATATCAAATATAAAAGAAATTTTATTTATGAATTCTAAAATTAAAGGTATAACGGATGATATAACATCAATTCCACCAGAAGAACAAAGATATTACGCATTAAATGCATTTCCTAAAGTTTTGAAGATTGGAAGATTTAATTTAAATGAGGAATTCATAAAAGGTTTCCTAAATGACATAATGGAGAAAGCAGATAAGGGACTTGTGGCTAGTGAGTTAATGAAGAAGGCAGATAAGGAATATGTTAATGAAAAAGATAATGAAATTATAGAAAGGGTTGAATGGTATCATGAATGGACATCAAAGATTTTAAAAACTAAAGCTGATACAGGATGGGTTTCAGGATGTTTAGACCTTAAAGCAGATAAAACTTATGTTAACGATGAGTTAATGAAGAAGGCAGATAAGAACCATACACATACAAGTTTTACAACTGTTGCTATAGAAAGTATTGAAGGAACGGTTGAAGAAACTGGTGGGGATGCATTATATTGTGAACCTCCTAACTTTCCACAAGGTTTAACATCGGATGACGACATAACGACGATGAGAAACATTAGATGTAAAGATGTTTATGTCATGAAGGATGAACATAATATTAAATTCACTGCTCAAGATTTATATGACAAGAAAGCAGACAAAAAAGAGCTTCAAACATTAAAGACAGAAATACTTCAAACATTATATCCTATAGGCTCTATTTATACGTCAATGAACTCAACAAATCCAGCAACAGTTCTGGGTTTCGGTACGTGGGAACAAATAGTTGACAGGTTTTTGTATTGTGCAAACTCTTCAAAGGAAACAGGAGGAAGTAAAACGATTTCAGGTGAAAATTTACCTGCACATAGTCACTACATAGATTTAAGTACATCTCAAGCGGGTTGGCATAAGCATAGATATTGGGATTGGTCAGCAATGATAAAAGGTAAAGGATATGATGTTAAAGACAACGTTAAGTTTGCTATAGATTGTTACTGGAGTAACACTGAGGGAGGAGGAAACCATACACATCGCGTTTCAGGATATACACAAACAACGGGACAAAGTAAAGATTACATGCCGCCATTTATGACTATATTTGCATGGTACCGTGTTAATTGAATCATTTATTTTTATCATAAACAACCAAAAATATATGTTTACGTTAATGTTTTTAGGTTATTCAATAATTAATTATTTTTGAAGAACTGAAGGTGTCACCAGGTCACCATGTGTCACCAGGTCATTTAACTTCTCTGAAAAAATGAGACAACATGACATTTTGACAACAACACAGGAGGAAGGCAGTTATGACTTATTTTTGAAGAACTGAAGGTGTCACCAGGTCACCATGTGTCACCAGGTCATTTAACTTCTCTGAAAAAATGAGACAACATGACATTTAGACAACAACACAGGAGGAAGGCAGTTATGACTTATTTTTGAAGAACTGAAGGTGTCACCAGGTCACCATGTGTCACCAGGTCATTTAACTTCTCTGAAAAAATGAGACAACATGACATTTAGACAACAACACAGGAGGAAGGCAGTTATGACTTATTTTTGAAGAACTGAAGGTGTCACCAGGTCACCATGTGTCACCAGGTCATTTAACTTCTCTGAAAAAATGAGACAACATGACATTTAGACAACAACACAGGAGGAAGGCAGTTATGACTTATTTTTGAAGAACTGAAGGTGTCACCAGGTCACCATGTGTCACCAGGTCATTTAACTTCTCTGAAAAAATGAGACAACATGACATTTAGACAACAACACAGGAGGAAGGCAGTTATGACTTATTTTTGAAGAACTGAAGGTGTCACCAGGTCACCATGTGTCACCAGGTCATTTAACTTCTCTGAAAAAATGAGACAACATGACATTTAGACAACAACACAGGAGGAAGGCAGTTATGACTTATTTTTGAAGAACTGAAGGTGTCACCAGGTCACCATGTGTCACCAGGTCATTTAACTTCTCTGAAAAAATGAGACAACATGACATTTAGACAACAACACAGGAGGAAGGCAGTTATGACTTATTTTTGAAGAACTGAAGGTGTCACCAGGTCACCATGTGTCACCAGGTCATTTAACTTCTCTGAAAAAATGAGACAACATGACATTTAGACAACACAGGTACGAAAAAGAGGAAGGCAAAAATAAATTCAAATCATACTTTATAAAGCTTCATTTACAGGTATTTCATCGTCAGTAAATGAATCCTCATTATCGTTTGGTTCAACCTGTTTATATAATCCTTTCATTTCTTCTTTCAAAACATAACACCATGTTTGTTTACCATCTATTCTTACCTGTTTCCTATCACATTTATCCTTAATGCTCATTTGGAAATTCTTGTCTTTCATGTCTGATGGTTTGCAGAATAGAGCATTTTTACACGTCATACCTGCACACAATTCATCATAATGTGTATTTATCCATACATCTAAAGGATTTGTTGATAACTCGATTAAATCTTGTTTGGCTTCAGTCATCGGAATGATTCGTACATTAAATGATGAAAGGTCATATTGCATAAAATATGTTAAAAGGTTATCATAAAATTCCTTTGTGCATGAATCCATTAAATTCTTGAAGTAATCAAATTGACCCTTGAATTTACCATTAACCCTTAAAACTACGTATCTTCTGTCTCCAACTTCAATTTTGACAGGGTAAACGTTATTAGTTACGAAAATGAAGTTTGCAACGTTCTGAGCAGTTCTTCTGGGTTGATTCTTTTCATTAATTCTAATCTCATTATCCGTTATAATTGATTTCAAAGCGTTGAAGTTTGCGAGTCTATCTTCACCAACATTCTTGAGTTCATTAAGTACAAGAAACATTTTATTCTCAACTACCGAATTGAAATTACCCGTTAACTCACTTATTTCAGTAATGTTTTTGCATGAATAACCAGCGAGAAGTTCAGAAATAATGTCTGTAAATCTGTTTTTACCTGTTCCCTGAAGTCCTTTCAAAATAATTGCTGTTTCATTCTTGATTCCAGGATGTTGAATCATTGATGCAATCCAGCCGAGAAGGTATTTATACACTTCATCGTTATTATCACAAATGGCTTCTTTAATGAAATTCATAAACATCTCAATTTTTGAGTAATCAAGCTTTTCAAGAATGTTGTATTTATAACCCTGAAACGTTGAGAAAACATCTGGAGAATCAGATTTAAAGCAAACACCCTTAACGGTTAATGAAGACAATTGATTTAATAGTACATCCCATGCTGTTATTGTTTTACCTTCTTCTTTAAATAATTTAATCATTTTGAGTGACTCTTTCATGTTTGACTGAAGAACGAATGATATTTGATTCATTTTGTTGTGGATATTATAATCCTTTTGAATGAAATATTTGTTTCCACAATCTACAAAACGGATTACACGTGATAAATCCTCAATTACTTCAGAACTGTTTTTATACTGATGATTTTCAGCCTTGCGTCTAATATCTGTTATCAAAAACGAGTCATCAAGTTTGATATCAAATGTTATTTTTGGCTTACGTAATAAAGGTAAAACATATTCATCATAATATTCCTTTTGATAAAGTTTTAGAATCTTCACCAAAACAAATGGAGAAGTCATTAAATGTGCATATCTACCACGTGCTTTTTCAAAATTACTTTTTGCATTTTCTGTTAAACTGCAGAAGTTATAAACGTTATCGTAGGCTTCATTAATTAAATGATTAGGTAACGAATTAATAGCTTGAAACAGTGTGAATAATGTAACTTCTTTTTCTAAATTCATGTTTCCACCGTCATTATGTACTTCAAAATCACAGATGCCATCAACTATGCTCTGAGCTAGTTTATCGTCAATGTTTACATCTTTGTTTTCATTCATGATAGTCTTTATTTCTTCGTTCTTCTGTTCAACTCTTACCTTAATATTCAAATCATTTAATATATCATTCACTGTTCTGGTTAATGTTGAATCATAACTTCCACGAATGAATGAGTATGTATTGATTGGTTCTGTTGCATTCTTGCGAACTCTTGAATCAGCCATAACCACTAATGAACGCTTTGAATCATCCATTGAAGTCATTATGTCGATATCATAATCATTGCAGGAATAACATTTAATCATCCTGTTCGAAACTGCATAGAAGAAATTAGTGTTGCAATAAATGTGAAGACCTCCTGAAGCGGTTTTAACGATAACATCTTTATCCGAAAGTTTTGATAAAATGTCTTTTCTAACTGTTTCTTTAAGTTCATCATTGTACGATTTATTGATATCAACATCTATAATCGTTAAATTTGAAATTTTATTTACTAATAAAGCCATACCAGTTTTCCTTCCTCTTCCTCCATCATGTTTGAGGTAGTTATGTAAATCAATCATGTTTTCACCAATTCTTTCGTTGAGGGTTTTAGTTTCTGCCACAACTAATTCCGCAACTAATGAATCAATAACTTTTTCATCAGAAACGATATAGTTGTTGTTGTTTGTTGCTGTCATTTATATAGGAATAAAAAAATAAAAATAATTTTAAAACTAACTTTATTTTTGGGCTGCATCATATTTTCGTAAATGTTGTCTAAATGTCATGTTGTCTCATTTTTTCAGAGAAGTTAAATGACCTGGTGACACATGGTGACCTGGTGACACCTTCAGTTCTTCAAAAATAAGTCATTATTGAATAACCTGTGTTGTTGTCAAAATGTCATGAGTTAAATTACCTGGTGACCTGGTGACACCTTCAGTTCTTCAAAAATAAGTCATAACTACCTTCCTCCTGTGTTGTTGTCTAAATGTCATGTTGTCTCATTTTTTCAGAGAAGTTAAATGACCTGGTGACACATGGTGACCTGGTGACACCTTCAGTTCTTCAAAAATAAGTCATTATTGAATAACCTGTGTTGTTGTCAAAATGTCATGAGTTAAATTACCTGGTGACCTGGTGACACCTTCAGTTCTTCAAAAATAAGTCATAACTACCTTCCTCCTGTGTTGTTGTCTAAATGTCATGTTGTCTCATTTTTTCAGAGAAGTTAAATGACCTGGTGACACATGGTGACCTGGTGACACCTTCAGTTCTTCAAAAATAAGTCATTATTGAATAACCTGTGTTGTTGTCAAAATGTCATGAGTTAAATTACCTGGTGACCTGGTGACACCTTCAGTTCTTCAAAAATAAGTCATAACTACCTTCCTCCTGTGTTGTTGTCTAAATGTCATGTTGTCTCATTTTTTCAGAGAAGTTAAATGACCTGGTGACACATGGTGACCTGGTGACACCTTCAGTTCTTCAAAAATAAGTCATAACTGCCTTCCTCCTGTGTTGTTGTCAAAATGTCATGAGGTTAGAAATGAGGTTAGATCTAACCATCTACCCTAAAAATTATTTTTGGTGAATTCAATAAAAATAAATGGTTCATTTACTCACAATATTTTTGTACAAAACAACCCCAAGCTTTTAACTTCTTTTCTGCAGCTTCTAATGCTATCTTAGCGAGTTCATATTCTCTAAATTCTCTCTTTAAATTTTCTTGTTCCCATTGGTCTAGTTCGTATGGAGAATCTCTATAACCATAACATATCTCACGTTCATGTTCTAATTGTTTTTCGCACATTTTTCCAACTTCTTCTTCAAACAAAGGTTTAGCATTCTCTACTGTATCTTCAAGTTCTTCTTCATCTAATTTCTCATGAACTTTCTTGTCTATGGAGTCCATAATATCTTTGACATAAAATGCATACTTTACAGAGCACCATTCAGCAACAAAATGAACGAGGTCAGGATGTATGTAAATACCTTTGAATTCATTTATAACACCCTTAGTAAGCTCATAAAATGCTTGTTTTGAGGTCGAGCCACTTTTGGCTCCACCGTATTCATTCATCCAAAACTCAAGAATTTCCTGTATTTTAGCACTATTGAGAAATCTGTTTAAATGGTTTAACTTTCCTGCTTCTCTTGCCATCTTTGTTGCATTTATATAACCATCCTTGTCTCTACGTAAGACTTCAATACCGTTATAAGTGCCTTTTGTGAATGTTTCGCCATTAGATTTGTTAGTGAATGTTTTTGCTTCGACTGACATTTCTGTTCTTACATACAAAATAAAAGAATAAAAATAATTTTAAAACTAACTTTATTTTTGGGTCATTTACACTCATTCCGATGAAGTCATAACTGCCTTCCTCCTGTGTTGTTGTCAAAATGTCATGTTGTCTCATTTTTTCAGAAAAGTTAAATGACCTGGTGACACATGGTGACCTGGTGACACCTTCAGTTCTTCAAAAATAAGTCATAACTGCCTTCCTCCTGTGTTGTTGTCAAAATGTCATGTTGTCTCAAACTTTAGAACGGCATAATTTAAATTTTTATTTTTATCATAAATGGATACCCCACAAGCTCAAAATTTACCACGAATCATAACAAGGGAGGAAATGATAAAAATGATGCAAGAACATGTTAAAAATAACAAACCACTAAAATTGAGAAAATGTGGTTATGCAGTAATGATGGAAAGAGAGATGTTGTCGAAGAGGAATAAAAATTAAATTTGGATTGAGTTTAAAAATTCATCTTTATTAAATTCATCTCTTCCAACCAATTTATTTATTCTATTAAATTCTTTTATTTTTGCTTCACTCAGTTTAATGATTGAACGGTAAGTTTCTAATTTTTCGATTATTTCTTTATCGTTTTCAACCCCACCGCATTGCGGCTTCTTTTTGTAATAGCATATTTTTGATTTAATTTTGTTTAGTTTCTTTTTATATTCATTGTCTGGACTCTTGACTGCTTTGTTGTCACTCATTTCTTACGAAATAAAAAAATTAAATAATATTTAAATATAATGGAGTAATAAAATAAATCGGAATTTCTATTAATTTATTGTCAACTTCAACTAATGCATTGCCGTTAATATATCTAACAAATTCAGCTATTGTGTCAAATCTTCGTCTTCTTTTTGTCATTGATTTATCAGTTTTTCCATAATCGAGATGAATCAAAACTTTATCCCCTTGTTTAAAATTCATGAGCCCCGAATTAATTTGTTCACGTTTAACATCATTCAACCTTTCCATTTGCTTTCTAATATATTCCCATTCTTTTGAAATATCATTTTTCATTTCCACCGGTTTCATGTTTATTGTTCTATGCCATGTATTATTATAATAATATACTAACTGCTGTATGATGGAGTCATGATTTCCATCCCAGTATATCTGACCGTTAACCCCTAACGCATCTCTAAGAGTTCTCATTACCGCATCAACTATTTTATTATGAAACGTATATGGAGAGGATGAGAAGTAAAAATTAATTTGTGGAAAATAATGAGTCATAGCTGCCTGAAATCCTTTATCACCATCACCCCTGATATTATCTACTCTTTCATGATCTAGTAAGTATTGAATAGCTCTTCTTGTTTCCTGTTCTGTTTTCCCTTTCACTGGAATGCAATATAAATATCTAGTGTTAATGTTAATGGCAAATAAATAAGTAACGTTTCCTTTTGAATATTCCAGATGATCGATTTCGTATGAATATGGATATGGAGCAAATGAAGGGCGACTAAATTTTTCCTTTAACGGTTGAATTTTTGGGTCAATTGGTTTATTTAATATCTTGAAATCCTTTTTAAAATCTTTTTGTTTCTTTAATGTTTGAAATGGATATAATAAAGTGAATGATGAAGGATTAACTGAAGGAGGAGGCGGTACTGTCGTTGGAGGTTTTGGTGTTGTAAGTGGTTTAATTTTATCTGCTTTGATTTTGGATTTCATTCCTTCCTTCATTAATTCTGGATGTATTTTATTCATTTGTTTTAAATATGCTGTATATAAAGGTTTGATATACTTTCCCGCTTCGAGTTTATGTTGAAGGATGAATTCCAAAAGTTGATCTTCATTTAAAAGTCGGGCTGAATATGGTTTAACTAATGAATCATAAATTAAAGCTTGTGCATCATTTATGGTCTGAAGGACATGGTGTTTTGTGGCTCAGGATTATATAATTTATATAATTCATCAATATCTTCTTCTGTTAATACTTTATTTTTGAAATCTTTCAACTGTTTAAGCTGTGATTTAGTTTTTCCCTTTGAATATTCATTATTTTTAATTTTGTCTTTAATTTTAGAAATTATTTTATCATGATATTTCAAAATTTCATTTTTATAATATGGATAATAATAATCCATATCATCACCCGTTATATTGTTATCATATTTTTGGAGATATGCTTTTAAATCATAATAATCAAGAAAATTTTGATTAAGTACTAAATCAACAATTAAAATTTTTAAATCTGTGTTATTCATTTATATAAAAATAAAATAAATGTTTAAGGGTGCCCATCATTCAACGGTTCCTTTTGTCTCTTCTGTGGCATTTCATTAAATAAATGGCATACAACATCCATTTTCACAACATACAGCCTTAGTGTGTGCTCCTGTTAATGCAGTCTTACCGATTGTTAAGCGAGTCATTGACCCATTTTTAAGTTGTAAATTAATATTCTGACCATCAAATATCAATTTATCATTTATTATATCCAAATAATTTTTAGGTGTTAATTGTTTATTTTGTCTTAAACTAACACCTTTCATTTTTTGTGCAATCTTTTTAAAATCACTTCCATCAATTGAACCGTTGAATGATGTATAACACTTAGGACATAAAGCAACCATGTTATCACCTTGTTTCTCAATTGCTAAACCCAATAACTTCTTCTCATGTGCTTTTTCTTCAGCTTTATTCTTTAATTTAGGTTTAAATTTCTCATCAAAACAGAAGAAATCAAATGGTGCGAATTTGAAAATGTTTTTATCATAAAATTGTTTATCGGTAACAATTGCTTGAAATGCTTGAGTGTTAGGAAGACTTGGATCGCCAGCGATTGCCCAATAAGATGAATCAGTATCACCTTCAATGATAAATGAAACCAATTTTAAAAATAAATGGAACAGAGGAGGAAGAAATAAATGAAAGTGAAAATGTTCAACAAAAAATAAACGTTGTTAAACCAATTACTGAAACAAAAATTTTTTCATCTGTTGAAGAATTTAATGACTATTATGCTAATAATAAAAAATTATTTGAAGAATTGACAACATGTAAATTGAATAAAATGTTTAAAGTTGATGGATTCAAAATTTCAAAAATAAAGGGGGTGGTTAGTTTGAAATCTATTCCTCAATCAAGAATCACCTCATTAATGAAAATAGATGATTTAACAAAAAGAATAGAAGAGATTGAAGAAAGAATGAATCAAATAATTGATTTCATAAATTCAAATAATCATTAGTTTCTAATTTCTTTTTACCCGTTTATGAGGTCTTTGATTATGACTCCATTGATTCCATTCATGATTTAAACAATGTTTAATTAATCGTGGAATAGCTGACATCATCTATATATAACTTCTTTTGTTTCATTATGTATGGGCTGAGTGTAAATGTCTTACAATTTTGAACATTTTTAAATCTTGATTTATTCAAAAACGTAAGAATAAAAACCGTAAGAATCATACATTTTTTACTTCATATGTTAAAAAAAATGATACAAAATCGTTCAATATTGTATGAATTCTTACGTTTACAAAAAAAGTCACACAACCCGTCATATCCTACTACTGAATTTCTTATTTACGGTTTTAAAAATAAATATCATATTCTAAGTGTATACACTACGTAGATATATTTTTGAGAGTCAAAATAGCATTTGTAACTGTTTTGATTATAAAATATGTTTGACTATTTTTGAGAGTCCGGCGATGTTTTTAAATTGTGAAAGTTGAAAATTCTGAGGTTGCAATTGTGATTAAAACGTTAAAAATTGAAAAGATTGTTTTTGAGCATTGCGATCATTTATTCACCAATTCATATTTACAGTTTTCAATTTACTAAAAATATTACTTCTCAAAAAAATTCAAAAGAATTTTTTAAGACCATTTTACCCTTGTATATGTATAATATCGAATTATTTAAACTCCTTAATTTACTTTAGAGGTAGGGCAACGATAGGTCAAAAAGGCTTCTCTGATAGATTTCCTTGCCTTTTGGATATGCTATAATATATAGCCTAGCATGATAGGATATGATGTCAAAAGTTAGAACATAACTTAGGATCTTGAGAAAAAAGAAAAACAAAAATTACATAAAAAAAGAAAAATTTTATCTAATTTGTTTTTTTGGACCGAATAAGTAATTTTATTGAATTTCAATACGACACATAGATTTTATTATTAGTAATAAATATAATGGTTTACTATTAACAAGGAACTTAAACTAATGAAAATTTGATTTCAAATATTGTATATGATTATCATAGATTACCAAAATATATTGCTATTTATGAGGATATAATATTGATTATTAGTAAATCGTATAAATTTAATAAATATACCATGAATATTGAATGAATTTCTTGATTCATAGGGGTAAAACGCGCTTTTATATGATTTAGACAGAGAATTTATGAGATGTAAATAACACAATAAAGGTTTATATTGAATATTTTCTAAAAATAAATCGAAATTATAAAAAACAATACATTTATTCATTGAAACTACTTGGACAAATATGAAACAAGCATTCAGGCAATACTTTTGAGACTTCAACGCATCTGATAATTTTTATATAACTTCACCTCTTATGCTTAGAGTGGAGGTATTGAGATCGTATAAGTATAGATGAGCTCACATTCAGATATGATGTGTGAACTTCTGTTTTCACTGCAATTTTGAATCAGAATAAACTCAAAACAAGAATAAAATGATATACTCACTCTCTAAATGTGTTCGAGATTTAAAGTTGTATGAATAAAACGATTCATCTTTCGAAGCCTCCCATTTAATGAGAGACTTCGAAAGATGAATGTATTCATGTAGATGAAATACTATATATGACCATGTGTGATACTAAAGATATCAAAATGTTCATTTTTAAGTGCAATAGAAGGGTTATCTCTCGTAAAATCTCAATTTAAGGAAGATTTAGAAAGAACTCCTTTCCTAAGTAGATAGTGTGTGGTTTCTGTCTTTTGGTTGATCAGGAACTATGAAATTAAGTCGGACAGAAAGAAGTTCTTTCCAAAACAGACTCCAAATGAGTTGTTCGAAAAGAACTTCCTTCTGTATATGGATAATTGTAGTTACCGCACTGAAGTATGTGATTGTGATAATGGAGTTCTCGATAAATCTAAAATCGGATTAAGATTAATTGAAAACTCAAGTAATTCTTTGAAATCTTGTGTTGTCTGGCACTATAATAACCAAAGAATGAGAATATTATGTTGAATGATGAGTACGTGTGCTCGGCATTCGCCGAGCGAATTGAGTTTAACGTACTATGAAAAGTGACAAATTTGGGCTTTTTTTCCTAGGGTTATGATCTCTTCCTTTCTGCTCAATACGACAGAAATGAAAGAATGAATTTGTACTCCCTAATTGATTACTACAATCTGTATCTATCTTTAACATAGAATTAGCTGCATTGTGATTTATACTCCAGAATTATTCAATTTAAGATCAACCTCGTAAATTTTAATCATATTGCACAATACTCCTACGTTGAGATAAGAACATGATTATACATACCAAAGCCCCATATTAAAAATCAAAATTTAGCACCTCCATTATGCAACCACATTATTCGTCGCAAATAAGTATATTTACGCATATTATGATGCATATTCACACAACTCGTATACATGAAAAGTTATTAAAATCAGACAAAATTATTGCAATAAGGAAAAAAACAACTTTATTATATATGTTAGTAATGAATTACAAATATTTCTACAAAGAATGCTCAATACTTCATATAATCTTCGAATATTTCTTATTACAAGTTAATACATTTTGACTCGAACATGATAAACAAAAGCTGACACGCTGATTACTACATTTATGAAAATATAGTACGTTTCCATTCATCTGTTTACTTGTTTTTGTTGGAATAAAATCATTTTTTTTTCTTTCATGAAATAAGAATTTTGCTGCGAAAGCAATATCTCTAACAATAATTAATACATTACGTCAACTCTGGAATGAGTATTTATCAAATATGATATCAAAATCAAAAATTAGTTGTTTTTTATGAGTAAAAACGATGTAAATTGATTATTTGACTAATTATCAAATACTTTGATTTTCCAAATTTTTTTCGAAATTGATTTTTTCATGTGAAAATTCAAATTGTTTAATTTCATTTTTGAAATTTTGAATTTTTTTTGGAATTTTGAGTTGATCAATTCAGCAGAATTGATAATGCTATTGCTTTAGGGCATACCACAAGGTGATGAATAAAAGGTGAACATTAACAAATTATTTTAAATCACAAATATCATCCTCATCAACTTTAATTCTAAAAAGAACTGTACTGAATTATGAAAATGCATGATTTACATTATTAAAATCTTTGAATGAAAATAGTACAAGATAAGTTTTTATTCATTTTTAATTAGATTTAAACGAAAAACTACTCCATATTAAAATTTAAGTCGAGAAATCGTATTTTGTTCTTATTTGTTAGCATTTTGTAGACATTCTAATCTTGAATTAATTTGTTACATGATATTATTAACAAATTTAACTGAAAAAATATGTTAATATGGAATAAACCATGATTATATAAGCTATCAATGCTATATATACATATGTAAAAGATTCATATTAACCTAATTAACAAAAATGATAGATTTTCATAAAGGTTCAATCTAGGTTCGTCCGAAAATTTTGATTTTTATATAGAAGACATAGTTTCATATACATAATTAAATTTTCAAACAAATTTGATCATACCATTTATTAAGCAGGATAGTATATTAATTACTATCAGTATAAAAATATAAAAATGATTATATTTAATTATTGCATAATTTAGTCAAAGAGTTATAAGCCTCAAGTGATCGTTATCACCTTCAATGCACGTATACTTTATTGATTCATAGATATTTAATCTATGTTTGACATGTTGTTGTCGTCATTCGTTTTGTTCCCATTCTTCCTAAGTTAGAATTAGAGAATACACCATCCACATCATCTAATTTGGTCCTCAGCGATAGATTGGTTCATTTTGGAGGAGTCCCATCAGACAGTTTTCGAGCACCAAATATCAAATTTTAATGTATACAAATCTTTAGTGATTTATCTCTTTTATGATGAGTAAAAGGTTTCTGCTCATCAACATTTGATTTCCGACATATATGATTTCTAATTGCAATTATTTACTTTCTTTTTATAATCTAACTCTGTGACTCATACCATAAATTAATTATTGGAAAGTGTCAATATGTTTGGCACAACGCATGGCGGAAGATACCAAACCATGCAGGGAATATGATACGTTTAAGATCTCCGAACTTTTTTTCCAAAAATTTTCTATCGTTGCCCTACCTCTTTTACTTTAATTTCAATTGAATTTCATTAAATTTATTTTCATCGATAACTCTTTCTTCTGATTTGTCATATATTTGACCTCTCATTTTTCAAATTTTACTCATTTTTTTGAATCAAAATGGAAGACGAAGAGATTGCTATTTTTGAGGCACACTCATTTAAATATAACAGTACAATCGCAGAGGGTTGTTTTGGCTCATTGCTCCTTATTTATTCACCCAAAACACAACTCAATTACTGCCTGAAAAGAATACACGAAAGTAGATTTAATCAAACAGATTTACAATATATCGAGAAAATTGAAGATACACCCGAGATAGAACTTTACACGTATTATAAATTTCAAGATTATGTCTACATATTGCAGGATTATTCGCCAAATGATATCTACTTTTTATTGAAGAAGCAAGCAGAATTTACCGATGATCAATTAATGAAATACTGTCATGAAATACTTCTAACAGTAAAGCAGTACCATGACGAAAACATGTCACAGAACGATATTAGACCAACTAACTTCGTTTTTGACAAATTTGGCAGAATAAGGGTATCTAGTATGACTATAAATGCATCATCAGAAGATTTTCATTCATCACCCTCACATACAGGAACAATGCTATTTATGGCACCAGAAGTATTCCGCAAAAAGTCATACGATCCGCTGAAATCTGATATTTGGTCCATTGGAGTTACATTTTATTGTATGGCCACCAAAAATTACCCATATTACGCTACTAATCTCAATACATTTTTGAAGATTTTAAATACTGGCATCTATCCAGTATTTACTGTTGAGAACACAGAATTGAGAAACATAATCATTAAATGCCTAGACTTTGATCCAAATAACAGACCAGCTGTAACAGAAATTCTGTCTATGCCTTACTTTAAGAAGCTTAACACACCATCTCCAATGTCGAAACTTAATGTTATTAAAACAGCTAAATCAACCAGTGAATTACAATCCCCGTTCATGAAAAAAATGTTTCAAGATAGTTCGACAAGGATCTCTCAAGTTCCATTTAGGAGAAGAATGTTCAACGCTAGAAGTATGAAGGCAGAAAAACAAGACCCCACTGTTATTTAATTATTTGATATAAAGAGGCAATTTTGAAATAGTTATTTTTGTAAAATTTACATATATAAACCTTAAATTTAATAATGCTCAATTTGACATGCATAAAGCAATAATACATACCTGATGAAATATACTTGATAAATTTTCAAATTCGAGAAAAATATATAATTTCTATCAGGGAAGCAGCTATTTAATCCTAAATGTGAATTCCTCCCTAACTCAGTTGGTTAGAGTGTCAGACTGTTAATCTGGAAGTCGTGTGTTCGATCCACACGGGAGGAGATTTTTTCGATATGAAGATTTTTACTTTTTTGCTTTGGATAGCGTGCATACAGGCTCTGTACACCACCCTGAAGCGATTTGTAAGTCGAAATTCGGAAAAACTTTTCGAGGATATCAGATATCTTGTTCCATTTTGGATATCCTCCTATACAGTGTTCGCACTGATCTTGTATGAGTGCGGGGGACCGTTCAAACCGGGCGTGGCGGTCCTAGAAGCCCTAAATTCGCCCAAAGCGTGTCCCATTGATGGCCATTCGAGAACCGTTAAAGCCGCAAAAATTCTCTCAATTTTTGATCGCTGTTCGTTCTCAAGCATTATAAAGGTCCTGCGAAGAAGTGGAATCCCGGCCGCTTTAGCGACCAATATACTGATCATTTCATTTTATTTGGTTCAAAGAAGCCCAATCTCATTTTTCTGCCTGATTACCCTTTTTGCGGAAAAGTTGAGATTGAGATACTCTTCATCTTACCCGATTTCTCTTTTCCACCCTGTAACCCTTTTTGGTGGTAGAGACTACAGCAACATCCCGTATGTTGCGGTCCTTAGTCTCTATGAGATAATCATAAGATGTGAGCCCTTCCACCATTTAAGAGAAATGAACCTCTTGTCAATCCGATTGACGAGTTCATATGATAATACAAACGTTTACTCCGTTTCATATTTTGTTCTTTCTGAGACCTTGTTCATTATCCTGTTTAATCTTTCTTTATCTTACCCGATTATTCTTTCCCACCCTGTTTCCCTCTTTGGTGGTAGAGGCCATTGCAACATCCCATATGCTGCGTCCCTTGGTCTCTATAGACTGATCATAAGATTTAAGATTTCTGATAATGCAACAAAAACTCAGAGATACAGCGAGAAAGTTACATCTTTACTGTATATGTTTCCTGTTGAAACTCACCTCATAATCTCTCTTTTCCTTCAAACACAATGCAAAAACCTACAAAGCCTCTTAACACCCAATGGCGAAAGAGATGTAGACCGCACTTATGGTTGGTGTGCCGCCGATGATCATCTCCGTTGTAGCTTGAATGAGCAAATGACCGCGAGGGCAGCTGTTCCCGTGGGCTGCCGGCTTGATATGCAGAGCGAGACTGCATTTGCCTTTCCCTCCCGTTCAATACTCATTTCTTTGTCGTTTATATGGAACTTAGATTCCATGAGAAGATTCGTTCAGATTCATTTCAATACACAGACGATAGCTCTCTCAAGTATCGTCTTGAAACACATCTTGCCGAATAAGATGTGTTAAAAAGACAAGAAAAGATTTAGAAATCAGATTTCATACTACAAACTGCGTGAAAATAATTTCCGAACAAACAATGGCAAATATTATTTATTCCTACGAATAAACTTTGAATTATCCACACGGGAGGAGATTTTTTCGTTTTTGTAATTTTTTTATTGCCGCAAAATGCAAACAAATAAAATCGTTTCGAAGTTTCCAGGTGATCGGTGAACAGTAGTCCGCAAATGCTTTTCGAAGAGATCTCAAATCTTGTACCTTTTTAGATAATTTCCGAAATATAGTAAAAATTTGATGAAATAGTGAATCTTTTATGGAAACTTGCGTTTTGTAATAAGGAAAACTCGAATTACATAAGAATAATAGAAAATACGAAAGTTAATCTTGAATTATGATGATTTCTCGTTGAGATAATGCACTGGACTCCAAAAAGATCCACGATATGGGATCTCCTTGAAAAAAACCTCCGAAATTACTGTTTACCGATTGCCCAGATTCCTCGTAGATTCTGTCTGCATGCAAATCGAAGCAATAAAAAAATTGACTTGTTTTATTTTTTATATTTATGGATCAAACTGATCCAAGGTCTTTCCAAATTGACTCAGAAGCTTTCATCCAATGGGTCATTGGAGCTTTATCCATTATTACTTTTGTAACTTGCATCATTTATTTCTTTGCAAACGAAATTTTATCAGTTATTATTTTTTATTCTGCAGCAGAATCATTCCATCTTTTTAGGATCGTTAGATTTGTAGCTCCAAAATTAGAAATACCTCAAAATGTAACTCAAAAAGTATTAATGTGCCAAGATTTTTACATGTTTATTCTTTGCTTGCTTTTCATTGTTACAGAGAGCACAAATTATTTTGTAGTTCTTGACTATGCTGTAAATACATTAATTGAAAGCTTACATTTCTTTGTTCATTTCTTAGCCCCATGGATGGGTGTTGAAGGTCCATTTGTAGCAAAACTCCGCTCTTACATTAACAATCAATACATTCCAATAGTTTCAGCCATTATTGAAGTTTGTGTAACAATTTCATTCTTTATCCAAGCAATTACAAAGTTTTCATTCACAAACTTAATTATTTTCGTTGGATACTTCTTCTTAGTCATTGTTGCTAGCCTTGCAACAACAGAAGCCCATGGAAGATTTTGGGCAAAGATTGGCCTCTTCCTCCGCGAATTTGCTGCATCTAGAAATGATAAACTTGGCCAGTATGTTGAACTTGTTGTAGAAAAATGTTCTCATTTCGCAAGTGTCGCCCAACAATATTTCCCTAAGAAAGATATCAAAGTTCACCTTCAGTAATTGAAGAAAATTATTATTTTGTTAAGAGATTATTAAAATACCAAATTAATAGCTATCTTTTTGAAATTTTATTTATTTTCATCATTTTTTTTTTCCTTCGAAAGATCATTTGAGATAGTAATATATTTTAAATCAAAACACCTAATTAAAATGAACTAAGAGCATTAATATTTGTTTTATTTCAGTTAATATATCAAATATTTTAAGTTCAAATTATCACAAACATACACGTAACAGTTTTTATTCTTTATTATAAAGCGAGCTATATTTAAATTAAAGTATAACAGTAATATATAAAATAATTTATTCTAATTTTAAATAATTAATCTTGAACTTTCTTCTTCTTAAGGAGTTCAACTATTTCCTTATGTCCATTCATTTCCGCGTAATCCCTTGGTGTCTCACCATTTTCGTCAGTAGTGAATTTTGCGCGATGTTTCAAAAGAACGTTCACAGCTTCAAGATGGCCATTTTTTGCAGCAACATGAAGAGGTGTTATGCCATCGTAACCTGATTGATTTACATCCTGTTTCTTCTTAAAGAGGAATTCGATCAATTCTGCAGATCCAATCTCAGCTGCAGCCATCGTTGGGGTGTTGCCTTCATCAAATTGTTCATGATCCAATTCGCCAAAGACTCTGTAGTTGTAAACGAAATGATGCAACAAAAAGTTTGTAATCAAATCATAGGAATTGAAGAAGTGTCTTCCCATGTATTGCATGGTTTCCATATGACCATGTCTTGCAATGTCATCGGCCCAGTAGTTATGATAATCAACACCGTCAAAGTTATTAAGGATATCTTTTGCAATTTCAACAGAACCACCCATTAATGCTTCATGCAAAACAGATTCGAAGACACCACATTCTTCGCATGAATCCATTTCATCATCGAAGTCATTTTGATGAGCTCTGATGTACTGATAGACATTGATTGATGCATTTGAAGCAGCAGTGCCAAGAAGTGCTTCAATTGAAGGCATTCTTAGCTTCTTTGAATCACCATCTTCTTCATCCTCTTCTTCTTCCTGTTTCTTCTTGCCTTTCTTTGGAGATTTCTTATTTTGGGCAGCAATTTTATTTTGTAGATCTATCACTGATTGCTTGAATTCTTCAACATCATCCCATAGTAAAGCATGATTCATCGTACCTTTTGGATAAACTTGGTCTGCTAGCTCGTCATTGAGATGCTGGAATTGATCTGTAATGTTTTTCGGAATTTGAATTCCAGAATCACGTATATAGTAACAAAGATATGGGTTGGTATTTGGATTGACCTTAAGATTAGGATAATTGGCAACAAATAATTTGTATACGGTGCCAAGCTTCTTGTAACATTTTTCACGAACCTGAGAAATCTCTGATATCTGGTTAAATAGTGTTTGGGCTGGAAAAACATTTTTCTTAATATATTCGTCGATTTTGGTGAAATATTCTTCAGCTGTGTATTTCTCGACATCCCATAGAGCTCTACCACATTCTGCAAGATCTATTATACTTTGTGGAACTTTATGCTCTCTAACTGTCTTTAAACGACCATCATCACCGACAATTATCAAACTCATTTTGAAAAATGAAAGTATGTCCTACTGTTTTTTATCAAAATTCATTAATCATACAAAGAATATAAACCCAATTAGGTCAGGTGAGTGGGGCTTCCAGGCGCGTTGCGCCCTCTAGCCCCGAAGATGTTTAGTATAAATGAAGTTTTTATTCGGAAAATTGTTAGTCTTCTGGTGTGAATTCGGAGGACTCTTCTTGGATAGAGTCTTGTATTTCCTCCTCCTCTTCTTCCTCCTCCATTGCTTCTGGGAAGAAGCCTTCTTCTGGGTCGAAAACATTATATAATGCGTCGCTTTTCACAAATTATATATGTTTTCATGTTTTGTCACTTTTCTGTCACTTTTCGGGTAAAAACATTTTTATTATTATATATAAATGAATTTTACAAAACCACCGTTACCGTTCTTTGAAAATAAGAGTAGATGTAAAGATATTATATTAAGGTGAGTGGGGCTTTGGCTTTGGTTAGCGGTTGAGAATTGTTAATGTTTGAATTGTGGTTAACAGCGTTGGCTTCCATTAGATAAAAATGAACTGACCAAAAAAGACAGATATTTAAATATTTGAGATAAACCGTTTTCGTCAACAGTAACCCCCTCTATTTTTTATTTTATTTAATAGTTACCGTTGGAAAAACGGTTTATCTCAAATATTGAATGAACTATAAACGTTTTTTGTTTTCTATATATACTTTTTTGTCCAACGGTAAAACTTTTTACACAACGGTTTTTGAGAGTCGTCGCCGTTGACTTTTTTGTAGAGCACTCAAAATAGTATAACTTTGTCCGGACAAGTAAGGGTCTATCGTCGCTACAGGAAAAGTTACAGGCGTTCCAAGGAAGTATACTTTGAGAAGCCTTTTCTCCCTTATAGAATGAGATAAGACGGTTATTTTACAAAACTGACAACACTTTGACCGAGTAGTTTTTTGTGCTGAACAAAAAGTGTCATATAAACATCTGTCAAAAACCGCTTTTTAACTTCACTTAAAATGCCACGTAAGCTACGTAAGAATATACGTAAGAGGAAGGGAGCATTGAAACATCCAATAGTAAAACTGACACCACAACAACAGTTGCAACAACAAATGATGAATGACCCCACTATGTTGCAACAAATGTCAAGCAACCCTATGCTTTTAAACCGAGTTATTGGTGCACAGAGTGGAGGTTTAAGAGCGGCACTTTTAGCGAAAATGGCAGGCTATGGTGGAGCTGCAGACAGAACAGCTTATAACCCTCAAAGTCAAATGAATTTGAGTTCACTCAAAAATCAAATAACAGATGTCAAAAAGTCAAACATAGACATACAGAAACAAATAAGTGAAAACGAAAAGAAACTAGAATATGACAGACAGACAAAGAAACTAAATGAGTTAAACGTAGAGAAAAAGAAGAAAGAAGAACAACCGAAAGAACTAAGTACAGAGGAATATGCGAAAAAAGTGTCAGAAAAAGCAGCAGAAGTAGCAAAAATGGAACAAGATGTTATAAATTTGAAAAACCATACTACTCAATATAAAGTACTGAAAGATGAAGAGATAAAACAAAAAGCCATGAAGACATATATGGATAGCGATGAGTATAAAAAAGAAGTTGAAGCAAATGTAAAGGCAGAAAAACTTTTACAGTTGCAAAACCAAACCGTGCAGTATGAAAACTTAGCACAAGAAAGTAAAAATAACGACGCAGCCATGCAAAAGGCAATGAAAAGCGCAGATATTATAAAAGCTAATAATGACTGGTTAGATGCTCAAGCCAACGCTAAAGCAGCCCAACTTATAGGGTCAATAAGGACAAAAATACAAGCGGATGAAGACAGTTCAAATGAAGCTTTAATGAATGCTGACTTTAAGAATGCCTTCGAAGCTCTTCATAGTAAGGTGAAACTAGTGAACGACTTCTCATCTGGAAAGAAACTGAAGTCTGAAGGTTTCGACAAAGAGTTAAGAGAAGTAGCACAAAATATGACGAAAATAACAGATGCAGCAACGAGACAGGCAGTTCAAAGTGCCTATGACGCCGTTAGAGCAGCTGTTGTGGAAAGTCAAGAAAAAGAGTTACAACAGACCAAAACAGACCTAGTAAATGCTTTCTTAAAAATGAAAAGTCAGGTAGGACATTATGCTGCAGATGGAACATATGTGCCAGCTGGTGGAACTTATATACCACCAAACCCTCCAAGAGAAGCACCTGCACCAGGACTACCTAAAACATTTACATCGTCACATGGACACAGACACAGGCATGCACCACAACAACAACCAACAGTTCAAAATCCAGCACAGCAACAACAACCAACAGTTCAAAATCCAGCACAGCAACCAACAGTTCAAAACCCTGCACAGCAACCACAAACAGAGCAAGGACATAAAAGAAGTAGAGAAAAAGGAAACCAAGAATTCTTAAAAATGCTTAAGGAAGATTATGGTTACCCAGATACTCTTGACTTTAGTGACAGATATAAAGAAGCTATTAGAAAGTTCAAGGAAGGAAATACTGACCCGAACCTATTTAGCTTTATGGTTCAGCATAAAATCGGATATAATCTCAAACCTGGAAAATACAAGCTCGCAAAGGGATATGATTTAATAGCATATCATCCAAATGACATGAATGAATTTACTCCGAGATATTTGATGTCAGAGCTAAATGATAATTCAACTCTCTTCATGAAACGCGTAAAAAATAGAGACGGAACGAAAGAAGAAAGGTTTATGAGTCCGGATGACTTAGATAGGGAACTTGTTAAAAATGGTCTCGGAATATATGAAATGCCACCAGATGAGGTACAAGAAACTCCACAGGAAGAAGTTCAGATACAACCAGACATGGAAGAAATAGTTCAGCAACAACAGCTAGAAGAGCCTGAAGGAAACGAACAAGTCCCTCCTTTGGAAACTAACTTCACAGAACTAGATGAAGATTTGGAACAGCCGAAAAATCTTGACCCTCAACAAGAGTATGAGGAGAATATGGAATCTTTCAAGAGTCTAAGAAAAATTCGGCTGACATAGTAGAAGGATATCGAAAAATGTTCACCGACATACAAAAGACTCCAACATCAGATGAAAATATTCAGCATAGAATGGAAGTACTGAAAGAAAATGTACGCAAATACAATAATCCTTTTTACTTACGACCTATAACGTTCAATCTTTGGCTGAACTCGGTGAAAATAAAAGGTTAAATTTCAACAAAACATATAGAAATGAAACATTGTTTAAAGTTCATTCAGAACCTAACCAATATGGAAACAAACCTACTTTTGTTTCTGCAGACTATGGAACTACAATGAGATGGGGTCATAAAGCTAATCCGGATAGGTGGTTCATAAACTTACAACCTCAATTCCAAGAAGTTGTAGACGCAATGGAATTGAATGGTGAACCAGATATAACTGGTATTTTCAGCGCGGCTTTAATGCCATTGAAAGATATGAAAGATGCAGATATTTTGGACCGGTATGAAATGAACATGGCTGGGAAATATAACACCTGACGTTCTAGAACATTTATCTCAAAGAACTACACAGAACCATAGAGATGGTATATTTGGTGAAGAGTTTAGAAAGAGAGTTAGGGAGAGAGAAGGAAGAGAACCTATTGTACATGACCTTGCAAACGAAAGTTTGCAAAATGTCATAAAAACTTACTTTGCAGACAATGAACTGAGAAGGATGAATATTTAAGAAAACTCAAATGGACAGTACCAAATGAAATGTTAGTATTGAAAAACATGTTCCATGACAAAATAAAACCAATACAGAAATAAACGACGCAAGACTGAAACGTTGGGTAAAAGCTTTCCCATTCACAAAAGATATTATTGGTTACATGGAAAGAAAACCAGAATGGCTACAAAAACATATATTTGGATAACGAGCTTATTCCATATGGACAAGCTATATTTGAAGAGCTTGAACCGGAAACTCAGGAAAGTCATGCAAACAATACGCGAAGACTCAAATACAAACTATGACAAAATCTTTCTAGGATATAGGTTACCTAGATGGGCGACCAGAGCCCAAAGGCAAAAAGGACATGGGAAATTTACAACATACTAGGTGAACATGAGGCAAAGATGCTACAACTTGAAGCAGAGGGCAAGTTACCAAAAGCGACACCAAAGAAGAAGAGAAGAGTAGAACAAAGTGAAAGTAGTGAAGAAGTAACTCATCTAGTGAAAGTAGTGGCAATGAAGGAAAAAAGAAGAGTTAAAGATTCAGTTAAAAACTCAGTCAGGAAGAAAGTAAAGCTTGGTCCGAGTGGGTTCTATTATGACATATAAATCCAACTATTCTATATTTTTACCCATATGAAATGTACGCCGCTCAGAATAAACGCCAACAGTTTTGGATGCCATGAACGGAAATGTTTCTGAATGGTATAACGAATGCGACAATGCCATTAGAAGGTCAGAAATAGTTCCTGGAACTTACGAATATACAACTGCTGTTTCTTATGGAAACGTAGGTGAGTTTGGAGAAGGTTCTTCAACCACAGTAGATATTGCTTGCGACAGGTTTCATATTATTTCTATTGACAACTCATTCTTATACGTGGAACAAGACATTGAAATAAAACCTTCTGCCAAGTTGTCTGACAAGAAAGGTTGCAATGGAATTTTCTATGTCGGATACCAATATGCTCCAGAAGTTTTCATGGGATATAAGATATATTCTAACTCTGACTTAGTTCAAACAGTAACATGGGCAAACTATGAATGGTTCGCTTTGAGAAACTCAGTACAACCACAAGCTAGAGAACAAACAGACCAGTATGCAACTATTGAGAAAATAAGAAGACTTGACCCTAACGTTCCAGGAGTTTATGTTGACCTTTCTGGACAAACTGCAGCAGCAGTAACCAAAGTAAAACTGAAACTTAGAGTTCCTTTGTCATCTTTCCTCATCTTTAGGTTCTTAAGATACTTACCAAACTGGGCAGGAAAAATTTCTATTGAACTTACTCCAAGCAAAAATAACTTAGTCATTGCACCAACACAAGACCCATTCACTATTGAAGCCAAAGCAACAGCTCAGGAAACATTCGCCGAATTTTGCAAAGACAAAGTTGACTTAGACTTTGGTTTCTCAAACTTCAACAATGAAGTAAACTATTATTTCAATGCTGCTGGAACTGCTTGGGACACAGTTAAGTTTACATGCGAAAAGTTTGAATGCAAGAGAATAGAAAGCAGACTTGCAGTCTATATGTTGGACCCAGATATTTCAAATGCTTTAGCTGCCAAATATATTGCAGTTCCACTTATGTTCCCTATACACCAAATATCTGTCAAAGACTTTGCAGGTGAAGTTGGAAACCAAAATCCAGGAGCCGCAGGTGCAAGAACAGATATTGCTTTAACAACTGCAATGAAACATGCAGATACTATGTTTGTACTGTTCAGACGAACTATAAATGACTATTCTTGTTTCTACAACCCTGGTATTAAATATCATATAAACATAGATGGCAAATATTATCCAAGAGAAGAATATTCTACAGTTGAGGATATGAGGTCATACAACTTGACATTAGATGCTATGAACTTTAACAACAACTTCACAACAACCATTAACCCTGAAATGCAAAGTTCTATTATGCCATATGTGAAAGTATGGACTCATACAGGAGGTCAAAAAAACTCAATATACAAATTGGAGACCGTTCAAACTTTTGGCTTGGCATTCCATTTGCTGACTCAGAAAGACTTTATGGGTGGTATTTCAACTGTTGTACAGTTCAAATACAATATACTGGTGACAGAGACGGTCCAGATGAATGAGAGCAAAGAAGTTTACAAAACCAATAGCACTTTTCACGGAAGATGCTCTTTTGAAGATTCGTTCGATGAAACCTGCTGGGGGCCCTCAGATTGGCATAACGACAGCTTCCATCGAGCAGATTTTGGCAGCAGCGTCAGTAAGTTGTTCTTGAACTGACTTCTCTCCGTCAAATATTGACAGTACGCCAGTTTTGACATAATATTGTAAGATAAACTTTACCTTTAGAAATATCTGTAAGTTTTGAAGTTATATTTTTGTCTGCTTCAAGAACTTTCACCATTTCAGTTATACCAACTTTCTTTGCTTTATGAAAATATTTAGGTTCAGCAAAGACTGCTATTCTATAACATTTTCCATTGTTTGTGTAAGAACTATTCTGTCAATGTATTTGTATTGTTTGTGAGTATAAACTTTGTTCTGCTTCAATTCAATAAGATATCCGAATACGTCCATCTTTTATTCTAAGTAAAATGTCATTTCCGAAAAATAGAAGCGTAAGTGTTTCAAAAGGTTTAATGGCGGTGGCAGATGTGAAGTTAAATTCACCAACTCAAACAAACAGTCAAAGTGTTATTGTCAATGTCAAAGACAGAGATGTTGAAGTGGGGAAACCATACGAAGACAAAGATGGTATAACAATTGTTCCTGTAAAAGAACCAACATATCCTGAAGTTAACAGAGACTTAAGTTCTGTTGCAGATATTCGAAAACGACTACCAACAACTGAAAGACAAACTTCAAACTCAGGAGAAGATTTGTCAAGCTTTAAGTATAATGTTAAACTTGGTCGAACACAACCCTGTAAAAGTGAACTCATATGTCATTGCACCTCATGAAGTTTTGAAAGAACTATTGAAACTTTTGACAGAGGCAGACGATATAAACATCAAAGAAATAGAACCCGACATTGGTTGCTGTGGTGTTTCATATAATGTCATTGACAAGATATACGTTATGAAAGGAGGTGAAACGTTGAACTTAAAATATAGTTTCCCAGACGTTATAAAAATATTTGACGACCACAACATTTCATTAAAATTTATTTGCTAAGTAAATGGCAGAAGACATAATGTTTATATTATTACGACTAAAAACCCTGAGTCAATAATTCTATAACAACAAACTTACAAAGTCCTCAAGGACGATATTGTAAACTAACCTTAAACACAATGACGACTAAAGCCTGTTTTGCTCTTTTGACACCAGAAGACTTTATTGTTGTGAATGGTAAAAAATACTCCTTTGAAGATACTTACTCAGATATACCACCAACAGGTTTTGTTGAACTTATTTAATACTTTAAGTACGGGTGTAACATGTGCTGCAACTAGAGCAGGTTCATTATTTTGGATGTCCGACTGAGTTTACTATAAACGATATGAGCTATAATACAAAACTTATTTCTGGTTTTTACTACCAACAGTTTCCTATGACAGGAAAAGGTGTCATACAAGGAATGTCTATTCCATTGACATTAAGCACACCAATCTTATATATTGTTTCAAACTTAGGTTCAAAGTGTTATTCGAATGTCGACAGAAACTATTATGACCAAAAGATACTTATGCGTATAAACAATACTTTCTCTGCTGGTTTGCCTATTGTTCATTCGAATGCAGAATTTTCAACCTTAGTGAACTCAAACACTTTGGCAAGTATAACGTTGACATTAGTTGACGCAAACTTTGTTCCTGTAAAACTTTTATGTCCTATGTATTTGTCAATGACGGCAGAAAGTTTCGAATTGGAAGATGCAACTGGTGAAAGTATTGTATTACAAGAACAACTTCACAACAAATAGCTCAAGAACAACAAATGCAACAAATGGAACAACAAAGTCAAGAATAAAAAAATATTATTTTTTTTATTTTTATAAAAATGTACAGAATCGATGTTTCAGATTTTTATGACTTCCAAGCATTCAGAAATATGTGTCCATTTAGAGACTATAACAAAGCAGTCGAGAATTTGAAACGTTTAGTCATTTATGTTGACTCTGCCCCAGAATGTTATGTCATGAAAGAATGGGATGTTGTCTTTAACAAACCAAGAGCAACAATAGTGTCTGAACAAAATGTAGACAGAAACTTAAGAAAATAAAAGTTGTACAAGTTGGAATGAAGATGTTAGATGCTTGGGATATCTTATTGTCAAAGTTAGAAGATTTTTCAGTTCGAGGTATAAAGTTCTATACACCTTCTCCAAACTTCTATTCTATCTTCACTGGATATAAATACGAACAAGTAGAATGGAAACACAGTATTATAGAAGCTTGGTTAGACCATGTCAAAGAAATTATATGCAATGGAAACGAAAGAGTCTATGAGTATATCTTATGTTGGTTTGCAAATATCTTACAACATCCAAGTGCTAAAAATGAAACTGCTCTCATTATAATTGGAAAACAAGAACTGGTAAAATACTTTCTTTACAGATATTTTGTGCAAACTGTTAGAGGGCTATTCGAATCCGAATATGACAAACTTAGAAAACATCTGTGGCAAGTTTAACTCCTCAATAGAGAATATGAAACTTATAGTTTGCAATGAACTTCAAAGTTAGATACAACAAAAGTTTTGAACTCAGATGCTTTGAAGAGTCTTATAACAGACAAAGTTGGAGTTGTTGAAAGAAGTATAAAGACCAAAGAGTTTGTGAAAATGTTGCAAACTTCATTATGGTTTCAAACAATGCTGTTCCGATGAAGTTAGAAAGTTCTGACAGAAGATATGTAGTTGTCAGAACGTCAGATTCTCATATGCAAGATACAGAATATTTTGACGCTTTGTCAGAATATTTGACATCTGACTTTTACAACCACTTGTTCTCATATTTCATGACATTAGATATTTCTAAGTTCAATCCAAGACAAATTCCACATACCGAAGAGAGACAAACATTGTTAGAGAGTGTGGTAGAATTTACGAAAAAGTGACACTTAACCTTAAATTTCCAAACACTATTTTTTGATTGTATTTTGTTATTTATATATTTATATATATAAATATATTTATATATGTATATTTATATATGTATATTTATATATGTATATTTATATATGTATATTTATATATGTATATTTATATATGTATATTTATATATGTATATTTATATATGTATATTTATATATGTATATTTATATATGTATATTTATATATGTATATTTATATATGTATATTTATATATGTATATTTATATATGTATATTTATATATGTATATTTATATATGTATATTTATATATGTATATTTATATATGTATATTTATATATGTATATTTATATATGTATATTTATATATGTATATTATATATGTATATTTATATATGTATATTTATATATGTATATTTATATATGTATATTTATATATGTATATTTATATATGTATATTTATATATGTATATTTATATGTATATTTATATATGTATATTTATATATGTATATTTATATATGTATATTTATATATGTATATTTATATATGTATATTTATATATGTATATTTATATATGTATATTTATATATGTATATTTATATATGTATATATTTATATATGTATATATTTATATATGTATATATTTATATATGTATATATTATATATGTATATTTATTTAAAAAAAATTAAAATAATATAATTAAAATTTATTTATATTTTAAATTTCATACTGATCTTCGATTCCAATTTGTGAATTGATATCATTAACAATTGAATTTCGGTGCACCCCTATGAGCGCTGGCGACCGAAACACCACTAGTAAGATTGTGTATTAGAAACTGCTTCATGCTGTGTTGAGTAAGCTTCGATGTCTTTGTAGGATAGCTTTCTGAGAGCGAAACAAGATAGTGTTGAAAAAAAAATTTTGAAAATCTGAGAGACTGTGCAAGAGCCAACGACCAAAACACTACCAGTAAGATACAGCAGTAGTAGCTGCTTCATGCTGCATTGAGTATTGTTGAATAATTTGAAGTAGTGGTTTTTGAATCAGCACCCCTATGAGAGCGCTGGCGACCGAAACACCACTAGTAAGATTGTGTATTAGAAACTGCTTCATGCTGTGTTGAGTAAGCTTCGATATCTTTATCAGACCACCTTTAAATTAACCACTCACATTCTCACTGTGGTCCATCTAAAATTTGTAAACTTTATGACATAAAATTATATTATATGCAGGATCCCACCTATTACTTAATCTTTTTGGAATAAATGTTTTATAATATTTATCGATTGATTGTAATTTTTTGTATAAAAAAAGTTTTTTATTTATATTAAAAATATATTCGGTTAATGATATTATCTTATAATTTGTAAATAAATCTAGTAATAAAATAACTTTAATAGTTGGTGTCACTTTTTCGAAAATTCTGGTTTTTTCTCATATTTCATGACATTAGATATTTCTAAGTTCAATCCAAGACAAATTCCACATACCGAAGAGAGACAAACATTGTTAGAAGCAAACAAGAGTGTATATGAACTGTTCATAGAAGAAAGCGACTTTGAGTGTTTAGATGAAAAGTCTTTATATGATGAATATAAACAATATTGTCAAGAGTATGGTTATATGCCAGCGTCTAAACGAACATTCTTGGCAAATGTCAAAAGTCTTTTAGATGTTCAGAATGGTGTATATACAAAGAAAATTTTTTCTGAGTAAATTTTAAAAAAATATTTTTTATCCGATAGAAAAGATGACGAAATATATTTCAGTAAACAAGTACATGTCAGGACTTAAAGAAGAACTAGACCCATTCACATATTTGAATGTTTACTTCTACCATTTTGAAAAGTCTTCATTCAGCAAAGTTTGGAACATCGAACCAGTTAAGTTTGCTATTGTGACTAAAAATGGTGCGAAATTTGAAGACTTAGACATAGAAGGTTTGTTAACAGTCAAAGAAAGTTTTGACAGAAGGTTCTCAAACCTTAAAGAAGGCAAAGCATACAAACTTGTTATACCTTATGAACCAAAGAAGACAGACGACTATGAATATTATGAGTCTAAAGTTGTAGAAGTTCAAGGTAAATTGGGTAAAAAGATTTTAGAGTCTAAGCCAGTGTTTACTCCTAAAGAGGAAGAGAACATTGACATTGACCCAGAAATGTTCTAAAAATAAAATTTTATTTTTACATGTCAAATTTCTTCTTCGGTGGAATTGGCTCTAGTTCTTTCTTCTCTTCTTCTACTTTCTTTTCTTTCTTTTCTCTCTTCTTCTTTTCTGGTGGTGAGACGTCAAATTTCTCAGAACCATATTTATGTAAAAGTTCTTTGTCCTTTAATAGCTCATCTATTCTGTTTTCTTTTTCATCTTCAAGAACAGCGCATGTGTCTTCTTTGCATTCTAAGAATTTTTGTTGGACTTCATCTCTCCAAGAGGCGTCATCTCTGTCAACAAGTCTGTCATTGACAAACTTAAAGACTTCTCTGCTTAATGTTTTATGGTTCTTGTCATATTCCCAGAAACAGAACTTTAGAACAAATTCACCTTTCTTGTTTACACTATGTAAGGTTTTATGGTCTACAGATGTTTTGCTGTCAAAAAGTTTGTCTCGAATATAGATAGCAAAATCGCTAGACATTTTCTAAAAGATAAAAATTTTAATTTTTCTAAAAATATGTTAGAAAAAAAGTTTGCTGACATTGACAAGAAATTTGAGAATGTTTTAAACAAGAACAAGAGGAAGTTAGAAAATGCTCAGATAAAGCCTATACATGAAAAGTTCTTATTTGCTCAGAATGGTATAACAGGTCTAATTGCACCACCTGGGTCGGGTAAGACTTTCACTTATCTTAAAATGGCTGCACAACAACAAGAACTAGATGAGAAGAACCCATTCTATGAGTTAGTTGTTATTTGTTCGACTTCTGGTCAATTTGACCAAACCGTCAATTCGTTCAAAGATATTATAAAGAAGTCTAAGTTAGTATGTATAAAGGATACTGAGTTGTTAGATTGGATAAAGAAGTACCAAAGAAGAGTTTTGAAGTATAATGCTATAAATGAGTATATAAATTCTAAGTTTAAAGAACCTAATGAGGAAATGCAGAGAATATTAGACAAACACCACTTCAGAAACAAACAGAAAGAGATAGAATACATTTCGAAGAAATTGCAATCTTACGAATGGAAGACTTACCCTCATAGATGTCTTCTTATCTTAGATGACTTTGCTTCTCATCCTTTGTTAAAGAACAGAGAACAAGATATGTGTCGAATTCTTAAGAAGCTCAGACACTTTAACATCTCAGTTGTCATTTGTGTACAGACAGCAAAGAGTTTAAGTAAGGATGTTAAAAGAATACTTACTGACATAATACTTTTCCCCGGATTGTCCGAAGACGATTTCATGGAACTTATGAAAGAGTCCATGGCAGGTAAGTTTGACAGACATGAACTATGGGAGAAGTACAAAGTCATACAAGACCCTCATACTTCTTTCAGAATTCATATCTACGCAAACAAAGTTCAAATTGTAAAAAGTCAAGCTTGAAAAATGTAAGTGTTTAGTCTTAGTAAGGATATCTCTTCGCGAAGCAAATACCATTGCTGAGTTTTATGTACGTGAAGAGAAGTACAATGAATTCAATTACGAGTACAATTGCAATGACAACTAAGGCAACTATTTTTGTCTTTTGCCAGCAAGAGTACTTCTTCTCTTCCAATGGTTCGGCAGAACTATACTCACTCATGAGAAACGCCAAAACAGTTTAATAGAAAAAGTGTCATTTTTTCATGTCCGAAGACTCGAAGGTGCAACACTTCCAAATACCGACGAACTCAGAAGAGCAGCATGGCAGTATGTTCTTGACAACTTCTTTGAGTTCTCCAGGTACACCTTGGAAAATGCTGAAGAACTCCGACACAGAGAATTTGGAGAAATTGCACTCCAATACTACCTTGACAAACAAAGGTAAATTAAGACTAAAAACTTAACGTTTAAAAAGTGACATTTTATGAGCTCCGAGTCACCGAGAAAACTTGGTCAGATGTTAGCAGCTTACTTCCCTGAGGAGGATGGAAGCGTTACATACATCAGGTTCAAAAACAACGAACCTGGAATTGCGTACCAAATTCGCAATTACATGACCATGGAAGAGTACGAAAGGTTTCTACAAGAGAAACCAGCTCTAAACAACTCAGAAAAGAAAGAGTAAAAAGTTTAATTCGTAATTGTTTATTTTTTTACTTGTAAGGGCAAGCTGCAAGTATGAAGTCGACTATCTCCGTCTTTGTTTTGACGAGCTGGACGGCTCTTGCGAGTACGTCTGTTTTGCGGTCTCCAGCTGGTGTCTGACCTTCGTAATTGCGCATGTTCTTGAGAGCTCCAACTGTAAATGGTTGTAGGATGAAGAGTCTCTCAGACTGCTTGAGGTAGTCGTCTCTGTCTTTGACCGAATCTGTGGTACGAGTCGAATCGGTCGATTTGATGGAAGAGACTGAAAGCCTGTCGTCTTCCATTGGAGCTGTAGCATACTCTTTGCGTAAGCGGTTCAGACCTTCTTCGAAGTCTTGGTCTCTCTTCGATTGAGATTGGAATTGGAATTGCTGGGGTGGAGCTTGCTGGAACATCCATGGGTTGGGGAAGTAAGGCATAGGCTGAGGAGGGTAGTTCGGGAAGCCTTGTGGTGGGTAGTAACCTTGAGGTGGAAATTGGTAGTAATTCGGAGGTACTTGCTGGAACTGAGGTTGCTGAGGAGACTGTTGTGGTTCTTTAGGTTCCTCTGGTTTGGGAATGGACTCGGTTGGTGGGACGTCGGACATTCGTTTGTGGCTTAACCGTCGGACCACAACGATAAAAATCTCTGCTACTAGCAGTACTTTTACTGACAGTAGCAGTACTTTTACTGACAGTAGCAGTACTTTATCGTCGAAAACCCTCTCAAATTTTCCTTTTTACTGACAGTAGCAGTACTTTTACTGACAGTAGCAGTACTTTTTCTGACAGTAGCAATGGTCGAGGTCGAACCTACCGACGAGGCAATTTACCTAATTGAAATTAACGAGCTTGTTAAAGACTTCCTCAGGCAGAATGTAAAAGGCAAGCTTGTTAACGGTTGGATAACGGGAAGGGCTGCCTTGAATCTCGAGATTTCGACTGGAATTCCAATTGAGGTACCAGAAGGCACTCCTTTCGACGACATAAAGCAAGCAAAGAAGGAAGCCATTATAAAGTTCTTTGCCAAGCGTCCTTGGATACTACTTCCAAACAGAGAGAACCCTTTCCCAAGAATGAACCAAATTCTCAAGGGTCTCCTTCACTTCTCTGGTCAGCCGTTCTACATAACCTGTGAAGGCGACATTCAGCCAGTTCAGTAAACATCTCATTTTAACTCACTTTTTTTATGTTTTTACTCACACTCGTACTCACCAGGTATGAGTACAACTATTTCAACTGTGAACCTTGTATTGACCGGTCTTCCTGTAAATGCAAGTTTGGTCAATACACAGTTTATGGTGGCAAGAAAGACAGTGGGGAATGCGCGCTCGAGAGAGAATTGAAATTCCAGACCCAACTCCAACAAGAACTCTCAAGTTGCCAAAGACTCATGTGAAGAAGAAGTCATATAACAAAGCACTTATAGCCATCTATATGGCACGTTTAGAGTAAAAACATTTTTTTCATTTTTTGAATGAAGCAAGTTAAATTCGTCCCACACCAAACTCAATGGACCGATGAAGAGTTTCAAGCTATGGTTGAAGGTGTTGAGAACGACATAGACGGCGAACTTGAAGGAGCTCAAACCACAATTGCAACCAAAATTGCACAAGTCAAAGAAGAGATAGCTCCACTTAAAGCTACCAAAGCTACTCTTGACCTCATGGATACTTACCGTTTAGAAGTAAAGAGTGGAATAAGACAATTAAAATTGAAACTTCAGTTAGTAAACATATCAAGTGAATGGTGGCACTGTGTTCCACCTTACTCATTATATATGAATTTGACACTTTACGAAACCGTTAACGTATATTTTACAACACAAACGACAACACTAACTTAACCTTAAATATTTACAAAGCCACAAACGACTTCACTAATGAAAAAATAAACGTTCTCACTAACGTTCCAACTAATGTTCTCATTTACAAAAGTATTGCAACTCCTCCCATTGCTGTGCTTCACACAATAGTTCATATTCTTCAGTATCGCTGCTGTCACTCCAATCGTCAGAGTCAAAATCACTGTCAAAATAAATGTTAGTAAGTTTTGACAAAGCTAATGAAACACGCTTACCGTTTGTATCATATGCTTGTATAAACTTTCCATTCTTCATTCCTTCATAAACGCTCAAACTAACTTTACCCTTTCTCCCTCGTATCTGATAGAATGTATTTTCACGAGGAACGAAGAACAAATTCTTGAACTCATGACCGTTGTAGTTTGTTATCTCAATAGTTTTCGTCATTTATATAAAAATAAAATAAAAAATAAAATAAAAAATAAAATAAAAAATAAAATAAAAAATAAAATAAAAAATAAACTTAAAAATTAATGATATCACCACCCTCACACATATGAAAACATAGCACAAAAATAAATTTAGGTGAAGTGGTGAGATCTCACCTGTTTTTTCACCTCTTTTTTCACCCTGTTGAATTCATTGCTTTATAACTCTCTTCCTTTCTCCAACTCTTCTAACTTCTTCTTAAGTTCAGCAATGTTGTCCTCATGAAATTTAATCTTTCTCAAAATTCCTTCTTTATCTAATGGTTGCTTTATCTTTCTAAACTGAACTCTACCATCCTTCATAGTATGAATGTAAAAACCTTCTGGAATAGTTCCTGATTTAATGTATTCTACCAAAAACTTTTGTTTCATTGCTTCAGTGACTTTATTTGTCATTTCAATCAAATAAAAATTTTAATATTAAATAAAAATAACGTTATTTTTTTCAGTAAGGAAACGCAGGAGTTTTACGATTTATTTGAGGAGTAGGTTCTGGTTTAAATGTTGGAGTCGGTTTAGGAGTTGACTTTTGAACAGGAGTTTGTACTTCCATAGGTTCAGGAGTCATTGAAGGTTTTGCTTGTGAAGGTGTTGGAGTTTGTTTAACTTCAGCTACTTCAGTATTATTTACAACATTTGCTTTGTTTCTTTTCAACATCATAACTGCTCCCGCTGTAGCTAGCAAACCTAGTGGGAGACCATATTTTATATAAGGACTTGACCAAATGCTATTTTTGACAGGAGCTGGTGGAACACCTAACCTTGGTGAGACTGCTCTTTGCCATTGTGCGGCTCGTAAGAAATATTCAATAGGTGCTCCATAATCGTTTGGTAAAGTTTGTTTCATAGATGGTGAAGGTTCACGAGAGCTTGATGAAGAACTCATTTATAAGCTTTAAAAATAAACGTTCATCCTTTATTCCTCACCGTCGTCCGTAGCTAAGTTATAGTCATCTAATCTTATTATTGGGATGCCATTAGCACGCACCTGAATGGCAAAGCAACAATCCCTCATAAATCCAATAAGTGGCTTTGGTACGTTTTCAGTTGCTAGTTCAATAGGTCCTTTAACAGACAATTTGTATGTTATTGGAGCAGTAGATGTTTGACCTTGCTGGAAGCAAAAGTCCACTTCTGTTGGAAAACCACATAAGAAATGTGTGTTGTCATAGCTATCCCATTTATGTTCCACACTACCATCATCCACCAATGACCTCATAACATCTTCATTAAATCCTATCATATCATTGTTTGTATTGCAGGCGTTCGCAACCATTTCATAAAATACAGGTCCATATGATTTTTCAGGTTCTGCAGGCATATTTCCATAAGCTCCCATGGAAAGCTGAAGATATTTAAACTTAGGGTTCTCAAAATTAACATAATAGTTGTCTTTCTTTCTAAATAGTGCCCAAATACTTTTAACATTAATAGGCGTATAAGCTGCTGTAAATGTTGCACTTGAACTATCTGTATTCTTTGAGAATGAACCGTCCATAGGAATCCAATCCATAACTTTAACAGGAAAACATAAAACCTCGTTTGTATAATGTTCTACAAGTTCTGTATAAATGTTAGGGTCTAAAGAGAATGACTTTGGATGAATGAAACATTCATTAAAATCCATCTTTGTTCGAAATAGTTGCTGGTTACAGTTGTAATAGTAACTGTTCCACTAGCTTCTACTGCCTTCGTTATCATAGTGAATGGTTCATTCCATGGAACAAATTTATTTGTCGGTGGATTTGAATCTGAAGCAAATGCAACTTTAAGAGTTGGATTGAAAACAATGATATCATTTACAGATATAGATGTGCATTGTAAGGCGTCGCTACTGAACTTTACTTTAAGCTGAATGTTTCCTGCAAAAGCTGGAATAAATCGAATAGCTTCTAATGGAAGGAATCTTCTAACAGGAATTCTTAAACGAAGCTTAAAATCAAATGATTTTCCTGCTGTAATTGGACCACTAACAATTTGTCCTGTTCTGCATGTTCCCGAATGACTCCATACATCTTCATGTCGAGTCTTTGAGAAAACATCTACTTTCTTTATTTGTTCGGTAGTTTGTGAGTTTGAAGTTATATATGCTTCTTCTCTTGCGTTGTCTTGAGAATATACGATACGACCATTTGCAAGGATTTGATATCCAGCAACTGCATAGAAAGCGTCATCGAAACCAATCCAAAATCCTGGTGGGTTTGTTTTATTGGAACCTGAACCAATTTCTTTATCTACAATAAATTGACCTTCCATTTTATACGTAATGAATGTATTGTAAAGGTCCAACATATTTTCACCAGGAGGTGAGAGATTGAATGTTACCCATGTGTTATCTTTAGCAGTTCCAGGTTGTGATGGAATCTTTGCGTCAGAATATTTTCTATTAGTGTCACCAATTTGAACTGCATTGTCTATGATATCGAAATATGAGCGAATCTGATGAATATGCTCTGCTGGAGTAAATTCGTTTAGCTGTTCGTTCTGCATGTATTTACTTCAGATAAAAATATCTATTTACTTCATTATTCTCACTCTTCTTCTTGGCATTCGTGGTGGAAGTTGTTTCTTGACATTTTCAATGAACTGTACATTCTTTTTGTCTCAACTTCTTTCACTGGTGGGTCAGGGTTCTTTGACTCGGTTTGTTTTTCAATGAAATTCACGAACTTTGCAATAAGCTCTTGGTTCGTTATTGAAAGTACATCTGGCTTCTTTTCTTCTGGTTCTATTGGTGCTCAGTTTGAACAGAAGGTTTTATATGGGCTTCGCCCTGCCATGCACCTTAATGTTGTCGCTTTCTGCATTCGCTAATGGAACCTTTCTTTTTCTTACGTATATTTTACCATCTTTACTCTGACTTACGTAATAGAAAGGATGTTGTATTCCTCTTGCGTCATTTAATATAATAGACTCTCGCTCTGATTTTGACAAGCTCATTTTACATCGGTTAAAGTTTTTAATTTTGTTTTTTATCTGCAGTCAAATGACTCAGACAAGCCCTACGGACAAGACCCAAGGGGTCATAGATGTTGAAGCATTGAAGAAAGAAATTCGTGAGCAAATTTTATCCGAACTGAAGGAACAAAAACAAGAACAAAAGCCAGAGAGACCAAAGAGAAAACTTAGTGAAAAACAACTTGCTGCATTAGCTGCTGGAAGACAAAAGAACCCACGTTTGCTGGCGAAGAAAGCTAGAGAAGAAGCTGAAGCAAAAGCTAAAGAAGCTGAAGCAAAGAAAGAGTAAATGGTTTATTTTTATCCGAACTAAATGTATAGACAAATACCTTTATCTGTTGCGTTCAGTAGTGAAAACCCTGACGTCAAAATAAAGGGGAACAGAGTAACGTTTAAGTTTCCAACAGACTGGATTGTGAACATAAATGAAGAGAAGTACATTGGCATAACATCTATGTATATAACACGTGCTTTCAGAAAGGTTGACTTTATACTTCAAGTCGAGATAGAAAATGACGAACAGTCTTTAAGCGCCCAAAACATTCACATATACAAATACTTTAAAGACGATACAACATTGTTGCAATGTATGATTTCATTTAATGAAATGTTCGAGAAAAAGTTTAACATTGAAGTACAAACTTTACAGCCTTTACGTGAGTTTCTTGCACAAACTGAAAGAAGAAGGTAGTCAGCCACAACTTATAGACTTTCATTATGAATTTAATGAAAATGAAGATGGAACTCATGACTGTCAGTTTGTTGTATTCTCACCATTCAATGAAGTAGCTAAAGAGAAAGAAAATCCATTACGTATAAGATTTCAAATCTCTGAACCAAGTGATGATTTCAAGAATGTTTTCAATTATGATGCAATGCTTCCGAGGAAAAATGAATTTTCAAAGATTTAACACCTGGCATTTGGGATAGAAAGCAAGCTATATTATATTCAAACTTAAGTAAGGGAGTTGAAAATGAGTTCATTGGTCATACAAGAACTACACCACTGCCAAATCCTAAATACTATAAATTAACTGGCTTCAATCGTGAGTTTTGGATAGACATGTTCTCCACTCATGACCATAACTGCCCAGTGTTCTTACCTCCAGACCATAAGGACTGTCTCTACATTGAAGCACAACTCTTAAACTCTACCATCGCAGTATTGTAAATGACCACATGGGCTTCGCCCTTGCCGCTAGCGGCTTATTTTTATCATGAATGGTCTCATTGCTGACAAAAATAAATGACCTCAGAACTTCAACTTACGAATAAAGCTTGTTTTAGTCGTTATTGAGAAGTTAAACTTTTCAGCAAAGCAAGGACTAGAAGACTTACATAAGTCAAATCCAATCTCTTGACCGTCATAAAGTGCTTTATATAACTTCATAACACTGAACTCAGAGTCTTTGTCAAATTTTCCTTGCGGAACCATTAAACCTTTATCTTCATCATAGAAACACTGAACAGAGTCAGGAAACATTTCATTAGCGGTTAAAGCAATAACATCTTGCTTCACGCCTTTCATTCTGCAGTGAAATGCAACTTCATTTAAATCATTCGTGAGTAAGTCTATGTAAGTCTTCTTTCCACAAAATATTGACTTGTATGCTAAACTTTGTTTATCTTTTGTGATTTCTGCAAAGTCGAACTATGAAATTGACCAAGGTTTTTACCAATGAGAACTCTTCCATAACGTTTCTCAAACTCTTCAGCTAAACGAGGGATATCTTCAGTGTAGAGATGCATACTGTCCGTATCGCTATAAAAGATGTCCATTCCTAAGTCCTCAGCAGTACAGAATACTTCACACATTATTCTCTTCGACATAGACAGAATGTTAACACCAAGTGGACAGAAGTTAAAGTGTCTGCAAATGCTTTTCGTTAGCTTGAAAATAGTTTTATCTGAACCATCCAAACCTTCGAACTTCACTATATGGTTGTAGTTTCTGATGGCATATCTTATAGCATCTTTGTCATTTACTATGGTTATTTTTGACTCAATAGGAGATAGAATAGTTTTGCCATAAATACTGTTCAGAATGAGCTTTATATTTTCTTGCAAAGGATTTCCTTCTTTCTTATACTTTAACCTTAACTCAAACAACTTCTTTACTTCATCTCTTATTCTAATATCTCTGTTTCCATCGTAATAGTATCCTTGCAACACTTCACATTTGACACCTTGATATTTTATGAGGTCTTGTAATGTTATATGGTCAACATACATTAAACAGCAAGTGTTTGAACTTCTGGGAACGTTAAGTTCTGGATTTAGTTCAGGGTCACAAACTATTAAAGGAAAGTGTCTATGTATTCCAATCTCTGTTATCTTAATGAGAACAAAGAAGCCAGACATAAACTTTTCACCAATGGGTTCCTTTTGGTCGTCATCGAATAAATGTCTCATGAGATACTCTGTGCTTAACATTTCTTTCTTCATAACCTTTGGAATACCTTCTAAAGTATAAAGTCTTGCTATAGCTGATGGATATAATGAAACAGCGTCGAAGTCAGCAATGAGTTTCTTTTCGCTCTTTTGTTTCATGTTATCTGACAGCATACATCTTCCACCTTGAATACAGCGTGAAATAAATTCTCTTGGTTTATTTGAGAGGTCATATAAATTTCCATTCGGGAAGTACACTCTGTTCTCAAACAATTTGTTAGCAATAGAACAAATACTAACGTAGTCATACGTTTAAATCAAATTCTTTCAATATGTCATTGCGGAACTTAACAAAACCTTCTCTTAAAATTCTTACATCTTGTTTGCAATAAATGTGCTATATTTTTCTAAGTCGAAGTGGTTCTCATCTATTCTGCAACCTTTGATGGAATCTATGTTTTTCATGAATGTATCGCATCCTGGATAAACTTACATGCTTCAGAAATGACACCAGTTCTGTTGTCATTTGCTAACAAAACACTGCTGTAGTAGTTATATGGAAATACTTCTTTCGGTCCTGTTTGTAAGTTAAACATAGCAGGAAATAGTTTAAGCTTCTTATTTATAACACTGTAAGAGTCTTTTATAATAATTGCCCTTCCTTTATATAAGCCAGTTATTTGCATTGTTCGTGAACCTTTAATGATGGGAGTTCCTTTCACTTCTGTCATGTGTCTTAAGATGAAGTTTATATCATAACTGAGGTTATGGAAATATATTAAACTCTTGTCAGGAAGTCGTTCCAAAAATTCTGTTGCACAGTTCTGACCCCAAATGCTTTCACTCACTGAACCATCTTCACTGTCGTAACATATGTTAAAAGCTTTATGAAAGCCATCGGTACTGCACTCAAAGTCAGCAAAGAAAACGTGCTCAGGAATGAACTTGCACTTATTTTTATTTACTTCTTTTGACTCGGCTTTCTTCTTCAGTTGTACACAATACTTTGGAGCATATGTCAAATCTTTAAATGGTGCAAGGTTCTGTTTATATAAGTCAGTCGTATATGTGAAAAGTTCTCCATAAGAAATAGGTTCAAAATATTTGCACTCCCACAATGTTTTCATAACATCCCATAACGGTGTTGTTCTATCATAACGAACTACATATTTATCTTCTCTCTTTGTATAAATCTTCATCTGTTTCTCAATGTTCATTCCACCACACTCCTTCAAGATTTCTATATAGTTGCGAATGAAATATGTTGTCATTGGTAATCTTTCATTTAGCATGTAGTGGTCTTCAACAAGAAGTAAGTCAATAGTTCGAATAGTTTACATTCTTTTGGTATGTATCTCTTTATTTCATTATGTCTTGAGTCATTGAAGTAACCAATGGTAACATTAAATGCTATACCTGTTGCGTCAGAAATTTCTTGTACTTTACTTTGAGGAAAGTCTCTAACACGAATGACTTCTCTCATGTGGTCAATAGTTTCTTCATCTACTCCAGCCTGAATGCAAGCATAAACGAAACAATTGTCTTCTGTCATAAGTGCTGCAGTTCTTTTGTTCAGTTCATTGAAGATTTGGTAGCGTTCAAGATTTATAGGTAATGTGCAAAGATACTTCCAGAACTGACCGCTTCTCTTCTTATAAAACTTCTTTTCACCATTATCTTTCCAAAAGCTTTCTATAAGTGCTGGGTTTCCTGTTTGCTTAAGAGCTTCCAAAATGGCTTTCTGGTCATTTGTCAGTGTGCTTTCATCTCTATATGGTCTCTTTTTTGGTTTGCCTTTCTTTACATCTGACATCGTTAAGCCTTCATATTCTGTTAAATCATACATCTTTATTTCGGTAAGATTCTTTATGTTTGTCAAGAAGAAGTCATAGTGCATTTCAACAATACCTGCAGCATTTGCTTCTATCTCTGATATAAAGTTCTCCTTCAAGAGCTGATGTAGTAATGTTCCAATATTATTGAGGTTTAACGTAGAACATTCATACTTTCCACCAAGTTTATAACATACCATCCATCTCTGTTGTGAGTTTATTTTAATTTTCTCTAAGAGTCTCATGAAAACCTTACCGAAATGTTTGTGTAAGTAGTCTCTGTTTGGTTCATCTAAAGCTTCGATGTTAAAGTCAATGAGTCTATTGCCTGTCTTAACATTCCTCTTCCTATTCTCTTCATCTTTCTTTAACCATCTCTCACCTTCTTTTGGTTTGTCGTCAATGGAACGAAGGACATCGTTAGCTTTGCGAACTTGTTCTATAGCACTTTTAAACATCTCTCTTCTCTGTTGTTTCAGTGTGTCGTCTCTTCTTCTTGTTTCACCAACGTTTGCATTTGTTATGTCAAACATTTCTCTTCTTACTTCATGAGGTACTGAACGTCTATGATATAAGTCAATAGCAACGTCATTTAAAGGAAATGCTCTTGCACGGACTTCGTCCTCGCCGCGTTGCGGCTTTATGAACTCATGAATTCTATCATAACTTATTGCACCATTATAGTCTTTAATGAAGTCAGCGAGTGCTTTTTTGTTTGTTGCGTAATGCTTTGCAACATCTATATTAGCTTCTGTAAGAAGTTGTTTTATTTCCGAGTGTTCTAACTTAGACAACTTCCGATACATCTTTAGTAGGAAATAAAAAAATATTTTTTGAAAAAATTAGATTAGATTTTTTTAAGTTATTTTTCAAAATAATTTAATATTTTTATTTTAATGAAACACATGCAAGATTGCAAGTTCTTTTCATACAATGCTCTCGCTACTGCCATCAAGAATGAGTTCAATAATGCTTCAAATGTTAATGTTATCTTTAACAAGAAGTTTGTGAAAGAATCTAAGTTTGGTCAGTATGTCAGACCATTAGCTATCGTCATTGACCGCAAACGTTATACTTCACAAGAGTTAGCAGTAGTTTTGAAACAAAAGAGTTTCTTCGTGAATGTCAAAGATACTCATTATACTGTCATAAAGAACTCTAACGTTGACTTCTTCAGTATTGCTTTAAATCTTTCCGAACAGAAAGAATATAAGAAGGGTGAAACAAATGTGAAATATTATCCTTCATCTCTGAAGACAATAACGAACAAAGATGTTATACAGAAATTCTTACCAAAGGTTGAAAAAGCTTCTATTGACATTGACGAAGGAAGTGAAATGGTTGAAGAAATAGACCCTGAAGCTATTTAAGCAAATTTATTTTTGAAGAACTGATGGTGTCACTGCGTCACCATGTGTCACCAGGTTAATTAACTTCTCTTAAAAATGATGACAACATGACATTTTGACAACACAGCAGGATTAATGCAAAAATGAATGTTATCGTTAATGTTATCGTTAATGCTTACAGTGTCGAACATAATTGACGTAGGATTCATGACTTCTTCGTAAATGAGTGTAAATATAGCACAAAAATATATTTTAGGTGAAGAGGTGAGATCTCACCCGTTTTTTCACCTCTTTTTTCACCTCATTCTCTCTTCGTTAATGTTGTCGTGACTTCATCGTTAATGTTGTCGTGACTTCATTCTCCTCTTTGAAGTTATCGAAATATTCTGTTATTTTTTCCTTCAGTAATGTTAAGTCTTCTTTGAATGTAAGTATGTGCAACCTTTGATGTCATAGTGTGTTTGAGGAAGAGTATTTGACAATTTCCTTTATTTGCTCATTCGGTGTCATTGAAATCGTAAGTTTTCACGATAGAACCAGTTTCTGTCAGATTTATATATTTTAGCTAAGTCATAAAACTCTTGTTGTTTCTTCTGACTAAATGCAACATAACCATATCTTTATCTTCTTCATTTCCAACTCTTCAGTATATACATATACTTATAAACTCTTTTCCTTTCCTTTTGGTACTGAACGCGGTATTCTTTCTGTATGCTTTTTCTTTGGATTCAATGACTTCATCTTTTGCTTGAAGTTTCTTTTCCATCTCTCCACGTTCTGCTTTATATAGTTCATCTAACATCATGAAAATATAACAAGCATAACGGGGCCAAGCCCACATTGCTACAGCATTTACTAAAAGTCTATGAACATAATAACCTTTCAAACCAGGAGCCAAATTCTTGCGATTTTCATACGGAATCTCTTCCCTCGGTTTTCCGAGGGAAGCAATCATATGAGGAAATTCTTCTAAAAGTTCTTTTGTCTGTTGGTTTTCAAACCAATGATATGCTTGCTTTGTAGAACGAAGAGCATTCATTATACTTTGCATTTGGTACATGTCATCTTTGACTGAACGAATGAGACGTAACTGTTTGTTATACTGTATGTACTCGTATTCTTCATTTATAGCTTCATGGACTATAACTGTTGTTGTGTTCTCTGATGTTGACATTACTGTCTTTACATACAAAATAAAAAAATTTGTTAGAAAAAAATTAGCGTTATTTTTTCTGAGATAAACACTATTTCTTCACAACATTAAATTTTATCCTGTATGAAATGACTTTTAAAAGATTATTGACTGACTTCGAATACTATCTCATTGACGCACTGACAGACCCTCAAAACTGTGTTGAAAGTTCTTTAAGCTTTAAGATTGAAGGTACGACGAATTTTGTCTTCACTTACGTATTGAAAGAATATGACCGTTATCATAACGAAGTGAATCAAACACTAATAAAATTTGTAGATAAAAAATTGGTTAACAATGAATATTTTAAACGTGAAGACCCAAACACTGCTGGAGATGATGAAGAATACAGACAAGTTATTGAAAAAAATAACGCAAGATTAGATGCAATAGAAAAGAAGTTTAATGAATGTCTTACAAACACGTATGAATATCTTATGCGGTGGGAAGCTAGATGGAAATAAATTTACGTCAAATATGCAATTTATAAAATCTTATGTCGACAGGCTACGTAGCACAGTGGTCTAAGGTGGTGTTATGGAGGGGTCAGGGTCTGTGGTTCGAACCGCGACAGCGCCGTATTTTCTTATTTTCTTTGTTTGTCTTGTTTGTCGTGAATAAAAAGCGTCATAAAAGTGCTCTATCTTCCACGGGAATAAATAAAAAATTTACCTTATTTCTTCTTTATTTCTTTGTTCCCGTGGAAGAAGGGTTTTGCTGTTTTTTCTCAGCCGAAATCAATGATTTTTTCATTTTTGGAATCCTTAGCGAATGAGGAATCTTTTCTCTCGTGGAAGCTTTGACCAAAAATATATTTTAGGGTAGATGGTTAGATCTAACCCGATATCTAACCCGATATCTAACCTCATTTCTACCCCAGTTATTTTATAAACGTTTTACATGGTAAACGTTATGAATTCGTGAGATTCTAAACAATTTCGTAGCTTCTATTTCTTCTTTTAGTACATCGAATGTTTTAACAATGCCGAAGGTTTCTTTATACTTCTTCTTGACGTCAGATAAAAGGAAATCTTCTGCTGTTGGATAGTTTTTATTAAGAAATGTCAACATATCCATTTTATCTTCTGCTGGCTTTTCTGCTTCTTTCTTTAAGTCTGCATAGTCGTTTCTCATACGTTCTATCTCTTTGACGGAGTAGTTATATTTTCTTATTGCTGCTTTACATTTTGAACATTGCGGATTCATTTTTGCGTTATACATTGAAATAAAACCAGCTAGAACAACTAAGGCGTCAATGGTTTTCTTTAACTCAAAAGCTGCTGGTTTTATCTGTTCATTCCAACTTTACCTCTTCTATCTTTATTCTTATTTCCCAAACACATTTTGCAACTAATGAAACAAAGTTATCGTATGTCTTAAACTCCACCGATTTATATATGTCAGAAATATTTTTATAAACCATGTCGCAATCTGTCCATAACTTTATGGTTGCAATGAAAACCAAGGAATTCATAATTTACTTTACGTATGAATTTCTTAATTTCTACTGAGTCAGTTGCTTTGACTTCAATTTCGTCGAATTCAGGAATAGTTAGTTTTTGCTGCTGAATTTCAGGTAGTTTAGGCAAATGGTCGATGAGGTCCTCCATTTCATAAAGATACTGTTCATTTGTTTCATCTTTCGCACTACAGTCTAAATTACTTGTTAAAAGTTCTTGCTTTATCTTCTGGATTTCTGTTTCAAAAGTATATGAAGAAGGAATAAAGCTTTTCATCTCTACCAACATTGACGTAGGATTCATGACTAGCGAGTTTGGTGCTGTAGTTGTGGACAGAGTCCCGCCGTTCGTTGCTTGAATTGTTGTTGTGCCGATTGTTGAAATCATATCTTTTATACAAAATAAAAAAATAAATAAAAATAAAACTAACTTTATTTTTTCTATCTTAAGGAAATTCATGAAAATTCACGGGGGTGAAAAAACAGGTGAGAAAACGGGTGAGATCTCACCTCTTCACCTAAACATTATTTTTGGTGAATTCAATAAAAATAAATGGTTCATTTACTCACAATATTTTTGTACAAAACGACCCCAAACTTTTAACTTCTTTTCTGCAGCTTCTAATGCTATCTTAGCGAGTTCATATTCTCTAAATTCTCTTTTTAAATCTTCTTGTTCCCATTGGTCTAGTTCGTATGGAGAATCTCTATAACCATAACATATCTCACGTTCATGTTCTAATTGTTTTTCATGCATTTTTCTAACTTCTTCTTCAAACAAAGGTTTAGCATTCTCTACTGTATCTTCGAGTTCTTCTTCATCTAATTTCTCATGAACTTTCTTGTCTATGGAGTCCATAATTTTTCCAACTGCTATGCAATATTTTGGAGAAGCCCACATTGCTATATAGTTTATAAGTCTTGGGTCTACATACGTTCCTCTAACCTGTCTGATTTCATCAGGAATTCCCGCATGAATTTTGTATAAAAACCAACCGCCGGAATTCCGGCGGTTGCTATATTCTTCACAAAACGCCTTATAATACTCTTCCCAGGACTTATTTTCCAACAACTTTCTAAAGTCTTTCCTAAACTGCTGACACATTTTTGTTGCATTAATGTAACCATCCTTGTCTCTACGTAAGACTTCAATACCGTTATAAGTGCCTTTTGTGAATGTTTCGCCATTATATTTGTTAGTGAATGTTTTTGCTTCGACTGACATTTCTGTTCTTACATACAAAATAAAAAAAATAAATAAAAATAAAACTAACTTTATTTTTTCTGTCTTAAGGAAATTCATGAGGGTAGAAATGAGGTTAGAAATCGGGTTAGATCTAACCATCTACCCTAAACATTATTTTTGGTGTAAATTTATGAAAACATTAATAATACATGACTGTTCTCATTCATGTCTGATTTACATCTAATGAAAAAGTTTAGAAGAATTTTCTTATTCTTTCTGGCATATTTTTGTCTTTCCAGTACACCCGCTCTAATGGTCCCAGATGTGTTGGCTTTGACTCTCTCAAGTTCTTAGATGGTATAACATCTTCAACGCCTCCTTCATATCTTACTTTATAAGTGTCATCGTTTATGTTGTAGCCAAGTATTTCAATAACCACTCCTCGCTTTGCTTCGTCAATGGTTTCAGCAAGTTTGCCATTACTACTTTCGACTAATTTATGTCGAGGGTAAAACGCAATGGAGTCGTCAGCAGCTTTTATAAGATATCCATTACCTTGCGTAGAGTCTACGATATAATAGTTTCTACTTAACCTTAAACATTTCTTTGTCAACGGTTTGTCGTCAAGAACTACACGAACTCTTGTACCAGGAATGAGAGTAAATTGTGTTGAATTTCTGATATTTTGTGTTTGACTTCGTTTCTTTTGTATATACTTTTCTTCTTGTTGTTGTGTCATTGAATTTGGTGTATGTCCTGTTGTAGAATGTGTTGAGGAATTATATACTTCGAGAAAATGTTTCATTGTTTCTTCGGTAAAGTCTCGCTCTTGGTTTAAATCTCTGAGCGTTCTTATGAAGCGGTTTATGATGCCGAGTATGTTATGGTTATGGTCTTCAGTAGTGTAGTGAGTTATGTTATGCTTAATGAGAAAATCTGTGATTTCATTGCTGAGGTATGCACTGTCTTGGTCTGATGTTAAAGTACTTGGGCTATGTTCTGCTACAAACTTTTGTAAAACTCTTAAAACTTCATGAGTTCCTTTATTTTTCATTATATACGCAAAAGCTTTACGAGTGTTAACATTAATGAAGATGAGGAATGGTTTATGTCCTCCTTTTCTGCTTTGAATGAGAGTGTCAACTTGGTATGCGTCAGGAGTGTTGGAGTAAATTGGTAAAAAGTAGTCGTAAGGGTTTATTTTTGTTTGATGTACAACATTTTTGTCAAAGAACCTTTTCACTTCAGCTCTGTTAGTAAATCCCCAACTCTTTGCAGCTTCATTGAACTTCTTAAATGACCTCCATGGATGTTGTTCGAATACTTCTTTCAAACTCATTTATGTAAAGTTAAAGATTTTATTCAAGGCTCAAGCGCGTTCATTGAACGCGGTACCATGCGAATATAGCCACAAATGGTGGCATATAATCTGCACCCGAGCCTGTTGGATTTGTTGTGAAAGTGTGTGAATGATTTCCTCCCGGTTCAGTTGGTCGAAAAATCTTTTTTGCTGCATTGTTATAAGATGGAGATAAAACATCATTGCCAGCTTCATACTCTGAGTTGTATAATGGGTGGTCTCTTAATGAGTGGCCATGGTCGCCAGAAAAGTTTGTAGTTCCTGTATGAGTGTGCGGTGGAAGGTTTGCTTCTTTAATTTTCTTCGAACCTCCTCTTTGCTTTGAATATCTAGCACAGTATAAGAATTTATCTACAATCTGCTTCCACATACCAAAACCTAAAACTGTTTCTGGATTTGTTGAGTTCATTGACGTATAAATAGAGCCTATAGGATATAATGTTTGAAGTATTTCAGTCTTTAATGTTTGAAGCTCTGTTTTGTCTGCTTTCTTATCTAACATTGCTGGTAGTTCATATGTTTCAAAGTTTCTGGCATGACCTTCGATATTCCTGCAACTCTTATCTAAATTGTTAAGAGTATCTTTTACGCTTGTACTCGGATTCTCTAAAGGTGCACTTGAACCCAAATCATAGTTCAATATTATGTCATCTGCTCTAACAGTAGTGAAGGAGTTATGTGTATGTTCTTTATCTGCTTTTTTATCTAACATTGCTGGTAGTTCATATGTTTCAAAGTTTCTGACATGACCTTCAATGTTCATACATTTACTATTTAAGGAGTTTAGTGTATCTTTTACGCTTGTACTTGGATTCTCTAAAAGTGCACTTGAACCAAGGGTATAGTTCAATATTATGTCGTCTGCTCTAACAGTAGTGAAGGATTCATGTGTATGGTTCTTGTCAGCTTTACTATTTAATGTAGCTTGAAGTTCATTTATATCGGAGATATTGTGTTTATGAGATTTCAAAACTTTGTTCGTTGCGTCAAGTTCATCTTTGTCAGCTTTACTTTTAATAGCATCTTCAAAAGTTATTTTTGTCTTAACTCTCAACATAAATCTTGGTTCAACTAATACACCGTTAACAAAGAAACTAGAGGCATATATTTCATCGTTATAACCAAATGCTTCTTGTGCTTTACCTGTGTCATACTGTACAGTACAGCTTATGTCATAACCTTTAGCACGAATGTATTTATATCTTCTTTCATTAACATCTTCCGTCTTCACTTTTTCATCCTGTGTTAAATATCCATGGTAATCCGTTATAATCTGTTCATCTGAAGTTATATAATGAACATGGTTTTTATCTGCTTTTTCGGCTAATTTCTTATTAACATCATTCACTTCTAATTCAACTCTTCCGCCAGAACTCTTATTATCATTAATCTTTTTCATTAATTCGGTAATTACGTCATAAAGACTATATTCTGTTTTCGGTTTTGTAAATAATGAGTCAAAATTTCTTTTCATCATTACATCGCTGACATTAATGATATCACCAATTCCTTTTTCATTTATTCTCTTCATTAATTCTGCAATAATGACGAATATATAATCTGTTAATTTATTCTCTTCATCGAGGGTTATAGAATGTTTTGAAATTGAATCATTAACTCCTCTAAATAAATCAATAACTTCAGGATACACGTTTTTAAAGTCTCGAATAACCCGACCAGTATCCTGTTGTTCATGTTCTTCGTTCCCGTCGTTACGTGGTTTTATATCTCTAATCATCATCAACGCAGCCATAACCGGAGGGTTTGTTGCTACCTGTTCGAAAATCTGGCCGTTATGTATGGTATATCTAAATAATTTCTTTGTGTTTGTCAAAACATTTGAAACAAGTCTTTAAAACCATCTACAAAATTTCCCGTTTCACCTAATGTTCTTGCAGCATTTACAAGCTCACCCATTCCAGCTTTTGACCCCAAAAACGTCCATATTGCGTTTATTTCACTCTGTATAGTTGTCCATTCAGCGAAACTAACACCCGCATTCGCTAAGCTGAAAATGAAATTCAGTGGATCGAACTTAATTCCACCTTCTTTTTCAATTTCAACGAACTCACAAACATGAGATTTTAAGTATTCTTTCGTTAAAATTGTTTTCCCCGATGTTATGTCATTAACGAAACTATCACCGTCAAAAGTTAACGAATTCAATTTCGTCGTTGATGCTTTTATTTCATACACCGCTTTATCGATAGTTTTTGGCTTACCTTCTTTAGAAGTGTATGAAACATTAATGAATGAATTATATGTATTCATGAATGAATTAAAATCAATGATTTTCATTAATGACGCCTTTAATGATTCATTTACTGTCGAATCCCTTAAAGTAATTAATGAACTGTCATTTATGAAAGGTACACTGCAAACCGTCGAGTTTGGATCAAATGCTATAGTTGGTGCAGGAATATTAATGATATAAGTCATTAAATCATTAAGTGACGTAAATAATGTTGTCGTTTTTGATTTAATTTCTTTAGCATGAATGCAAGCGCCTCATTCTGTAGACCTAAGTTTGTTTGTAGTTTTACTGTCCCGTATTCGTTTGGGTCTGTACTTTGCAAATAGAACAACATTTTATTCTCATTAAAATATGAGTATAGCTGCATATGCGTATGAAGCTGACAGAGCTAAACGTTTATATTTTGGTCAATACTCTCTCACACTTACTGACAAATATATTGTTATCACTGATGGAAATACTGAGAAATACATAACATGGAAGGACTATGAAAAGTTTGACCCTATTTTAACTCCATGTACTATGCCGTTTATAAAGGACGGTGAAATTATTGAAAAAGATAATACAACCGTATATAGGTCTGTTTATGAAGCATTAGAATATATGTTGAATCATAACCCAAAAAGATTTGACCCAAGCACTACACCATGTGCAATGCCCTTTATTAAGGACGGTGAAATCGTAAGAGTTCCGAATTCAACGGTTTACACAGCTGTTCAAAACAGTTTACAAAACATTTTAGCGAATATCTTTAATTCAGAAACTACAGAAATAAAATTACCGTATATAACATTCAGAATGGTTGACTTCAATACTATCGCTTCATTCGTTATAACAGATGAAACAGATTTCATGGAGATTGAAATAGATGGAAAGAAGCACGAAATAAGATTTCACAATAATGTAGAATATAAGATGGAAACATTAGCTGGAGTGTTAAATGCTCTCATAAATACTACAATAAACAAAGATAACGAAGAAAACTTAATGAATGTTAAACTTATTGCAGGAGTTTTGAAGTTCAGTTATGTGAAGGAGTTTAAGATACCAAGAATGAGTCATAGAGTACAACTTCTTTTGGGTGCATACCATATGACATTTCCTTTGAAAAGTGTTGACAAAACGATTGAGATGAAATCTGTTCCATACGTATGTTATGGCAATTGTTTATACATTGAGTCTAAAATAGCTAATGTCACAGGCATTTCAGGAGTTAATAGTAAAGGTTCAGTAGAATATAAATCCTTCTGTTATGCAGTCAATTCAATGTTCATTCCAAACGTTCCTGTCATAGCAACTCATTTAGGTAAATGGGTTCGCATTAGTCCTCATAATTTGAAAGACATGCAATTCAGACTTGTTGACTTTCAAGGAGAGCCTGTAGAACTGAAGGCACCAGTGCGAATGACTGTTGAAGTTGACTTTTTAGAAAATATTAAATGCAACAGCTTACAAGAGAACTCAGAGCTAAAAATATAAAGTATGAATGTTATGTATTAGGTCATGAACTTTGGTTGTTGCTGTTTGATGAAACAAATGAGTTAGTTATGTCAGTCAAGAGAACAGAAAAATATTGTGAGTTAGTATACAAGTCTTGGGTATGGTGGCACTGCGTTCCACCTTACCCAATACTTGTGAATTTGACACTTTACAAAACCGTTAACGTATATTTTACAACATGAACGCAAAAACTAACTTAACCTTAAATATTTACAAAGCCGCCAACAATTTCACCTCATTATCGTTCTCACTAACAACTTCACTAATGTTCTCATAAATTTTCCTCAATATCTTCATCATCAGTGTTAACCCTATTGTAGTCATACTTGAAGCCATAAACTTTCTCTAACTTCTTAACGTACAATTTACATAACTTACCTTCGTCATCGTATGGTTTAATGATATAACTATTTCTATCTTTATAAACAGTCAATGAAAAGTCAACTGGTCTCGGATGTATTTGAAAGAACATGTTATGCTCAGGAAGGAAGAATAAATGTTTAAATGTATGTTTGTTATATGTTTTGATTTGTATGAGTTGCTTTTGTTCTGTCATTACATCCAAATAAAATAAAAATAATTTTAAAAAATAAAATAAAAAATAAATGATATCACCACCCTCACACGTATGAAAACATAGCACAAAAATAAATTTAGGTGAAGTGGTGAGATATAACCCGATTTCTAACCTCATTTCTAACCTGTTGAATTCATTGCTTTATAACTCTCTTCCTTGGTTTCTTTTTAGTTGCTTTCTTCACGTCTGTCTCCAACTTGACTGTCTTTCTTCTTCGTCCATAATGATACCAATTACTTCCACCAGTCAATGGGTCAAATGGTCGTTCATAAGGGTTTCCATACATTCCATAAGGTCCGTATGGATAAACCGCTGGTGGAGAAGAAACATTTTCTTTAGTTCCATCGACTCTATTTAAATGCATTGTTTCACCTTTCATCTGGTCATTAAAGTCTTTTGCGTGTTTTGCAAACTCATCGTCCTTTCCTAAAGCATTTTCTGACTCAGTCGCAACCAAATTGGATGCTTTATTTATGAGCCCTATTTTATTTAATCTTAACTTCTTTGCAACCCAGCCTCCAATCTTCCTTTATTTGCATCTAATGTCTTTGAAACCCTTCCTCCACTCATTTTATTTACTGCGTCATAAGCTCCAAGTGCTTTTGCTCCAAATGCTAATGCTTTTGTTCCCATTGCGCCTAAAGCTGCCCAAGCTACCATTTACCCCATATTAAAATCATCTCTCTTCAATATTATCTCATAAAAGTTCTCGTTACTGGAGAAAGTCAATGAAACATAAACGTTCTCACGGGCTTCGCCTCACCGCTTTGCGGTCTATCTAACTTCTTTCTTATCTCATCTATTCGCTTCAAAATGTCTGAACAATTGCTAACATCTTCTACAACAGTTATTTCATCATGAACGACCTTTAAGAACAAGCTCATTTAATATGCAATTAAAATCATCTCAATAATGAGTCCATCCTTTCCATCTTTAGGTAGCACAACATCTTTCATTGAAGAAGGTTCGACAAGTCTTATGTTAAACTTACTGACAAAGTTTGTTATACTATAATGCTTCGGTGGCGAATACATGTAGTTTGAAAGACATAATATAGATTCTTCAGCAAATTCACTTATACTGGATTTTATAACAATGTTCTCACGAGACCAAACGCCACCAATTGACAATCTTGTAAGCAATCCTGCTGAGCCTTCAACTGTAAACGTCGATGGTAACATTCCACGAAGGTCATCTATTGACATCTTTGAGTCACTGAATTTAAATATTTTCTTAAAGCAATCGTCATTATCTAACCATGCAATAGCTTTGAAGTTTTCATTCGAATATACATCTGCTTCATTAAATGTAAAACCTGACTTCTTTGCAGAGGCGATTTTAAAATCTATTGCATTTGTTTCAAAATTATATGCTATGGTAACTTCTGAAGGTAATGGGTGTCCTTCTGCTATAAGTTGTTCTTTCAATACCATTTGAAGCTTTGTGTTAAAAACTTTCATGTCATCTCCTGTATCTAAGTTCACATACACAGCAACAGGGAAACTATCTTGCTTCTTTGTTTCATCATTATATCTCAAAACATTAAAGTTCTTCAATAATATTGTCCTTCCTGCTGGAATACTTCTAACTTGTCTTATTTCAATAGCTTTCTCACCTCCTACATACTCTACCCAGTGTCTTGGATATTCATAAGTATACTGACTTTCTTGAATTTTGGTTGGTTTCATCATAACGTGTTCATAGTATATCTTTATACTCTTGTCAGTTAGACTCGGTGCTATGTTCTGAATATTTCTGACTTGCATTTTTAATGGAGATAAAATGAAGCATTTAATACATGACGTAGATGAAGACATGAATGAAACTACAGACAAACTTAACTCTTCTCTTATTCTTCCTTTCAGCAAAGATTATGAATTCTGTTCAAATGGTGTGTATTTCTATTGTGGAAAGATGGGTTCAGGTAAGACATTTAACCTCATTCGTCATATACTCATAACAGAGCGTTTAGGAAACGACTCTTACTATGACCAAATCATTATATCAGCAACTTCAGACTCTATGGATTCAACAGCGAAAACATTCATGAGTAAAGTTCAAGCATCTGTCGTTAAAGTTCCAGATAGCGAACTCATTGAATTTCTTCAACGTTACATTCGACGTAAGAGAAAATATTATGCTATTGTAGAGTTCATACAGTCAGGAATGCAAAAGACTTCGGAAGAGATGGAAAGAATTATTGACAAACACCACTTACGTCAGTACTCAGGAGTTTACGATATGAAACGACTGACAAACTACATTCTATCAAAACTTTCAAAATACCCCTTCAAAAAGTATCCTTCAAACACTCTGCTCGTTTGTGACGACTTCGCCGGAAAAGGTTTAGTGTCAAAGCCTGACTCACCATTAGCTAACATCATAACTAAAGTCAGACATTACCATTTAACTGTAGCAATACTTATGCAAACATGGCGTTTCCTTGCTTTAAACATAAAACGTCTCATAACTGACTTCGTTATCTTTCAAGGTTTCTCACGCTATGATATTGAACTCATTTGGAAACAGTCAGGTATAACATTACCTTTTGAAGAAATTTGGGAAGCATATAAGTCTCTCATCTCTCCTCGTTCATACCTTGAGATTCATATCATGACTAATACCATTAAAGTCAAAAATATTCCATGGGAACGACCAACATTGTTTTAAAGTTTAACCTTCAATTGACTGATGGTAAACAAATTCCATGCATCTCTGTCGCCATTTCTGTTAATATTTTTGCTGTCATTCATATCATCCACTTCCCCATCCGTTAGCTTTTGAGGATATGCGTTAGAATAGCTGTTCTTAAATGAAGGCTTTTCACCTTTGAGAGCATAAACTCTATAACTTTCTGCATACTTTATGTTTGAACCTCCTGAGCCATCATTGACATAAATTTTTATAGGCTTCCACCCTTTGTTCATATTCCTGCTTCTTCCCTTTGCTCTTTTGTTCAGTAGTTCTACATCTTTATACACAGCTCCTGTCTCAGTGAATTCAACAATATTTTCATTCGTTAGCTTTACATTCAAACCTTGTCGAGTATATTGTTCATTTCATACATATAAAAGGTTTTTATTCTATATGAAATGAGAAGCAAATCCATCTTAGCTGGTGCCGTTAATGTTCCAATTGAACCAACATCAAATGTTGACTCACGAACGACAAACAATATTGTCATAAAGAACTATAGTTCGGAGTGTTTGAAAGAAAAAGAACCAGATCTTAAGTCGGTGAATTTAAACACAACTTCAAACGCTAACGCTACATCAGATGTTAAGTTAGAGTATCCACCACTGGACCAAGTTCTTTCAAGAGAAGCCAACGACAACCCTTACACAAATGTTCAAACAAATCCTTCAGATAACGTAGACCATTACCTTCTTCAGTTATACCAAACAATTTTACTCAAAGACGATAAGAAGCTTTTGACAAATCTTATAAGTAAGAACCAAATAATTCTAACAAAGGAGGACCTTGAAAATATTATATCACGAATAACAGGAAAGCAATGTGTCATTGACTATCTCGACCCTGAAATCGAATGCTGTGGTCAAACTCCAATATTCATGAAAATAGGTAACATCCGCATCATTGAAACACCAGGTACTCCAGGAGTTGAGTTTAAGTATAAATATTCGAACGAGTATACAAAACTATCTACTTACTATAAGCTTTGTTTGAAATATGTTTTAGTAAATTAAAGCAATTTGTAATATCTATCCAAAACTTCTTCAACACTATTGAACTCATCTTCATAATGCAAACATAATCTTATTGACTTGGTGCAGTTTTCACTAACACAATATTTTTCTGTTCTCTTGACTGACATAACTAACTCATTTGTTTCATCAAACAGCAACAACCAAAGTTCATGACCTAATACATAACATTCATACTTTATATTTTTAGCTCTGAGTTCTCTTGTAAGCTGTTGCATTTAATATTTTCTAAAAAGTCAACTTCAACAGTCATTCGCACTGGTGCCTTCAGTTCTACAGGCTCTCCTTGAAAGTCAACAAGTCTGAATTGCATGTCTTTCAAATTATGAGGACTAATGCGAACCCATTTACCTAAATGAGTTGCTATGACAGGAACGTTTGGAATGAACATTGAATTGACTGCATAACAGAAGGATTTATATTCTACTGAACCTTTACTATTAACTCCTGAAATGCCTGTGACATTAGCTATTTTAGACTCAATGTATAAACAATTGCCATAACATACGTATGGAACAGATTTCATCTCAATCGTTTTGTCAACACTTTTCAAAGGAAATGTCATATGGTATGCACCCAAAAGAAGTTGTACTCTATGACTCATTCTTGGTATCTTAAACTCCTTCACATAACTGAACTTCAAAACTCCTGCAATAAGTTTAACATTCATTAAGTTTTCTTCGTTATCTTTGTTTATTGTAGTATTTATGAGAGCATTTAACACTCCAGCTAATGTTTCCATCTTATATTCTACATTATTGTGAAATCTTATTTCGTGCTTCTTTCCATCTATTTCAATCTCCATGAAATCTGTTTCATCTGTTATAACGAATGAAGCGATAGTATTGAAGTCAACCATTCTGAATGCAAGTGGCTCATTCTGTAGACCTAAGTTTGTTTGTAGTTTTACTGTCCCGTATTCGTTTGGGTCTGTACTTTGCAAATAGAACAACATTTTATTCTCATTAAAATATGAGTATAGCTGCATATGCGTATGAAGCTGACAGAGCTAAACGTTTATATTTTGGTCAATACTCTCTCACACTTACTGACAAATATATTGTTATCAGTGATGGAAATACCGAGAAATACATAACATGGAAGGACTATGAAAAGTTTGACCCCATTTTAACTCCATGCACTATGCCATTCATTGTAAATGGTGAAGTTGTCATGAAGAACGACACAACAGTATATAAGTCTGTTCATGAAGCGTTAGAATATATGTTGAATTATAATCCCGAAAGATTTGACCCAAGCACTACGCCATGTACAATGCCTTTTATTAAGGATGGTGAAATCGTAAGAGTTCCGGATTCAACGGTTTACACAGCTGTTCAAAACAGTTTACAAAACATTTTAGCGAATATCTTTAATTCAGAAACTACAGAAATAAAATTACCATATATAACAGATGCTAAAGAAATTAAATCAAAAACGACAACATTATTTACGTCACTTAATGATTTAATGACTTATATCATTAATATTCCTGCACCAACTATAGCATTTGATCCAAACTCGACGGTTTGCAGTGTACCTTTCATAAATGACAGTTCATTAATTACTTTAAGGGATTCGACAGTAAATGAATCATTAAAGGCGTCATTAATGAAAATCATTGATTTTAATTCATTCATGAATACATATAATTCATTCATTAATGTTTCATACACTTCTAAAGAAGGTGAGCCAAAAACTATTGATAAAGCGGTGTATGAAATAAAAGCATCAACGACGAAATTGAATTCGTTAACTTTTGACGGTGATAGTTTCGTTAATGACATAACATCGGGGAAAACAATTTTAACGAAAGAATATTTAAAATCTCATGTTAGTGAGTTCGTTGAAATTGAAAAAGAAGGTGGAATTAAGTTCGATCCACTGAATTTCATTTTCAGCTTAGCGAATGCGGGTGTTAGTTTCGCTGAATGGACAACTATACAGAGTGAAATAAATGCAATATGGACGTTTTTGGGGTCAAAAGCGGGAATGGGTGGTGCTTTTGCGTATATAATGAGGAATAAAGGAACTCGTGAAGTGTTAAGAGTTTTACAAAAGTTTGTAGCAGAACATAACCCAAGTACTTTAACATCAGACCAAGACAGTGCATACCTCAGCAACGAAATCACAGAATTTCTCATTAAGCATAACATAACTCACTACACTACTGAAGACCATAACCATAATATTTTAGGTATCATTAATCGCTTCATAAGAACGCTCAGAGATTTAAATCAAGAGCGAGACTTTACCGAAGAAACAGTGAAACATTTTCTCGAAGTATATAATTCCTCAACAAATTCTACAACAGGACATACACCAAATTCAATGACACAACAACAAGAAGAAAAGTATATACAAAAGAAACGAAGCCAAACACAAAATATCAGAAATTCAACACAATTTACCCTCATTCCTGGTACAAAAGTTCGTGTAGTTCTTGACGACAAACCGTTGACAAAGAAACGTTTAAGGTTAAGTCGAAATTATTATATCGTAGACTCTACGCAAGGTAATGGATATCTTATAAAAGCTGCTGACGACTCTATTGCGTTTTATCCTCGTCATAAATTAGTCGAAAGTAGTAATGGCAAACTTGCTGAAACCATTGACGAAGCAAAGCGAGGAGTGGTTATTGAAATACTTAACTATAACATAAACGATGACACTTATAAAGTAAGATATGAAGGAGGCGTTGAAGATGTTATACCATCTAAGAACTTGAGAGAGTCAAAGCCAACACATCTGGGACCATTAGAGCGGGAGTACTGGAAAGACAAAAATAAGCCAGAAAGAATAAGAAAATTCTTCTAAACTTTTTCATTAGATGTAAATCAGACATGAACGAGAACAGTCATGATATCATTAATGGTACCATTTATTTTAACATAAACTTTATTTATGTTAGAATGTTAGATCTAACACGTTTTCTAACCACTTTTCTAACATGGTCTAAAACTCTCGAAAATCATGAATTTTTGACATTTCCTTATGAAAGAAAAATAACGCTAATTTTTTTCTAAGAAAAATTTTTATCTTGTATGTAAAGATATGATTTCAACAATAGGTTCTACAACACTTCAAACAACAACTTCACCAAACTCTTTAGTTATGAATCCAACATCTATGTTAGTAGAGATGAAAAGCTTCATTCCTTCTTCATATACTTTTGAGACAGAAATACAAAGAATTAAGCAAGAACTTTTAACAAGTAATTTAGACTGTAGTGCGAAAGATGAAACAAATGAACAGTATCTTTATGACATGCAGGATATTATTGACCATTTACCCAAATTGCCTGAAATCCAACAACAAAAGCTCACTATTCATGAATTCGATGAAATAGAAGTGAAACCAACTGACTCAGTAGAAATAAAGAAGTTCATACGTAAAGTAAACTATGAGTTTCTAGGATATCATTGCAACCATAAAGTTATGGACAAAGATTGCGACATGGTATATAAGAACATCTCTGACATATATAAATCTGGGGAGTTTAAGACATACGACAACTTTGTTTCATTAGTTGCTGAATGTGTATGGCAGATAAGAGATAAAGATAAAAGATGTAAAATATGGAATGGACAAATAAAACCAACAACTTTTGAGTTAAAGAAAACCATTGACGCCTTAGTTGTTCTAGCAGGTCAAATTTCAATGTATAACGCAAAAATGAATCCGCAATGTTCAAAATGTAAAGCAGCAATGAGGAAATATAACTACTCCGTCAAAGAGATAGAACGTATGAGAAACGACTATGCTGACTTAAAGAAAGAAGTAGAGAAACCAGCAGAAGATAAAATGGACATGTTAGCATTTCTGAACAAAAACTATCCAACTGCTGACGATTTCCTATTATCTGATGTCAAGAAGAAATATAAAGAAACCTTCGGCATAGTTAAAATTTTTGATATCCTTCGTGAAGAAATAGAAGCTACAAAACTGTTTAAAGTCATGAACCATCGCAACATATACCATGTAAAACGCTTGTAAATAGTTTTCTTCGATGTTAGAAAAGTGGTTAGAAAACGTGTTAGATCTAACATGCTAACATAAACATTATTTTTTCTAAGAAAAATTTTTATCTTGTATGTAAAGACAGTAATGTCAAACATTGAGTTTGAAACAGTTAGAAAGATAGACAATGACACCAAAGTGGTTAGAATAGGTGATTTAAACGTAAGATACTCAAAGAAATACAACAAATATTCTTTGTCAGACATTATAACACCATCTGGAAAGAAAACAAACGACTGGGTTAGAAATGCTTCAACTCAGAAAATTTTGACAAGAAATCCTGAGCTTATGATATCAGTAGCATTTCATGGAACAAGAGCATATCTTATAGACAAAAGTCTTATACCAATAGTTTTGTTATGGTTAGACCCAGTTGTTGGATATAACTTCATAACTTATGGTTCATTCGATACGGAACGTTGCAGTGAAGGCTTACTTTACATCGTTCAGAAACCGAAGGACTTCAATACAAAGAGATATAAGATAGGAAGAACATATAATATAACTCAAAGATATGACAGTACAGTCAATAGAGTCAAGGTTGTGTTCGTTAATGATATGAGAGCTGCAGAAACAGAACTACTTGAAAAGTTTGAGAAAATGTATGGTGCTCCCATGAAAGGTAAAGAAACGTTTGAAGTAGATGAGATAGATAAAGCTATAAAATTATTTGACGAAGTTGCTGAAAAATACATGTAAAGCGTTTATTTTTGGTCTTTTGTGAAAGTCAGAAAATAACGCTAATTTTATTTTTATTTATTTTTTTATTTTGTATGTAAAGACAGTAATGACAACATCAGAGAACACAACAACAGTTATAGTCCATGAAGCTATAAATGAAGAATACGAATACATACAGTATAACAAACAGTTACGTCTCATTCGTTCAGTCAAAGATGACATGTACCAAATGCAAAGTATAATGAATGCTCTTCGTTCTACAAAGCAAGCATATCATTGGTTTGAAAACCAACAGACAAAAGAACTTTTAGAAGAATTTCCTCATATGATTGCTTCCCTCGGAAAACCGAGAGAAGAGATTCCGTACGAAAATCGCAAGAATTTGGCACCTGGTTTGAAAGGTTATTATGTTCATAGACTTTTAGTAAACGCTGTAGCAATGTGGGCTTCACCTCGTTATGCTTGTTATATTTTCATGATGTTAGATGAACTATATAAAGCAGAACGTGGAGAGATGGAAAAGAAACTTCAAGCAAAAGATGAAGTCATTGAATCCAAAGACAAAAGCATACAGAAAAGAATACCACGTTCAGTACCAAAAGGAAAGGAAAAAAGCTATAAGTATATGATTTACGCTGAAGAGATGGAGAAAGAAGAAGATAGAGATATGGTTATGTTGCATTTAGTGAGAAGAAACAACAAGAGCTTTTATGACCTCGCTAAAATATATAAATCTGACAGAAACTGGTTCTATCGTGAAAACTTACCGATTTCAATGACACCGAATGAGCAAATAAAGGAAATTGTCAAAAGTACTCTTCCTCAAACACACTATGATATTAAAGGTTGTACAATTCTTACCTTCAAAGAAGACTTACCATTACTGAAGGAAAAAATAACAGAATATTTCGATAACTTCAAAGAGGAAGAATAAAAAAATCTAAGCTAATTTTATTTTTTATAAAATTTTATCTCATATGAAAGAACATGAATTTAGAATATTCGGAACTCATGACAGAAGAAGAGAACGAACAACATGTAAAAGATTATGCAAAATTTCTGAAGGTATATAAAGCATTTAAACAATATCTAAATGCTTCTAAAGATTATGCAAAATTTCTGAAGGTATATAAAGCTTATGAAAAAGCGTATGAAAAGTTTATACATTGGGGAATTGTTGTAAAATATCGATATGAAGACTAACCAAAAATATATTTTTGTTCAAATAACGTCAGGGTCAATTTCTTCAACCATTTCACTTCCTTCGTCAATGTCAATTGAAGCTTCTTCAACCTTTGGTAAGAATTTCTGTATAACATCTTTGTTCGTTATTGTCTTCAGAGATGAAGGATAATATTTCACATTTGTTTCACCCTTCTTATATTCTTTCTGTTCGGAAAGATTCATAGCAATACTGAAGAAGTCAATGTTAGAGTTCTTTATGACAGTATAATGAGTATCTTTGACATTCACGAAGAAACCCTTTTGTTTCAAAACTACTGCTAACTCTTGTGAAGTATAACGTTTGCGGTCAATGACAATAGCTAATGGTCTGACATACTGACCAAACTTAGATTCTTTCACAAACTTCTTGTTAAAGATAACATTAACGTTTGAAGCACCATTGAACTCATTCTTGATGACAGTAGCGAGAGCATTGTATGAAAAGAACTTGCAATCTTGCATGTGTTTCATTAAAATAAAAATATTAAATTATTTTGAAAAATAACTTAAAAAAATCTAATCTAATTTTTTCAAAAAATATTTTTTTATTTCCTACTAAAGATGTATCGGAAGTTGTCTAAGTTAGAACACTCGGAAATAAAACAACTTCTTACAGAAGCTAACATAGATGTTGCAAAACATTACGCGACAAACAAAAAAGCACTCGCTGACATCCTCAATGACTATAATGGTGCAATAAGTTATGATAGAATTCATGAGTTCATAAAGCCGCAACGCGGCGAGGACGAAGTCCATGCAAGAGCATTTCCTTTAAATGACGTTGCTATTGACTTATATCATAGACGTTCAGTACCTCATGAAGTAAGAAGAGAAATGTTTGACATAACAAATGCAAACGTTGGTGAAACAAGAAGAAGAGACGACACACTGAAACAACAGAGAAGAGAGATGTTTAAAAGTGCTATAGAACAAGTTCGCAAAGCTAACGATGTCATTCGTTCCATTGACGACAAACCAAAAGAAGGTGAGAGATGGTTAAAGAAAGATGAAGAGAATAGGAAGAGAAATGTGAAGTCAGGCAATAGACTCATTGACTTTAACATCGAAGCTTTAGATGAACCAAACAGAGACTACTTACACAAACATTTCGGTAAGGTTTTCATGAGACTCTTAGAGAAGATTAAAATAAACTCACAACAGAGATGGATGGTATGTTATAAACTTGGTGGAAAGTATGAATGTTCTACGTTAAACCTCAATAATATTGGAACATTACTACATCAGCTCTTGAAGGAGAACTTTATATCAGAGATAGAAGCAAATGCTGCAGGTATTGTTGAAATGCACTATGACTTCTTCTTGACAAACATAAAGAATCTTACTGAAATAAAGATGTATGATTTAACAGAATATGAAGGCTTAACGATGTCAGATGTAAAGAAAGGCAAACCAAAAAAGAGACCATATAGAGATGAAAGCACACTGACAAATGACCAGAAAGCCATTTTGGAAGCTCTTAAGCAAACAGGAAACCCAGCACTTATAGAAAGCTTTTGGAAAGATAATGGTGAAAAGAAGTTTTATAAGAAGAGAAGCGGTCAGTTCTGGAAGTATCTTTGCACATTACCTATAAATCTTGAACGCTACCAAATCTTCAATGAACTGAACAAAAGAACTGCAACACTTATGACAGAAGACAATTGTTTCGTTTATGCTTGCATTCAGGCTGGAGTAAATGAAGAAACTATTGACCACATGAGAGAAGTCATTCGTGTTAGAGACTTTCCTCAAAGTAAAGTACAAGAAATTTCTGACGCAACAGGTATAGCATTTAATGTTACCATTGGTTATTCAATGACTCAAGACATAATGAAATAAAGAGATACATACCAAAAGAATGTGAAACTGTTCGAACTATTGACTTACTTCTTGTTGAAGACCACTACATGCTAAATGAAAGATTACCAATGACAACATATTTCATTCGCAACTATATAGAAATCTTGAAGGAGTGTGGTGGAATGAACATTGAGAAACAGATGAAGATTTATACAAAGAGAGAGATAAATATGTAGTTCGTTATGATAGAACAACACCGTTATGGGATGTTATGAAAACATTGTGGGAGTGCAAATATTTCGAACCTATTTCTTATGGAGAACTTTTCACATATACGACTGACTTATATAAACAGAACCTTGCACCATTTAAAGATTTGACATATGCTCCAAAGTATTGTGTACAACTGAAGAAGAAAGCAGAGTCAAAAGAAGTAAATAAAAATAAGTGCAAGTTCATTCCTGAGCACGTTTTCTTTGCTGACTTTGAGTGTAGTACCGATGGCTTTCATAAAGCTTTTAACATCTGTTACGACAGTGAAGATGGTTCAGTGAGTGAAAGCATTTGGGGTCAGAACTGTGCAACAGAATTTTTGGAACGACTTCCTGACAAGAGTTTAATATATTTCCATAACCTCAGTTATGATATAAACTTCATCTTAAGACACATGACAGAAGTGAAAGGAACTCCCATCATTAAAGGTTCACGAACAATGCAAATAACTGGCTTATATAAAGGAAGGGCAATTATTATAAAAGACTCTTACAGTGTTATAAATAAGAAGCTTAAACTATTTCCTGCTATGTTTAACTTACAAACAGGACCGAAAGAAGTATTTCCATATAACTACTACAGCAGTGTTTTGTTAGCAAATGACAACAGAACTGGTGTCATTTCTGAAGCATGTAAGTTTATCCGGATGCAGATACATTCATGAAAAACATAGATTCCATCAAAGGTTGCAGAATAGATGAAAACCACTTCGACTTAGAAAAATATAGCACATTTTATTGCAAACAAGATGTAAGAATTTTAAGAGAAGGTTTTGTTAAGTTCCGCAATGACATATTGAAAGAATTTGATTTAAACGTTTATGACTACGTTAGTATTTGTTCAATTGCTAACAAATTATTTGAGAACAGAGTGTACTTCCCGAATGGAAATTTATATGACCTCTCAAATAAACCAAGAGAATTTATTTCGAGATGCATTCAAGGTGGAAGATGTATGTTGTCAGATAACATGAAACAAAAGAGCGAAAAGAAACTCATTGCTGACTTCGACGCTGTTTCATTATATCCATCAGCTATAGCAAGACTTTATACTTTAGAAGGAATTCCAAAGGTTATGAAGAAGATGTTAAGCACAGAGTATCTCATGAGACATTTATTCGATGACGACCAAAAGGAACCCATTGGTGAAAAGTTTATGTCTGGCTTCTTTGTTCTCATTAAGATAACAGAGATTGGAATACATAGACACTTTCCTTTAATAGTTTGTGACCCTGAACTAAATCCAGAACTTAACGTTCCCAGAAGTTCAAACACTTGCTGTTTAATGTATGTTGACCATATAACATTACAAGACCTCATAAAATATCAAGGTGTCAAATGTGAAGTGTTGCAAGGATACTATTACGATGGAAACAGAGATATTAGAATAAGAGATGAAGTAAAGAAGTTGTTTGAGTTAAGGTTAAAGTATAAGAAAGAAGGAAATCCTTTGCAAGAAAATATAAAGCTCATTCTGAACAGTATTTATGGCAAAACTATTCTATCTCCTATTGAGTCAAAAATAACCATAGTAAATGACAAAGATGCTATAAGATATGCCATCAGAAACTACAACCATATAGTGAAGTTCGAAGGTTTGGATGGTTCAGATAAAACTATTTTCAAGCTAACGAAAAGCATTTGCAGACACTTTAACTTCTGTCCACTTGGTGTTAACATTTCTATCTATGTCGAAGAGAATAATGTGTGAAGTATTCTGTACTGCTGAAGATATGGGTCTTCAAATATTTTACCAGGACTGTGATAGCATGCATATTTTCAATGAAGACATACCACTTAGCAGAGTTTAAGAAGAGATACGGTAGAGAACTTATTGGTAAAACATTAGGTCAGTTCCATTCTGACTTCGCAGAAAAACACCTGGAAAACAAAGTTTAGCATACAAGTCAATATTTTGTGGAAAGAAGACTTACATAGACTTACTCACGAATGATTTAAATGAAGTTGCATTCCATGCACGTTGTAAAGGTGTAAAACAAGACGTTCTTGCTTTAACAGCTAATGAAATGTTTCCTGAAGCTATACAATGCTATTACAATGAAGATAAGAACATTCACATACCTGTTGGAACATATGACAAAGACTCTGAGTTCAGTTTAATGAAACTTTACAAAGCACTTCATGATGGTCAAGAGATTGGATTTGACTTATGTAAGTCTTCTAGTCCTTGCTTTGCTGAAAAGTTTAACTTCTCTAACGACTAAAACAAGCTTTATTCGTAAGTTGAAGTTCTGAGGTCATTTATTTTTGTCAGCAATGAGGTCATTCGTGATAAAAATAATGAGGTCATATATTTTTGTCATTTATGTATAACCATTGTCTCTCTTAAACTTTGCAATAGACAGCTTTGTTCTTCTTCCTTCTACATCTGTAATGTTTATATAATCTTTGCTATACTGTCTTAAGACATTCATTCGTCTGTATTGAGTTCCCATGAAATAGTAAAAGACATCTTCACTTGGGACATAGTAGTAATTTTCTAGAGTAAATTTAGAGTATTGTATAATTTCAACAGCATCTTCAGGAAGAGTGTCTACAATGTCAAACCAATAGCCATTCGAACCAGAAATATTTCTCATGTTTTGTCTTCTCGACACCCACCTTAAGTTTGAGATATGAAAGTCTCCTCTGTCTCTGTTTATATGGTCTAATTCTCGAAGTCCTTCAGGATTCGGTATAAATTGATTTGCAACAATTTTATGTTAAAGAGTTTATGTTTGTTTAAATAAACACAAATATAACCATCACCGTTGTCAAACTCACTTACAACTCTTTTGTTACTTATGCGCCTAATTGGATATGGGTACTCTGAAAAGATTTCATAGTCATTGTCATGTTCGAGTGTTTGCCAATGTCCTTCACCTTCCATGCCTTTCACTCAAATAAAAATTTTCAGAAAAAATAAAACTAGCGTAGATTTTATAAAACTGCGATGGTAGAGTTTAAGAGTTGTGCTTCAATGTAGAGACAGTCCTTATGGTCTGGAGGTAAGAACACTGGGCAGTTATGGTCATGAGTGGAGTACATGTCTATCCAAAACTCACGATTGAAGCCAGTAAGCTTGTAATATTTAGGGTTAGGAAGTGGTGAAGTTCTTGTATGACCAATGAACTCATTTTCAACGCCTTTGGCTATATTAGAGAAAAGAATAGCTTGCTTTCTATCCCAAATGCCAGGTGTTACAATCTTTGAAAATTCATTTTTCCTCGGAAGCATTGCATCATAATTGAAAACATTCTTGAAATCATCCACTTGGTTCAGAGATTTGAAATCTTATACGTAATGGATTTTCTTTCTCTTTAGCTACTTCATTGAATGGTGAATATATAACAAACTGACAGTCATGTGTTCCATCTTCATTTTCATTAAATTCATAATGAAAGTCTATAAGTTGTGGCTGACTACCTTCTTCTTTCAGTTGTGCAAAAAACTCACGTAAAGGCTGTAAAGTTTGTACTTCAATGTTGAACTTTTTCTCGAACATTTCATTGAAGGAAATCATACATTCTTGTAAAGTTGTATCGTCTTTAAAGTATTTGTATATGTGAATGTTTTGGACACTTAAAGACTGTTCGTCATTTTCTATCTCGACTTGAAGTATAAAGTCAACTTTCCTAAATGCACGTGTTATATACATAGATGTTATGCCAATGTACTTCACTTCATTTATGTTCACAATCCAGTCTGTTGGAAACTTAAAACGTTACTCTGTTCCCCTTTATTTTGACGTCAGGTGTTTCACTACTGAACGCAACAGATAAAGGTATTTGTCTATACATTTAATTCGGATAAAAATAAACCATTTACTCTTTCTTTGCTTCAGCTTCTTTAGCTTTTGCTTCAGCTTCTTCTCTAGCTTTCTTCGCCAGCAAACGTGGGTTCTTTTGTCTTCCAGCAGCTAATGCAGCAATTTGTTTTTCACTAAGTTTTCTCTTTGGTCTCTCTGGCTTTTGTTCTTGTTTTTGTTCCTTCAGTTCGGATAAAATTTGCTCGCGAATTTCTTTCTTCAATGCTTCAACATCTATGACCCCTTGGGTCTTGTCCATATGACTTGTCTGAGTCATTTGACTGCAGATAAAAAATAAAATTAAAACTTTAACCGATGTAAAATGAGCTTGTCAAAATCAGAGCGAGAGTCTATTATATTAAATGACGCAAGAGGAATACAACATCCTTTCTATTACGTAAGTCAGAGTAAAGATGTAAAATATACGTAAGAAAAAGAAAGGTTCCATTAGCGAATGCAGAGAGCGACAACATTAAGGTGTATGGCACCGAGGGCGAAGCCCATATAAAACCTTCTATTCAAACTGAAAAGTCAATAGAACAAGAAGAAAAGAAGCCAGATGTTCTTTCAATAACGAACCAAGAGCTTATTGCAAAGTTCGTGAATTTCATTGAAAAGCAAACCGAGTCAAAGAACCCTGACCCACCAGTGAAAGAAGTTGAGACAAAAGAGAATGTACAGTTCATTGAAAATGTCAAGAAACAACTTCCACCACAAATGCCAAGAAGAAGAGTGAGAATAATGAAGTAAATAGATATTTTTATCCGAAGTAAATACATGCAGAACGAACAGTTAAACGAATTTACTCCAGCAGAGCATATTCATCAGATTCGCTCATATTTCGATATCATAGACAATGCAGTTCAAAATTGTGACACTAATAGAAAATATTCTGACGCAAAGATTCCATCAAACCTGGAACTGCTAAAGAACAACATGGTAACATTCAATCTCTCACCTCCTGGTGAAAAATAGTTGGACCTTTACAATACATTCATTACGTATAAAATGGAAGGTCAATTTATTGCAGATAAAGAAATTGGTTCAGGTTCCAATAAAACAAAACCCACCAGGATTTTGGATTGGTTTCGATGACGCTTTCTATGCAGTTGCTGGATATCAAATCCTTGCAAATGGTCGTATCGTATATTCTCAAGACACGCACGAGAAGAAGCATATATAACTTCAAACTCACAAACTAACCGAACAAATAAAGAAAGTAGATGTTTTCTCAAAGACTCGACATGAAAGATGTATGGAGTCATTCGGGAACATGCAGCAGAACAGGACAAATTGTTAGTGGTCCAATTACAGCAGGAAAATCATTTGATTTTAAGCTTCGTTAAGAATTCCTGTTAGAAAGTTTTTACCATTAGAAGCTATAAGATTTATTCCTGCATTTGCTGTAACATTCAGCTTAAAGTAAAGTTCAGTAGCGACGCCTTACAATGCACATCTATATCTGTAAATGATATCATTGCTTTCAATCCAACTCTTAAAGTTGCATTTGCTTCAGATTCAACTCCACCGACAATAAATTTGTTCCATGGAATGAACCATTCACTATGATAACGAAGGCAATAGAAGCTAGTGGAACAGTTACTATTACAACTGTAACCCAGCAACTATTTCGAACAAAGATGGATTTTAATGAATGTTTCATTCATCCAAAGTCATTCTCTTTAGACCCTAACATTTATACAGAACTTGTAGAACATTATACAAACGAGGCTTTATGTTTTTCCTGTTAAAGTTATGGATTGGATTCCTATGGACGGTTCATTCTCAAAGAATACAGATAGTTCAAGTGCAACATTTACAGCAGCTTATACGCCTATTAATGTTAAAAGTATTTGGGCACTATTTAGAAAGAAAGACAACTATTATGTTAATTTTGAGAACCCTAAGTTTAAATATCTTCAGCTTTCCATGGGAGCTTATGGAAATATGCCTGCAGAACCTGAAAAATCATATGGACCTGTATTTTATGAAATGGTTGCGAACGCTTGCAATACAAACAATGATATGATTGGATTTAATGAAGATGTTATGAGGTCATTGGTGGATGATGGTAGTGTGGAACATAAATGGGATAGCTATGACAACACACATTTCTTATGTGGTTTTCCAACAGAAGTGGACTTTTGCTTCCAGCAAGGTCAAACATCTACTGCTCCAATAACATACAAATTGTCTGTTAAAGGACCTATTGAACTAGCAACTGAAAACGTACCAAAGCCACTTATTGGATTTATGAGGGATTGTTGCTTTGCAATACAAGTAAGACAGTCAGGCATACCAATAATAAGACTTGACGACTATAACTTAGCAACTGACGACAGTGAGGAATAAAGGATGAACGTTTATTTTTAAAGCTTATAAATGAGTTCTTCATCAAGCTCTCGTGAACCTTCACCATCTATGAAACAAACTTTACCAAACGATTATGGAGCACCTATTGAATATTTCTTACGAGCTGCACAATGGCAAAGAGCAGTCTCACCAAGGTTAGGTGTTCCACCAGCTCCTGTCAAAAATAGCATTTGGTCAAGTCCTTATATAAAATATGGTCTCCCACTAGGTTTGCTAGCTACAGCAGGAGCAGTAATGATGTTGAAAAGAAATAAAGCAAATGTTGTAAATAATACTGAAGTAGATGAAGTTAAACAAACTCCGACACCATCGCCAAAACCAACGCCTTCACAAACAACACCTTCAATGACTCCTGAACCTATGGAATTACAAACTCCTGTTCAAAAGTCAACTCCAAAACCGACTCCAACATTTAAACCAGAACCTACACCACAAATAAATCGTAAAACTCATGCGTTTCCTTACTGAAAAAATAACGTTATTTTTATTTAATATTAAAATTTTTATTTGATTGAAATGACGACTAAAGTCACTGAAGCAATGAAACAAAAGTTTTTGGTAGAATACATTAAATCAGGAATTATTCCAGAAGGTTTTTACATTCATACTATGAAGGATGGTAGAGTTCAGTTTAAAAAGATAAAGCAACCATTAGATAAAGAAGGAATTTTGAGAAAGATTAAACTTCATGAGGACAACATTGCTGAACTTAAGAAGAAGTTAGAAGAGTTGGAGAAAGCAGACGACAGTGAGGAATAAAGCAATGAATTCAACAGGGTAGAAATGAGGTTAGAAATCGGGTTAGATCTCACCACTTCACCTAAATTTATTTTTGTGCTATGTTTTCATACGTGTGAGGGTGGTGATATCATTTATTTTTATTTTATTTTTTAAAATTATTTTTATTTATTTGGATGTAATGACAGAACAAAAGCAACTCATACAAATCAAAACATATAACAAACATACATTTAAACATTTATTCTTCCTTCCTGAGCATAACATGTTCTTTCAAATACATCCGAGACCAGTTGACTTTTCATTGACTGTTTATAAAGATAGAAATAGTTATATCATTAAACCATACGATGACGAAGGTAAGTTATGTAAATTGTACGTTAAGAAGTTAGAGAAAGTTTATGGCTTCAAGTATGACTACAATAGGGTTAACACTGATGATGAAGATATTGAGGAAAATTTATGAGAACATTAGTGAAGTTGTTAGTGAGAACGATAGTGAGGTGAAATTGTTGGCGGCTTTGTAAATATTTAAGGTTAAGTTAGTTTTTGCGTTCATGTTGTAAAATATACGTTAACGGTTTTGTAAAGTGTCAAATTCACAAGTATTGGGTAAGGTGGAACGCAGTGCCACCATACCCAAGACTTGTATACTAACTTTGTGTTAGTGAAAACTGCACCAAGTCAATAAGATTAGGTTTGCATTATGAAGATGAGTTCGATACTGTTGAAGAAGTTTTGGATAGATATTACAAATTGCTAACTTGAAATTTTTTTGACTGACGGCGCAAAGCGCCAAGACCGAAGGTCCTGACTGCTTTAATTTACTAAAACATATTTCAAGCAAAGTTTATATTCTGTTGAAAGTTTTGTATATTCATTCGAATATTTATACTTAAACTCAACTCCTGTAGTTCCTGGTGTTTCAATGATGCGGATGTTACCTATTTTCATGAATGGTGGCGTTTGACCACAGCATTCGATTTCAGGGTCGAGATAGTCAATGACACATTGTTTCCCTGTTATTCGTGAGATAACATTTTCAAGGTCCTCCTTTGTTAGAATTATTTGGTTCTTGCTTATAAGATTTGTCAAAAGCTTCTTATCGTCTTTGAGTAAAATTGTTTGGTATAACTGAAGAAGGTAATGGTCTACGTTATCTGAAGGATTTGTTTGAACATTTGTGTAAGGATTGTCGTTGGCTTCTCTTGAAAGAATTTGGTCCAGTGGTGGATACTCTAACTTAACATCTGATGTAGTGTTAGCGTTTGAAGCTGTGTTTAAATTCACGGCGCCATGCTCCAAGACCGAAGGTCCCGACTTAAGTTCTGGTTCTTTTTCTTTCAAACACTCTGAACTATAGTTCTTTATGACAATATTGTTTGTCGTTCGTGAGTCAACATTTGATGTTGGTTCAATTGGAACATTAACGGCACCAGCTAAGATGGATTTGCTTCTCATTTCATATAGAATAAAAACCTTTTATATGTATGAAATGAACAATATACTCGACAAGGGTTTGAATGTAAAGCTAACGAATGAAAATATTGTTGAATTCACTGAGACAGGTGCTGTGTATAAAGATGTAGAACTACTGAACAAAAGAGCTAAGGGAAGAAGCAGGAATATGAACAAAGGGTGGAAGCTATAAAAATTTATGTCAATGATGGCTCAGGAGGTTCAAACATAAAGTATGCAGAAAGTTATAGAGTTTATGCTCTCAAAGGTGAAAAGCCTTCATTTAAGAACAGCTATTCTAACGCATATCCTCAAAAGCTAACGGATGGGGAAGTGGATGATATGAATGATAGCAAAAATATTAACAGAAATGGCGACAGAGATGCATGGAATTTGTTTACCATCAGTCAATTGAAGGTTAAACTTTAAAACAATGTTGGTCGTTCCCATGGAATATTTTTGACTTTAATGGTATTAGTCATGATATGAATCTCAAGGTATGAACGAGGAGAGATGAGAGACTTATATGCTTCCCAAATTTCTTCAAAAGGTAAATGTTATACCTGACTGTTTCCAAATGAGTTCAATATCATAACGTGAGAAACCTTGAAAGATAACGAAGTCAGTTATGAGACGTTTTATGTTTAAAGCTAAAAACCTCCATGTTTGCATAAGTATTGCTACAGTTAAGTGGTAATGTCTGACTTTAGTAATGATGTTAGCTAATGGTGAGTCTGGTTTTGACACTAAACCTTTTCCGGCGAAGTCGTCACAAACGAGCAGAGTGTTTGAAGGATATTTTTTGAAGGGGTATTTTGAAAGTTTTGACAGAATGTAGTTTGTAAGTTGTTTCATATCGTAAACTCCTGAGTACTGACGTAAGTGGTGTTTGTCAATAATTCTTTCCATCTCCTCAGAAGTCTTTTGCATTCCTGACTGTATAAATTCAACGATGGCATAATATTTCCTCTTACGTCGAATGTAACGTTGAAGAAATTCAATGAGTTCACTGTCTGGAACTTTAACGACAGAGGCTTGAACTTTTGACATAAATGTTTTCGCTGTTGAGTCATAGAGTCTGAAGTTGCTGATATAATGATTTGGTCATAATATGAGTCATTTCCTAAACGTTCTGTTATGAGTATATGACGAATGAGGTTAAATGTCTTACCTGAACCCATCTTTCCACAATAGAAATAAACGCCATTTGAACAGAACTCATAATCTTTGCTGAAAGGAAGAATAAGAGAAGAGTTAAGTTTGTCTGTCGTTTCATTCATGTCTTCATCTACGTCATGTATTAAATGCTTCATTTTATCTCCATTAAAAATGCAAGTCAGAAATATTCAGAACATAGCACCGAGTCTAACTGACAAGAGTATAAAGATATACTATGAACACGTTATGATGAAACCTACCAAAATTCAAGAAAGTCAGTATACTTATGAATATCCAAGACACTGGGTAGAGTATGTAGGAGGTGAGAAAGCTATTGAAATCAGACAGGTTCGAAGTATTCCAGCAGGAAGAACAATATTATTGAAGAACTTTAATGTTTTGAGGTATAATGATGAAACAAAAAAGCAAGATAGTTTCCCTGTTGCTGTGTATGTGAACTTAGACACAGGAGATGACATGAAAGTTTTTAATACAAAGCTTCAAACGGTAGTGAGAGAACAACTGACTGCGGAAGGGCATCCATTACCTTCAGAAGTTACCATAGCATATAATTTTGAAACAAACTCAATAGATTTTAAAGTCATCTCTGCAAAGAAGTCAGGTTTTACATTTAATGAAGCAGATGTATATTCGAATGAAAACTTCAAAGCTATTGCATGGTTAGATAATGACGATTGCTTTAAGAAAATATTTAAATACAGTGACTCAACGATGTCAATAGATGACCTTCGTGGAATGTTACCATCGACGTTTACAGTAGAAGGTTCAGCAGGACTGCTTACAAGATTGTCAATTGGTGGTATTTGGTCTCGTGAGAACATTGTTATAAAATCCAGTATAAGTGAATTTGCTGAAGAATCTATATTATGTCTTTCAAACTATATGTATTCGCCGCCGAAGCATTATAGTATAACAAACTTTGTCAGTAAGTTTAACATAAGACTTGTTGAACCTTCTTCAATGAAAGATGTTGTGCTACCTAAAGATGGAAAGGATGGACTCATTATTGAAATGATTTTAATTGCATATTAAATGAGCTTGTTCTTGAAGGTCATTCATGATGAAATAACTGTTGTAGAAGATGTTAGCAATTGTTCAGACATTTTGAAGCGTATAGATGAGATAAGAAAGAAGTTTATGAATGAGAACGTTTATGTTTCATTGACTTTCTCCAGTAACGAGAACTTTTATGAGATAATATTGAAGAGAGATGATTTTAATATGGTGTAAATGGTAGCTTGGGCAGCTTTAGGCGCAATGGGAACAAAAGCATTAGCATTTGGAGCAAAAGCACTTGGAGCTTATGACGCAGTAAATAAAATGAGTGGAGGAAGGGTTTCAAAGAACTTAGATGCAAATAAAGGGAAGATTGGAGGCTGGGTTGCAAAGAAGTTAAGATTAAATAAAATAGGGCTCATAAATAAAGCATCCAATTTGGTTGCGACTGAGTCAGAAAATGCTTTAGGAAAGGACGATGAGTTTGCAAAACACGCAAAAGACTTTAATGACCAGATGAAAGGTGAAACAATGCATTTAAATAGATTCGATGGAACTAAAGAAAATGTTTCTTCTCCACCAGTAGTTCTTCCGTATGGTCCCTATGGAATGTATGGAAACCCTTACGAAAGACCATTTGACCCATTGACTGGTGGAAGTAATTGGTATCATTACGGCCGAAGAAGAAAGACAGTCAAGTTGGAGACAGACGTGAAGAAAGCAACTAAAAAGAAACCAAGGAAGAGAGTTATAAAGCAATGAATTCAACATGGTGAAAAAAGAGGTGAAAAAAGAGGTGAGATCTCACCAATTCACCTAAATTTATTTTTGTGCTATGTTTTCATACGTGTGGGAGTGGTGATATCATTAATTTTTAAGTTTATTTTTACTGAAAATTTTTATTTGGATGTAAATGACAGAACAAAAGCAACTCATTCGAATTCCACAGTATAACAAACATACATTTAAACATTTATTCTTCCTTCCTGAGCATAACATGTTCTTTCAAATACATCCGAGACCAGTTGACTTTTCATTGACTGTGTATAAAGATAGAAATAGTTATATCATTAAACCATACGATGACGAAGGTAAGTTATGTAAATTGTACGTTAAGAAGTTAGAGAAAGTTTATGGCTTCAAGTATGACTACAATAGGGTTAACACTGATGATGAAGATATTGAGGAAAATTTATGAGAACATTAGTGAAGTCGTTAGTGAGAACGATAGTGAGAACGTTTATTTTTACATTAGTGAGTTCGTTAGTGAGGTGAAGTGGTTGGCGGTTTTGTAAATATTTAAGGTTAGATTAGTGTTGTCGTTTGTGTTGTAAAATATACGTTAATGGTTTTGTAAAGTGTCAAATTCACATATAATGAGTAAGGTGGAACACAGTGCCGCCGTACCCTTGATATGTTTACTAACTACTTCTAAACTACGAAGCTATACTCCAAAAGTTAGCAGAAATGAGAAGACTTTACCAGAGCTACTTACATGTAAGGGACTTACCTTCAAGCAGTCCGACCAAAGATGAATTTTCTGACATTGTCCCAATTTTGTCCGAAAGTCAGCTCAGATGTTTTGAACTGCTCCCAACATATCCAGAATATGAAAATTTGCCTGAACTCTTTCGGTTCCTCAAAAAACGTTTTTTGGTTCTCATGTTCGAAACTTTTATCGGAAGAGACAACAAACGTTCAGAAGAAGAGCAAGATATTATTTTAAACTTGTTGTATGACTTAACTGTCATAACCAGCTTTTTGAAGTAAAACCGTCATTCTCAAACCACTTCATTTTTTCGATGTCCGAACAAGCACCGAAGCCAAACTCAATGGAAGATGTCCTTTCAAGGTTGCCAGACAAGCGCCCAGTTCAACTTCAAATTATGAATTTGAAAGCTCATCTGACAAACACCATTAAGACTCTCCAAAGTAGTCTTATGACAGAGATGAAGGAACTTAAAGGTGAGTTCCTCATGAACCAAGCTTCCAATGAGAAAGTCCTGAACGATTTCTCAGAATCGTTGCGCAATTACGAGAGAGAGAACCGAGACCTTGCCAGACTCATCTACCGTTTCTTCGAAGAGATAGACGCCATCTGGAAGGTACTCGGAAAGGACAGAACATGCAACACCGTACTTCGTGAGTACCAAATTGAAGAAGGAATTGTCGAGGAAGAAGAGGAAGAAGAGGAAGAAGAGAAACACGAAGAAGAGGAAGTTTGGGCAACCCTTGTTGCCGATGACGCTTACGAAATTTCCCAACCCTACCCATACCAAATCCGCAACAAGGAGACAGGTAAGGTTCTTACCCCAGTCCTCAACAACTTGGGACACTTGAACCTTAACCTTCGGAATCGCGGTTCAATCTCCATGGGCAAGCTTGTCGCAATTCAATGGGTTCCAAATCCAGACAAGAAGACGAAGGTCAGACACATTGACGGTGACAAGCTCAACAACCGTAAGGAGAACCTCGAGTGGTTCTAAGAGAAAAAATATTTATTTTAGGGGGAAACCCCAAGTAAATTTAAGTTTTTATTTTTGGTATTGGTACCAATTTTGGAATGTGAAGACCACATCCCAACCTCTGTACGTGAGTCTTGGGTCCACGTCTAAGACCCTTCTGTAGCAATTCCAAGCCCGAGCAAATTCAATTGTCAACCACTCGTCTCCTCTGTAGTCTTCAATCCATTCTTTGAAGAGACGGTTGAGTTCGAGCCTGGAATATCTCTTGCCTGGTACCAACACCAACATTTGGTTGAACTGGACGAAGCGCTCAGGGATGTACGCCATTAAAAAAATGTCACTTTTTTGAAAAACGTTTTTACTTCATGCAATGTTTAACTATTTCACCATCTTCTTTAACACCCCAGTACTTACGCTTGGAGAGGACATGAACTTCGGTGAAAATTTTGTCCAATTTGAATTGACCCATCTTTTCACCGACCATTCCCATTTCAATGAGTTTGTTGTATCCTTCTTCGTTCGTCATGAGTGCGTCAATGTTCTCATAGTAAACCTTGACTTTCGATTTGACTTCCGAGAAGAACTCATTGAAGTTGTCAAGGACTGCCTTTGCGAACTGAGGGTAAGACCAATGTTCGACAATAGGTTTTAATGTGGTTACTAAGCCACTTTGACCTTGAGTGAATTCGTACTTCAAAACAAAAGGAGAAAACCTTTCAACAAAGTTGTCGACCTTCTCATAATGTTTACTCTTCATCTCTTGAGGTTTCTTAATGGAATATCCCCATGTCGAATTCATAAGAAACTTGAGTGTCATTGCAAGTTTGGGGTTTGAAGCTTTCCTAATATCATACAGTTGTTGTATGACTTTTCCAACTGTATAGTTCCTTCCCGGGAACTCACCATCTTCGTTTGGAATTCCAGTCGGAATATATTGGACAAACCTCATGTATGCAGCGTTAAGGTCGACATAGTATATCTTTTCATCTGAGTCGAACTTGTCGCAACCAATTGGTCCAGTTTGTGGAAATTCAAGTGAGTCTCTTATCTTCTGAGAAACTTCTCCTGTTATCTCATAAACATCGTCGAAGCAACCTGTTTCATATAAAACCTTCTGACCTAACTCAGATGCTCTCCAATACAATTTGACGTCAATTGGATGTCTCAATGGAAGTTTGTTTATAGCATCTTGAAGTTCTTGCAACCTCATTGGAAGTTCTTCTGGTTCAGGTTGGTATCCGAACAAACCAACTCCTTGTGGAACTGTGTACTTCTTTTGTACTAGAACTTTGTCTGGAACAACTTTTGGTCTTGCTAACAATGAAAAGTTGTTTCGTCTTTTGGTACAAAAGTTTCTGTCAGCTTGTCATCTGGAATTGGTTCCAACAAACCTTTCTCGAAAAGAATGTTTACAGCTCTGACAATGTTGCACTTACTTTTACCAAAGAATGGGTTTGTAAGACTTTCGTTCAACATGAAGTGGTTGTGGACAATTACAATCTTCAACCATGGTAAGTCTTTGTCAACAACATAGTCGTCATGTGAAGAACCTTTAGCTGTAGGTATGTTGACTCGGATATTGACATTTGCCAACGGTGCAATTTTTGCCAATTGACCTCTGAGAATGTACCTTGTCTTCACACATGACTCAAGATACTTCATCTTCTCATCTGTAACAAGACCAGAGTTCCTGAGACATGTAAGAATGCAAGGTTCGTTGACAATTGTTTCAATTGAATTGTAAATTCCATACCTTGTCAAGTCAATGTCAGACTTATTTATGAAGGGGAAGTATCCAGCATGTTGTCTGACTGCTTGAGGGTTAGGTTGGTACCATTCGAACTTGACACTTGCAATTCCTTCAATTGCATTCAAAATGTCTGAGTCGGAGTCAACCATTTGTTCTCTCTTTGTAGTCTTGAAAGCGTCAAGAAGTTTTGCGGCTGTTTGTTCATTGCCATGTGCATAGTAATGTGACCATCCAAATCTGTTATGGTCAATCTGAGATTGTGTCCTTTTTATTTCCGTCTTGAATTGCAGCAAGTACTCCCTGAAGCCTTCTTTGTTCTTTCCTTCGTCAAAGTTTACTGTAAAGGTTCGACCAGATGTAATTTGACTTCTAACTTCACGATACTTTTCATATGCATATCTTGTTCTTTCCATGGGAGCATGTGCGTCTTCACCTTTTCCTTTTTTCCTTCTCAAAGGATGCAATTGTTCGTCATGTTTCCAGTAGAATCTGGCAAGCCGTCGTGTCCTTCAACTTGAGGTTCACTAACATCGAAAGGCATGTCCATAAGACGTTCTTCTTCTAACCTCTCTAGTCTGTTTGGATAATTGGCACGTGCTGTTTCCAAATCTAATTCGTAGGTCAGACCAGCCAGTTTTGTCATAGACTTTTATGGTCTTCCTTTCTTATATTTAAACTTCTTCGAAACTCTCCAACCATATCTTTGTAACTCTGCTTTTATTCTAGCAGACTTTCTGTCCATTTATATGGGGGCATTTTTATAAAAATAAAAAAATATTTTTTTTTACTTTACATAACCGCCTGCTGCCATAAGTCTTTGACGCCAACCCATACCAGCTAATGAAGGTTGACTTGGTTTAGTTTGGAAACTAAACTTTGGTTTTGGTTTATCTTCAGTTTTTGGTTTTCTTCTTCTTCTATGGTTTTTCGTCACTTTTCGGTTCCTCTGACTTTACTTCACTTGCAGGAACAGTTGTGTCGTCAACATCTTCATAAATATCATATGTCATTTGTTTTTGTTTTCCTTTCAACTTTTTGTGTTTGTTGTAAAGTTTAGAATATTTCGACTCTAAGTCAATGAGATGTTCTATAATGAACTGTTGGTCAGTGAAGTAAACTTTTCCATCTGTTGTCTCGAAAGCTCCTTCAGACTTCAATATTTTATTTGTGAGAGTCTGTTTCTTTTTTGAGATACTAGCCGTTCCATTTCTATGAAAAGTGACTTTATAGTTAGGGTTTGTATTTCCAGACCTGGCACTTTCTATTATTGAATTTTTCTCTTCATCTGTAAGTTCTTTGACAGGTTTTGACAATGGTTCTGAACTTTTTGTTTGTGGTGTCAAATCTACCGTTTCAACTTCTTCGGTCATTTCATCTCAGTAAAAAATTTTAATTTGGTTTGTTTTCAACTGGTTGTTTAGGTTTTTTAAGTCGGTCTAAAACTTCCTGAGGTATAGGAAGAACTTTACAAACACGTGGTGTAAAAGGTGGTCTTCCATGACTTATTCTGTTTAAAGCTGCATTGTTCATTTCATCTCAATAAAAAACTTTACATTCTCCACGTTTGAAGCGGTTGAGGTTGGTTATTGTTTACCCACTGTTGTGCATGGTTATATCCTCTGTTAAAGAATCTTTCACCTTGGTCCATATAGTGTCCTGCTTGGTTATAGTAGTCATTTGCTTTGTTATAATAGTTTCCTGCTTGTCTTCCTACATTGTCCATCCATCCTTGAACTTTTCCTCTTGTTTCAGGATTTGGAATAAGATTTGTTGCATCTCGTGCTACATCCCAACCTTTCTGTACAGTTTGTATAATAGGTTGTGCTTTCTCTTTAAGTATACCTAATGTACTCAAAATCTTCCTTCCAACTCCAAATACACCTCTGGCTATTGTTCCCACTGCGGGTAAAAATCTAGATGCGACTCCTGCTAATGCGCCTAATAAACCCATTTCTTATAGGGTAAAAAATGACGAATCCGAACAAGGACCCCTATGTTTCTAAAGCGATAAAGAAAGCACTCATGATAAAAATCTTTAGTTCAACACCAAATGCTTGGTTTATGGATATCTTGGAAAACATTCCGAGAGTTAGAACAGATGGACCTCCATACTGGTTAATATTTGTTAGTCAAAACACAAGATACTGTGAAGCCATACCATTACAGTCCAAAGCTATTTTAGATATCTTAGCAGCTTTGACAATATTCGTTGACAAATACCATCCAACAAAACTGACATCTGACTGTGAAAGTTCTTTCAAATCAGATGATATTAAAAACTATCTGCGTTCAAAAAATGTAAACCAATATTTCATTATCGACCAAAACCATTCTGCTCTTGGTGTCATTGACGGATGTATAAAAATGTTAAGAGACTTAAACCAACCACAAGGTGGTGAAGCAAATGAAATGTCATATGACGACAAATATAGACACTTCTCCATGGCAAAGATGAGACAAGTTTTAAATATTTACAATAACCGTAAACAAAAAGGTTTGGGAAACCACTCCCCCGAAGAAATGAAAAACAACCCTGACTTAGAGAAAGACTATATATTTAATAATTTAGTCAAAAGAGACAAACAAGAAAGAATGCCGGGCTTCAAACTTCAGAAAGGTGACAAAGTAAAAATAGAAATACCTAAACGCGACCCATATGAAAATACTATTGACTATGACAACAATGGGAACTCGACAGGTACTCACATTCGTGTTCGTAAAAATAGAAGAAAGTATACAAGAGAATATTATGAAGTTTTAGGCAAACATGGCAAAATGTACACACTGCAAGCAGAAGATAAAACTACTATTGTCAGACCTCGTTTCAAACTTGTCAAAGTTCAAGGTGGTATACTTTCAAAGACAGTTCCTAACAAATATAAGACAACTCCTGACGAATATGCTAAAGAAGTTGAAAATGACGACTAAGCAATTCTATACCATGCGTAAACTGTCATGTAAGGTGGCATGTATTCTTTACTTTGTCCCGTTGTTTGCGTATATCCTGAAACGAAATGTGTATGGTTTCCTTCTCCCTGCGTCTTATTCCAGTAAAATTTATAGCAAACTTAACGTCCTCTTTAACATCATATCCTTTACCTTTTGTCATTCCTGACCAATCCCAATATCTATGACTATGCCAACCTGCTTGAGATGTACTTAAATCTATGTAATGACTGTGTGCAGGTAAATTTTCACCTGAAATCGTTTTACTTCCACCTGTTTCCTTTGAAGAGTTTGCACAATACAAAAACCTGTCGACTATTTGTTCCCATGCACCAACACCAAATTACTTGAGGACCTCTTGCTTCCATAGATGTATAAATAGAACCTACTGGGTTCATTAAATCAAACATATGAGATATTATAGGATTGTCTCTTTTGAACTTAAAATATAGTGCAACTATTTCAGGTTTCTTCTGGTTTGTGTCAGAATATTTTTTATAATAAAATCTTATGTTTTCAGGGTAAGTAAAGTCTTGACTATAATATTTATTTCTGTCATCTGTATAATAATATACTATTCTCGTTTTTTCTATTGCATTATATCTTTTATATCTATAATAATCTAAATATAATGTTAGCTTTTGTTCATCTACATGTGGTGTTCTGTCGTCATCTCCATAGTCATAATAATGTGGTGCCGGAGCTGGGTCAGGTAATATCATATCCACCATTTCATAAACTCTTAAATATTTCTTTTGTTCGTCTCCATATAAGTTTAAGTAGCAGTTGTTGTCTAATGGAACTTTAACTTGTGTACCATCATTCTTTTTATAGCTTACATACATTTCATTGTTATTTTTCGGAATGAGTTTATGCCGTGTACCATTTTTTAAGGACTGTACCAACTGCCATCTAAAATATTTATTTTCTTCATTGACAGAAAAGTCACCAACAATAGTTTCAATATTTTTTGTTCCTATCAAACTTTGGTATATTTCATTGACATATGTTTTATCTGCTTTATTTTCAAGGCTAACGTTTAAGTCTGTTATTTCAGAAGATGTATGTGTATGTCCAACGTCACTTTTCCTGTTTAAGGTTTCTTGTAAGTTTGTAATATTTGCAATGGTATGTGTATGTCCAACGTCACTTTTCCTGTTTAAAGTTAGTTGTAAGTTTGTGATATTTGCAATGGTATGTGTATGTCCAACGTCACTTTTCCTATTTAAGGTTTCTTGTAAGTTTGTAATATTTGCAATGGTATGTGTATGTCCAACGTCACTTTTCCTGTTTAAAGTTAGTTGTAAGTTTGTGATATTTGCAATGGTATGTGTATGTCCAACGTCACTTTTCCTGTTTAAGGTTTCTTGTAAGTTTGTAATATCAGATATAGAATGTGTATGAGTCTTATCTGCTTTTGTCTCTAATGTTTCCTTAAGACTTGGTATTTGGTTAATATAATGTATATGAGTCTTTTTAGAATATTCGTTTTCAGCTCTTGTCACTTCAATTGACATTTTATTGTCAACATATGTTTTGTCTGCTAGTTCAGGATGAGTATGTTCTTTTGTTGCATAAGCATTGTTAGCTCTTTCTTCTTCTTTTGCTATTGCATCGTCTACATATTCTTTGTCAGCTTTGTTGTCAACATCTGCTTTCAAAAGAAGTTCATTTATAGGTTTCTCGTTTAAAGTTCCTTTTGTTGGATTTATACAGACAGTATTGTTCTTATTGTCTTGAAATAGAAACTCATCTGTTATAGGGTTTAATGTCAGTTTTAAGTCACCCCCTTTCAATGACTCAGATATCTTAGAATAGTTTGAAAAGTTTGTTGTGTTCTTATTTAGAGCTTGCATAATGAGTTGTCGGTTGTGTTGTATTTCTCTCATAGACGCTGTTTCATTTGACATTTTTATTATAGATAAAATATGCTTCCAATAGAAAAAGAAAATTCTAGAGTTGCTACAACTAAACCATTAGATGAACTTTTTACTAATGTCGGTCAAAAGTTTGAGACAGATACCGTAAAGCATGAAGGCTATCGTTTTGACTACCCATTAAGATGGTTAAGAGACCCATCTGTCACAAAAGCTATTGGCTTTCGAAGAATAAAGTTTGTGTCTGTAGAAGATAAAAGTTTTCCATTTATTGTAAGGTTTCATATAGATTATACATCTGAAGGGCAACGAAAAATGTGGGAAGAAATTGAGCTAATACAAGTTGACCTCTCATCTTCTCTACAGACTGCATTAAAAAATATAGAAGATAAAATAAATTCATGTTATGCAAAATATGCTGATGAATATGCGAATACCGATAGCACACTTTATGTGAGAATTGTATATGACAAACAAAATTCACAAGTGTCATTTCAAATCTACGAAGACAATCCAAATAAAGACGAACAAATATATACAGAATTCACTGCAATGTCATGGTATTATTTGCAAAGAATGTTAAATCAGAAAGTTGAACCTCCTTTAGCAAATCTCTACAGTCGATATGCAAGAGATGAACCATATTTATTTAAAGATGTTTTCGACCCAGATGCTATTATTGTTCATGCTTCATTTTCTGGCGCCCAAAACTCTTTCTTATGCTTGGCAAATGACTTTTACGAAAAACCTACAAAGTTATACGAACCACCAAGTGGAAGTATTTCAGACTTTCAAGTATGGTTTACTACAGATGGAAGAAAAAGAATAATTCCATTATACCATGCGTTTTACTTAGAACTTAGTTTCATATACAACTACTATCGAACGATAAAAATATAACTTTTTAATATACCGGTTGTGGTTGCCAACTTGACTGTGGTGCAGGTTCAGGCTGTTGTATTACAGGAGCTTGTTCTTCTGGTTCAGGGTCTTTAGGTATAATACCAACAAACTGACCTACTCTTTTACCAATATTTTTGACACCGTTCCATACTCCTCTTCCGACAGATTTTATTCCATTCCATATACCTCTTCCAACATTTCGAAAGAAGTTTCCTATCTTACTGAAGAAACCCATTTTACTATATGTAAAAATCTAATATCCGCCTAGTCTCTTACGTTTCCTGTTGAGTTCCATAGCATTCTTTAACTGGAGCTCATACATTCTGTTTCTCCTCTGGTAGAAAACATATTCTGGGTCAACTCCTGTGTTCGCGTCATCTGCATAAAGTTGTTTATATCCCACTTCAGGGTTTGTATAAAACTCTTTCCATCTCATATTTGCATACCATGGTGGCAAACCTAACGCAGCGTCATTTGACATGGCAGTTTGCATTTGTACATCTGTTGGCACTTGACCATAGTTTGCCATTGCAGTTTGTATTCTAACTTTATTTGGAATATTCTCTGGGTTTGGTTGTCCAGTTTGCTGTGCATTCGCTAAGTTCTGTGCGTCCATTTAATATTAGATAAAAATATCTCTTACGAGTACATATGCTGAACATTTGCAGGCATTGGTTCATCTTCATATTCTCTGTACTTTTCTGCCACGTCAAATAAATAAATGACACAATGGAAAAAACCTAAAACAAGTAGTCCTATTTCAAACCACATTTACTTACTAATAAAATTTCTTTATTGTGACACTTTCTCCAGTTTATAGGACCTCTCTCATATTCTATCTTGTCATATATAAACTCATAGTCATGTATGTCCTCTAACCATCTCATAACGGTTTCCAAACCACTTTTATCGGATGTAAAGTAAAAGCATGGATGGTTATGTATAACGTCTAAAGTTTCTAAAGAGTCTCTCAAAGTCCGGTCTACTTGGTATTGAAAATCCCATGTGTTATAGAACGGCGGGTCCACTATAAAGAAAACATTTTCCTTGTCTTTATATTTTTCATACAACTCTGTCCAATGACATCTCACAAACTCTATACCCTCAATATATTTTTCTATGTCCTCTTTGAAAACATTTGTATAGTTAAGATATAAAACTTTTGACATAAGTGTTTCAATGTCATGAACTCTTATAGCACCACTATATAATAGTCTAGCAGATATACTATCCCAGTCTATATTATCTGCTTTTTCAAAACCTCTCTCACAATATTTTTCTTATCTAATGGTATACGTTCCATCTTACCTATAGGTATCTTTTCTTTTAACTCTTTCAATATTTTGTTTGTGTCTGGTATATGTTTGAGACGGTTCATATAGTTGTCGAAGTCATTGCATATAATCTTTGAGTCAGGAAATACGGTATGACATAAATGGGATATATAGAAACTTCCACCGAACAAATCTACAAATGTTAGACCATTCGGTAGTTTCTTAAGTTCTCTCAATATAATATTACATCTACTCTTATTTCCAAAGAACGGTAACGGCGGTTTTGTAAAATTCATTTATATATAATAATAAAAATGTTTTTACCCCGAAAAGTGACAGAAAAGTGACAAAACATGAAAACATATATAATTTGTGAAAAGTGACACATTATATAATGTTTTCGACCCAGAAGAAGGCTTCTTCCCAGAAGCAATGGAGGAGGAAGAAGAGGAGGAGGAAATACAAGACTCTATCCAAGAAGAGTCCTCTGAATTCACACCAGAAGACTAACAATTTTCCGAATAAAAACTTCATTTATACTAAACATCTTCGGGGCTAGAGGGCGCAACGCGCCTGGAAGCCCCACTCACCTGACCTCAATTGATGCTAAGAAACAAGTTTTAAAATCATCTAAATTGGCAAATTTAGTAAACGGTCACCATGTAATAATTGTAATGATTTCATGAACAGGCTGGAATGTTGATTTATGCCATTGGTAAAATTTTAAATGAACTTCAAATTTTTAAATTTTGTAAAAATTTTCTGATGATTTTAAGTGATTGCTAAGCCCCATTTGAACAATGGCAAGTTACACTAAATAACATGTCCTAACAAGCTGAAAATAAATGAGATGTTTCAATTTCAAACTTCTAAAGATATGAACTACAGGTATTTAAATCAATTTGTTCATTATCAAAAACAGTTTCAGTATGTTATTCCAAAATTAATTAAATGGCTATTCTAACTGTGCATTAAGTGATGACACATTATAATATTCAATAAGAAACACATTTACAGAGTTATAACATGCTTATATTCCGATGATTGATCCAATTGAAAAAAATTATTTTTCCTTCCATAATTACTCTTTTAAAAAATTCCTCAGATCAAAACATTCATCACCGATATATAATTTATAAATGGCAGCACAGCTGCATTCAAAAATTTCAGTGAGCAAAATTAATTGAATGATATTTTTAGATAATTCCGCCATTTATTAATTCTTTATAATTGGCTAAAATCATTTTGAGAATTGACTTATAAAAGCACGTTACACATTCAATTCTCAAACGTGCTTTTCAAACTCTCATTTTCTGATGCAGAATGCTATATCGATTTATTTAATCGAACCAGGCTGCTCAATTAAGCGAGTTACTGTTGATAACAGTTGGAAAGTGGAAACTCTTAAGTCTATTACCAAAGAAAATTCGCAATTTTGATTTAACAAATCCGAAATCCCACAGTCATTTACATTCAAATCACTTGGAATCACAGATGGCAGTATTATAGTATGCATTAAACAAAATTATATTTCCGAACATAAATCAAACTTTTTAGAAAACTTCAAGACTCCTAAGATGATTCAAAATGCATTAGACCCATCAATTATGCGAGAAAAAGCTAGATTACTTGATCTAAGGCAAGATCAAATAGATAATAATCCTAAAAAGTTCCGACAATTTCTCAGACTTCAGAACACCGACCGTGATTAGGATATTTAGCTCATATTGCAATATGAGTTTCTTCACCAATCTTCTGATATACTTTATTCACCCTTGTTTTTTGTAAATTTTAATAAATCATGATTATACCTATTATTATTACATACAATTTTTTCACACCCTATTTCATATGTATTTTTATTTAAATTCATGAAATATATATATTCATATAACCACGATATTTTCACAGATTCAAAGAACTTGTTTTTCAAGCTTATAGTTAGCAATACATTTCCATTCTTGTATTTAAATAGATGCAAAAAACTAATCCAAATCAAAAGCGACCAAAAATAAAAACGACTCCAAAAAAAAATTAAACAAAAAACGCTATCCTGGGGACTCGAACCCCAAACCCTTGGATTAAAAGTCCAAAGCTCTATCCTGTTGAGCTAGGAAAGCTTCACGTTAAAAAGGGTGTTCTATATCTTATGACGATAAATTTCAACTTTTTCGTTTGCTCAAAAATAAATATGTATTCAAATAGCAGAGGAAGAAACATCAATGTTTTTCACAAAATCGTAGAAAGAAAATTTTATAAGATATAAGAGTATTATTATAATTATTTCGATTTCATTTATTTTTCGTCCTCTGCGTACAACTTCTCGATAACGTCGCGATACTTGACTTCGAGTTTCTTCCTCTTCAGCTTGAATGTTGGTGTCAAGTACTCATTTTCAAGTGTCCAAGCTTCTGGTTCTAAAGAGACTTTGTTGATTCTCTGGTAACCGAAGAGCTTGTTCTCTGTAGCAGCATCCTTAAGTTTTTCAAGAATGATCTTCTTAAGTTCCTCGTTTTTGCAAGCTTCTCTAAATTCTTCTTCAGAAATTCTATCCTTTCCTAAGAACTTTGCAACATCGTCCTTTCTTGGAACAATGACTGCGACCAAATAAGTTCTCTTGGCATCACCATAGATGAATGACTGAGAAACAAATGGCGCTTTATCGTAAACTTGAGATAATGATTCGGCAGCAACGTATTCACCCTGAGAAAGTTTGAAGATTGATCCCATACGATCAACAATGGATAAGTAACCATCATTATCCCATTTACCAACATCTCCTGTCTTGATCCAAGTATGAGTATCATCAACAAATAATCTCTTTGTTGCTTCTTCATCTCTGAAGTATCCACTTGACAAACATTGTCCGCCAATCAAAATCTGGCCGCAAAGAGGATCATCGTAATCTTCGATTGGTTCAAGCTTGATTTCGACATTGATAAGTGGGCCACCAATAGTTCCACACTTAATGTTGTGGATATCACGTGGTGAACAGACATTTCCTGAGCCTGCTTCTGTCAATCCATAACCAACTCTGACAGGAATTCCTGTAGCGACTTGGAGGATCTCTTGAATGGACTTGTCCATAGCAGCGCCACCAACAACGAACTGGGAGATGCAGCCTCCCATCATTTCGTTGATCTGGTTGAAAACAATCTTATCCAAGATTCCTGTTGGAATGTGTTTGTTGATAAAGTATTTCTTGGCGTACCAAGCGCCCCAGAAAACGCCTCTCTTGATGGTAGAGTTCTTTAATTTTTCTGTAATTGATTCGTAGAATCTGTTCATGACACGAGGAACAGCAGCCAAAAATGTAGGCCTGAGGATCTTCATATCAGCGATGATGTTTTGTGGCCCACCACTGATGAAACCAATTGCTCCACCAACAGAAGAGACAATGCCAACGGCTGAACGCTCAAAGACATGAGCAAGTGGTAAGTATGACAAATGCCTTGTTGGATCTTCTAAGCAAATAACATTTTGGGCGGCAATAATATTTGAAACGCTGCAACGATGGGAAATAATTACACCTTTTGGATTACCTGTTGTTCCTGACGAGTAACAAATGAAATGAGGTGCTTCTGAATCGATTTCAGGAAGTTCATGAGGATGGCTCTTTCCAAGCTCGATAACTTGGTTGAATGACATGAGCTTGATGTTTGTATTGTAATTTCCTTTTGGTACTTCGCCAATAACAATAATCAATCTGAGGTTATATGGCTTATCTTGGGCAATTTTCATCAATTTTTCGAAATTTGCCTGTGAAACGATGACAGCTTCCATTTGAGAGTGGTCAAGGAGATAGTTGAGGGCTCCTGGGCCAAGGGAATCATAGAGAGAGACAATGACATAGCCAAACAAGCTAGAGGCATCGATTGCATGGAGCCATTCATTGCAGTTGGCCGAATATACGCCAAGTGTTTTACCAACACAGTAACCAAGCTCAAAAAGTCCAGAACCAAGGTTGCGAGCTGCTGTCAAACCATCGGCGTATGTATTCCAGATGAAATCCGGGCCAAATTCCTTGTCATTGAGTTTCTTTCTATATCCTAAATACTTTCTATCTGCGTATTTCTTGAAAGTAGAAAGCATAAACTTTTGCATGTTCGGAAATTCAGGTGGAATTAAAGCTAATCCATTCTTGCATTGAGGATGCCTTCTAATTGCAAATGGAGAATCTTCTTCTCCTGCTGCAAGTACTGAAACTGTCTCTACACTTTGGGTTATTCCCATTTAAATTTATGATGATGTGAAACGACGGTTATTTTTATGATTCTAGAAAAATAATGTTAGTAGATACATATGTTGAATTAAAAAACATTATATTTTTGTTAAAAATCAATTTTGAGTAGTATTCAAATCAAAATTTTAACCATAATACCAACACATCCATACATTATATTTTTGCTTGATTTTTTTTAAATATCGAAACTTTTTATGAAGAGGTTTATTTCAGAAATTTTGAATAAATGTAAATTTATCTGGACCATTTCACAGTTCAAATCACCTTTTTCAAACAAAATTCTTATATTCAGTAATCACACGATATCTTGCTATTACAATTATAAAAATTTCGAACTTCAGACCGAAGTTATATATTATTTTCCACTTGTTTCAGGTTACGAATAAATTTAATTAACCAAATAAAAATTTATCGTATTAAATTTATTTCTGAAGATTTTCTTTATTTCTCAATATTCAATCATATATCAAATTTGATAATCAGCCGGAAAAAAGATATTTGCTATTCGCAAGGCAATTCAGATAATTTTTTATAAAATGCCATCTCGAAATCATGATCTGAATTTAAAAAATTTCCTTTTAATAGAAAGATACTAGGACAAATGGAGTTAGTGATACTATTATTTCAAATTGTAGACATATTCTTCATCAATCTTTACTAGACAACATATGGACTAGTTAATTTCACTTATAATACAATCAATACATTTAACAACTCCTTTCCAAAATATTTGATCTATACACCAAGCCAATCTGCCAAAAATCAAAATCAACTTATTTAATTCAAGCCTATCTAATTATATTTAAAAAGACATAAATTTTTAACAGAATACAAAACATATTTCATGGATATTTATTTGAAAATTCGCAAATTGAAAATATGAAATTCAATTTCATATCTGACCTAATAATATAACTAAATCTCTCAAAGAGAGGGTTGAAAGATGGATTTTAAGAATGTGCAATATAGTTTTTCATTCTAGTACCATCCGAAATCGTCGCTCAATGTAGATCTCTCGGAAATTTGTAATGAGTCAAAAAACTTTTTATATCGCTCATCAATATTTTCCAACTGACATGTTTTATGATGATTATACTCCGGAAAATTGGGTATGAATATATTTTGGGTAGACATCGAAGATTCAAGATAATCTGCAATTGGCAATTTGTAATTATAGCTTATATGACATTTATGTGGTTGAAAAATTGTAAATTCTGTTAATGAAAGAGAGTAAAAACATTTTTTTGGAAGTTCGATGCCAACTTGCTTAGATTCATCATTGTTTGATAAATTGCGCTCCTTTGAGGAAGTTTCGTCTGGTTTACATCTATTCTTGAAGAGAATGAAAATTAAAATACAGAGTAAAGGAAGGAAAATAAATAAGTTGGAAAGTATTATGCCTCTAAATAAATGTGATTGATATACTTCTGTATTTATATTCTCTTCAATTTGATTTCCTTGTTCTTGCTGCATTAAAAGTTTCTCATATAAAGGTATTTGACCAGATAGGAGCAAGTCAAAATAACTATAATGCTCGTTTTGGTCATCAAGCTTTTTCAGAAAAAAGATGAAGAAAAAAATCATATTTTGTCACTTTTTTTGGAAAAATACTCAACTTATTTTACCAAGTTTGAATCAGCATGCTTCTCTTTTCTTTTAACCCCACAAAAGTCTATTATGGCGCATTTACATACATACTTGGTATAAATGACAGAGTTCTCTTTATATCACCATTAATGTATATTTCTCTTTGAAGTTTAGTAAATTTCTAGGGAAGTGAACATCATATTTACATTTAATTACCATTAAATCAACATAGCTAATACATTTATATATATTCGGCTCATAATATCTAGCTTTTACACCGAAATCCTTTTTGGAGATGTAAATTTTAAAAATATTGATCTAGTTTATATATTCCTGCATATAAAAACATCAAACTAGTACAACCTATTGCTTTATGATTGAAAACAATTATCTTCGAAATGAAATTCCTTTGAATTTTTACTATTTAATTTTTAAATCATGACAAATAATTATCCAGTACATTTATAATTCGATTCCGTCAATATTTGTGGTTAATTTTGAGTTTTTGTTTATGACATATTATCAGGCTTTTAGTTGAGCTCCGAATCTACATAAAATATTTGTTTCTCAGAATTTCCTTCCTAAGTTTTCGGTCCATATTTCGTCATTCATACATTATCAATTTTTATGAGTGATTCAAAATTTTTGTTGCAAATATTCTATAATTATTATTCTATCAGCAGAAATGATCATACAAAAACCGCTAAATAACATAAACATGTTCACAAAATTTCAGTAGAAATTGAGAAAAATATTGTAAACTTCACAATATCAAAAGATTTTGCTTTTTAAAATATTTTTGATGGATATACTTAAAGAAAACAGCGAAGAAACAAAACAGAAGACATGGAAGACGAAGAGGTACACAAGATACATCTTAGATCCTTTCCAGATTTTCTGTATCGAAAAGAGAAACGAATACATGAAGGATCATCCCGAGTTAAAAAGCTCAGACGTTACTTCTATCCTAGCAGGTGTATGGAGAGGACTAACTGATATTGAGAAACAGCCTTATAATATGCTAGCGATGAAACTACAAAACAACAAATGCAACATTGAGCGAAAGCGTCGCAAAATAATACCAAAAAATGATAATACAAAAGATCAAAAGCAACAACCAACATCAGAAATAAGTGAGCCGGATGTTGACTCTGAACACAACATCTCATTTAAAACTTCCTCACCTCCACGAATCTACGTTGTTTCGAGAACAGGCGTTGGAGAAGAACTTTCAGAAGTTTCATATAATTTACTCAAACTTCAGGAAAAAACCTACGAATACGATAGTGATGATTAAGTCCATTTTAAGTTCAGTAGAGGAATACACAAAAATTCCTTAAAAATAATGTCTTGAGTCTATTTCTGGAGCATTAGTAACTTTAATCATACTTTTTTGTTAATATTATTAATTTGTATTTGTTGTTGATCGTTAAATCTTTTGTATATTAAATATATTCTAATAATTATACAATATTTTTTTATATTACAAAATATAAAGCAGTTTTTAAATCAGTTGGTTCATTTTGCGATTTTTCTTGAATCATTACAGGCCATATTTGCGCTAACATATAATTGCACAAGATTAATTATTATTGATTGCATTTTAATCAACATTTCCTGCAAAAACAGAATTTTTTCCAAATATGCCTTATAAATAACTAAACGAAGAATGTCACATTTAATAACACGAATCAGTTTAACCATTTATACTACTTAAAAGAATAGAAATTTATAAAAAATAAACATTAAAAAAATATTAAAGTAATGAAAAGGAAATCGATAAAATTGCAAGAATGCACTTGATACAAACTGATATAGATATCAAAATTCATTTTGGTTCAAGGTAATTTGTTTCAATCTGTTCAAGAATAGCCAGAGTAATCGAATCAATACTTAGCTGCTCTTGATCAACAACTAACATATAAGGGTAACCATGCGAAGTTGCAAATTGAAAACCAGTGGCGACATTATCCATTGGTATCGAAATTTGCTGATCATTGAAATATCTGTAATGACCGACCACAGTTATCAATGGACACGATGAATATTTAGAAATCATGTATATTAGATTATCGAGTTCTTCAAGTTTTTCTATATGTTCAACTGGGAACGTCAAAATCACAATATCGCTTGATTTTATATAACATTCTAGGTGAGAATTTGACGAACTACCTATATCCCATAATGACAGTGTTATATTGCGATTGTGAATTGTTCGCTGGATTTCAGAATACCGAACTCCATTTGTTTTTGGGAACAAATTATAATCCATAGTATCTCCACCTCTGATACGATGACATAGTTGTGTTTTTCCCGAGCCTTCTGGACCGACAAAGCATACTTTTGCGCAGAAATTCATCGATAAAAAATTGAATCTGCTTGACATAAAAATTTTCATGAAATTTATTTATATTATAGACCATACTCAGAAATGAATAAAATCATAATCTTTTCAAAGGTACATTCACTATTTTTGACAAAATTTTAAATTTTCATGGGGTTGTAAATCTTATAATAACTAGATGAATAAGGAATGAATCCCAGTATAATGTGCATCATTATATTAAACACTATATGTAAGGCTAATGATTCTATTAACACTTATGAAGATCTATAGTATTTGAGCAGATAAATTTGATAATTTCCAAAACTCTTATATTTCAAAATTAAAGTGTGCGAATGCATTTAAATGAGAGCAAAAAGAGATTGATGCTGTTAAAACTAGGTGTTAATTTGCAATTATTTCGCATCACAAGAACTACCCAGTAAATTCGGCTATCTTTCTTTGCAATTATTCTCCATTATACATATAATATAATGGTTAGGGTTTGAAGAAAAGTTACTAGAGAATTATTGACTTTTGAAATAATGCAGAATTTTACTTGAAGAAATCATTAATTTATGAGTTCCAAATTGCTAAGCATGACGAAGGATCATTAAATTTGCTACAATTAAATACACTTATTGCAGAATTAAGATTTTTGAAATTAAAAGTTTGAAATATTGCCTTTTTGAATAAAAAATTAAATTTTATTATATAATCATGATAATATCTTATAGAAATTAAAAGAAAATATTTTGAACCATTCAAATATTTTGAATGTCTTATCAATTTAAAATATTAAAAGATAGCTTGATTTTATCATCATTAGTTGTTATCAAAGTTTTCTTCTTTTGATGAACAACAGTAAATGATTTGTTAATTACTTGTCTTCCTTTTTCGCAGCAAAATCGAAAGTTATGATGATAATCTTGCTGTCAATTTTGAAACTCTCTGATTTACAAGTAAGCATTCCTTTGGAAAAGCAGTCCTATTCTGTTTTCAAGATATTTTAAAGCCTCCATTTCATACAATGCGCAGATCTATTCGAAATTGCAAGAACTCTCAAGAAAAATGCAGCAACAAAGAAGATTCCATAGTTTCTAGCATCAAAAATTTACAACCTTAATACAACAGTTAAAGAGAAGCTCGAAAAGAAAATATTTAACCATAAAGCTGGAAACCATTCGATATCTACTATTGGATCTAATAAAAAGTTAATTATAATATATTTAACATGCTATTTGTTGACTTTGTTTTATATTACCATATATATCTTTTTGAAATCTAAAATATTTTTACGATTTTAACCATGTGTTGTTGAAACCATATATCAATCTTAGCTAAAGTATAGTTTATGAGTCTGTCACCATCTAACGTATGAATTTTCAAAAATGTCAAATATGTTCATTTTTTCTGTAGATTCAGCCATAATTTCACGTTGTTATACTATTCAACTATTATTTAATATTTTTATCGATTTAAATATATGATGAGATGCTTAGTTCTCCTGGAAATCGATTTTTAATCGCAATTTTAACTTTCCAAAAAAAATTCAAAAATAAAAATCCATCTCAATTTTCTAAGTTTTATAACTCGCCAAATCTCTAGCCAAATTTTTTTGGCCCGTATAAATATTGTTAGGCACTATATCGGGATGCTATTTATCCTATTTTCATCCCATTTTACTGTTATCGCCTAGTGAATGTACCTTTATCTTTTCAAATTTTGAATTGCTTTTCAATAAAATAAGTCCGAGTGTGCAGTTTCATGGACTATCAAAAAAGCTGCTTAATTTAAATATTTGCCTTTGTAATATATAATAACCACAGCAAAATCATTTTATATAGCAATTTTAGAAATCGAATTTTATCTCGATATAGATGGCTTGCCCTTTTACAAAAAGAATATTAGTTATCTTACATAATGTAAAGATTAGTGCTTTCAGACATTAGAGTGAAATAATTTAATCAAAAACAAAGGTAACTAAACTCCTTTCGCCGATCCGATTTGCTCCATATTTAAAATATAGCTTGCATATGTAGAAGAAAAGCTAATTTTGAAGTACGCCCGAAATCCACCAACAGGATTTCGAGCTACTAAAAAGGTACTTTTAAATGTGATTTTTTTTATAAAAAATTAAATTTATTTTAAGATCAGACTAAAAACTAATTTTATGGAAAATCTATATCGACAAATTTATTACTTATTGGGTATATAGATTTTTTGATTATGGCGATTATGTCTGATATGCTTCCAATAAGCCAAAACACATTTCATACTGATTTCTATAAAAGGTATCTTTATTATAGAAGTGTAAGCTATATCTGTTTGTTTTTTTATTATAACAAATTCAAAATTCTCTTATAAGGACTAGATGAAATCTGTATTACTAAATCATTAGCTAAATGAAGGTTCAAATAGAAAGTAAATATCAATTTATATGATACTGAAACCAAATAGTTCTTTTAATAAAAGATAACACGCTGAAAATTATTGAGTATTTGCAAATCTCAAAAATCTATTGGTGAATTTGGCTCAACTTTTAAAATTAGAACATCCATATCAAATCATAAAAGCAGACAAAAATTAAAGCCAAACCTATCGGCCAGTTTTTTTTGATATTTTGATTTTTGAGGTATACTTTTAAAAGTGGATTTAAAGCACTGATGAAAAAACATTAACTTCTGTCGTTATGATTATTGATTTAGACAATAATGATTTTAATCTTTGATTATCAAAACACTAAAGTCATCTTTTTAACATTTGCTTGGTAGCATTAACTCAAGTCTAAAGTACTATTTTATGTGGCACTCTTAGAATTTTTGTATTCATTGTACACGCTGAAATAGTACCATTAAAGTTATGACGAACTTTCAAAAAATAGTTTGGTCACCTTTTCAAAAACATGTTTTTTGCTGATTTATTACTAATATTTTTAGTTTGTATACACAGATAGAAAATGTTTCAGCAAAAATACCTATAATGGACAAAAAAATCATAGAATTTTCCCTCAAAATTCGATTCATATCTTTTCAGAGAAGACCTAACAATTATTTTCACAAAAATCTGTTATGAAAATCCTTTGATTATTTTAAACATAAATTCAATAAAAATCCAGTAATTTCATATTTTATTTTCAAAATAAATAATCAATTATTTCATTCAATGTTATAGACCGAAAATAGATTTTTTCGGTTTTCTCTTCAAATAATTGAAAGAATGATACTATTGTAGGTTTATTATATTATATAGCATATAATCATGCTATAGCCGAAAATTATAAGTTTTGAGAAGATTGAATATAACACAAATAAATTTGAATGTAAGTTAAATTGCTTGTTGTTTTTAATAGCTATTTAATGAGAAATCCAATATTGCAAAATTCAAATTGAATGATTGAAAGAACAGAAAAAGTCATTCTTTTCAATTTCGAATATGTTTCATTGTATTTATAATTATATGGCAAATAAGATATTTAAACTTGATTTTTGAAGGAAAATTCACAAAATTGAATAAATTCAAATAATTTTTATTCAAAAATAAACTAGTTATTTGAGTTTAATACTAATTATCAATTAAAACTACAAAGTTTGTAATTTAAAATATTTTGTGAGATCAGATTGAATTAATTCAAGGTTCTTTTCAATTAATATTAATGACCATATTACGCATTTTCGAACATTCTAAACCAAATATATAAAAATGGGAGACGAATGTTAAATTTGCTAGACATGGGGGAGTTGTTTACCGAGTTTTAGCTCTTATCTCTAACAAAAAATTAATTTTTAAAAAAATGACCGAATACGTTTCACAGCGAGAAAAAAAAAAAGGCAAGATAGAATTTTCTAGACATAAAGAAGTTGTTTACCGAGTTTTAGCTCTTATCTCTAACAAAAAATTAATTTTTAAAAAAATGACCGAATACGTTTCACAGCGAGAAAAAATAAAAGGCAAGATAGAATTTTCTAGACATAAAGAAGTTGTTTACCGAGTTTTAGCTCTTATCTCTAACAAAAAATTAATTTTTAAAAAAATGACCGAATACGTTTCACAGCGAGAAAAAAATAAAAGGCAAGATAGAATTTTCTAGACATAAAGAAGTTGTTTACCGAGTTTTAGCTCTTATCTCTAACAAAAAATTAATTTTTAAAAAAATGACCGAATACGTTTCACAGCGAGAAAAAAATAAAAATGTACACTGATTTTCATTTTCATTTCCAGTCACTTTACTTATTATTTTTTCTATTTTTCATTTTAATTATAAATTATTTCATAATACGTTTATTTACGTTACCATTTTCTTTATTCTTTTGAATTCCATACTAGACACTTATAGAATATTTTGATTGTTAACGTACTTCATTAGAATGAATCCTTACAAAGGGTATGTCGATCGAATTTACCTAATTGGTATTTCCAATCAGATTGAAGAAGGTAAAATGACATGGGAAGAAGCTTGCACCCATGTTCCCATCGCCCCAACCCTTCAATCAAATGATTTCAAATATTTAGATGTTTCAAAATCTTTTTTACAAAATTAATTTAGCTTACAGAATATCCCATTGCCTAAAGGCAAGAAAGGTCGTAGGGTCAATCCCTACGACCAAATCAAAGCTCTTGCTGTGATACATGACCACTGGGCCTTTCCCTGTGGTCAAACAAAACAATGGAAACGTTTGAAATTACAACAAATTGATGTATCTTATAGAGAAGTATGCAGATACTTCAAAGAAAATCATTTCACCAAGACGCGATTAGAGCATGCCGGGCCAGAAACAGCAGTAAGATATTGGGCGCTTTCACCCAATCTTATCTGGCACGCAGATGTTCATTATTTTAGGGGTGTTCGTGGCCAGTATATTTATGGCATAATCGACGATTTTAGCCGCAAAGTCCTAGCGTGTATACAAATACCAGATATGCTGGCAGCGACGACAGCGAACGTTGCGGCTTCCGCCTTCATTGAATTTGGCGCCCCTTATTGTTTCTGGACCGACAACGGTTCAGAAAATAGGGGCGCCTTTCAAGATCTACTTGATCTTTGGGGCGTCCAATGGCGGCATACAGACTCTCATTCTCCCTACCAAAATGGGAAGATTGAGAGATTCTGGCCGACATTGGAGCGCTGCCAAAGCATTCAGGCTATTCCTGCCTTTATTTGGGAGTACAATAATAACACACCGCATGAAGATCTCCCAATTAATCCATTAACTGGAACAAATTACACGCCAAATCAAATGTATCAGCTGAAACCGAAATACACAAATGCAGATACAGAAAGGTTGTGGCAAATATGGGATACAGATACAGGCATGACCGCTGTTGACACATTCACAGCGTAATAATAAACATAATTTTTTAATTTCATTTTTAACAAGTTTTTTTAAATGTATGTAATGAATAATTCATTAGAATATGATAATGCACATTGTAACAGAATAGAACAATCACCAGATTTTTTTTTGAAATTAAAAAATAAAAGTAAAAAGTATAAAGTAATCTAACCAAAAAAGATAGTTAAAAGAATTTTGGAAAAAACAGAATAAGGATAATGATATTATTTTAGATACACAATCGATGTACTGAAGAATAATCCGGTAAAATGATGATATAAAATTAGATTATTTTACAAGTAGCTAAAAGAATAAAACTATAATATAAAATAAATGAAGTTTAATGAAACAATAAAGGTTAAATAAATAATAAAGATTTTTATTTTATATCAGTATTGAGAAGAAGTAACAGCTGACACTTGGTAGACAACTTCTTTATGTCTAGAAAATTCTATCTTGCCTTTTATTTTTTTCTCGCTGTGAAACGTATTCGGTCATTTTTTTAAAAATTAATTTTTTGTTAGAGATAAGAGCTAAAACTCGGTAAACAACTTCTTTATGTCTAGAAAATTCTATCTTGCCTTTTATTTTTTTCTCGCTGTGAAACGTATTCGGTCATTTTTTTAAAAATTAATTTTTTGTTAGAGATAAGAGCTAAAACTCGGTAAACAACTTCTTTATGTCTAGAAAATTCTATCTTGCCTTTTATTTTTTTCTCGCTGTGAAACGTATTCGGTCATTTTTTTAAAAATTAATTTTTTGTTAGAGATAAGAGCTAAAACTCGGTAAACAACTTCTTTATGTCTAGAAAATTCTATCTTGCCTTTTATTTTTTTCTCGCTGTGAAACGTATTCGGTCATTTTTTTAAAAATTAATTTTTTGTTAGAGATAAGAGCTAAAACTCGGTAAACAACTTCTTTATGTCTAGAAAATTCTATCTTGCCTTTTATTTTTTTCTCGCTGTGAAACGTATTCGGTCATTTTTTTAAAAATTAATTTTTTGTTAGAGATAAGAGCTAAAACTCGGTAAAAACTTCTTTATGTCTAGAAAATTCTATCTTGCCTTTTATTTTTTTCTCGCTGTGAAACGTATTCGGTCATTTTTTTAAAAATTAATTTTTTGTTAGAGATAAGAGCTAAAACTCGGTAAACAACTTCTTTATGTCTAGAAAATTCTATCTTGCCTTTTATTTTTTTCTCGCTGTGAAACGTATTCGGTCATTTTTTTAAAAATTAATTTTTTGTTAGAGATAAGAGCTAAAACTCGGTAAACAACTTCTTTATGTCTAGAAAATTCTATCTTGCCTTTTATTTTTTTCTCGCTGTGAAACGTATTCGGTCATTTTTTTTAAAAATTAATTTTTTGTTAGAGATAAGAGCTAAAACTCGGTAAACAACTTCTTTATGTCTAGAAAATTCTATCTTGCCTTTTATTTTTTTCTCGCTGTGAAACGTATTCGGTCATTTTTTTAAAAATTAATTTTTTGTTAGAGATAAGAGCTAAAACTCGGTAAACAACTCCCTGTCTAGCAAATTTAACATTCGTCTCCCATTTTTATATATTTGGTTTAGAATGTTCGAAAATGCGTAATATGGTCATTAATATTAATTGAAAAGAACCTTGAATTAATTCAATCTGATCTCACAAAATATTTTAAATTACAAACTTTGTAGTTTTAATTGATAATTAGTATTAAACTCAAATAACTAGTTTATTTTTGAATAAAAATTATTTGAATTTATTCAATTTTGTGAATTTTCCTTCAAAAATCAAGTTTAAATATCTTATTTGCCATATAATTATAAATACAATGAAACATATTCGAAATTGAAAAGAATGACTTTTTCTGTTCTTTCAATCATTCAATTTGAATTTTGCAATATTGGATTTCTCATTAAATAGCTATTAAAAACAACAAGCAATTTAACTTACATTCAAATTTATTTGTGTTATATTCAATCTTCTCAAAACTTATAATTTTCGGCTATAGCATGATTATATGCTATATAATATAATAAACCTACAATAGTATCATTCTTTCAATTATTTGAAGAGAAAACCGAAAAAATCTATTTTCGGTCTATAACAAATTATTTCATTCAAATTTTAAATCCTACTTTTGAAATGAGTTTACGTTTTTGAAACCTTCTTCTTTGTGATAGTTATTGTTAAATAAATAATTTCCAAACAAATTAAACTTTAATAACTGTCACTTTTTAAAATATCATCTATTTCATCTTTAATGCTGAACATTGATTTTCTTCCATTTTAAATACAGCACTTTCGCACAGTATGTTCATGGAACATGTAACAACCAATAAAAACATATTTTAAAATAGGCTTTTACCTCAAATTAGTTACATCGGTCAATTTTTCCATAAAATTCAAAAAGGAAAACTGCTTAATATTTCCTCATACAAGCATATCATTTCACGAAGAGTAATATCTCTCGATGCTTCAAATAAATAATTTTTATCCTAATCTAACCAAGAACAAGTAAGAATGAGTGAAGTACTAAAATAAGACTTACATTTATATTGATCCATCACATTCTTCTATCTTATCATTATTAATCGATTGCCGTTGATAAATTAACTGGCGTATAGTATCATAAATATTGTTTCTATTGTATAAGCAGATTATAAGAAGTTAGTTGTTAATAGCAGATACCACAACGTCAAAGCAATGTAAGTAATTCAACAAACAATAAATGTTTTCCCAAGTTTTATAGACAAATTATCTGCTTAGAAATTCATGATATAGTCCCTTAATGCCCATCATTTCATAAATTTTCGTTAAGGAAAATTTCGAAAAATCTTTTCTCAATTCGTTTACACCACCAAACATTTACGGTTTGATGATAGCATTAATAAGAAGCTATTAGAGCTCTTGTATTTTCAATTTAAATAGATTTTCTTCGAGTCATTTAGATCATTATGAAATTGAGAGGAGAAATTTTAAATTTTATCTGCAACATTAAAGAAATAGCATATTGATATGGCTTTTATTACAAATATCAATTAATATTAATCTGTTCAGAATAATTTCCATCAGAATTTTGAAGTAAGTCAATGCGTAGTAGCAATAATTCCAAGAAATCCACAGAAAGACATCGAAGTATCATTGGAGAGTCCAGGGATGATTCAGAAAATGAACAATGGACTCCAGATAATGAAGAAAATTCGAAACTTTCCAATTATGAGTCTGACGATGATTTATCTAACGAAAAACGCCGAAGAATACGCAAGAAAGGCAGAAAAGCTAAGTTTCTTGTTGATCAGCTCTTATACGATCAACAAGTATTTGCAAATCAACAGCAAATGATGCAATACCAAGCGCAACAGGTTATGGTACCGCAACAAATACCAAATATCACGGTTCAATATGAACCAGTTCACTATTCTGCACAATTTAATAGAAATTTACCTGATCTAGAATCCGTAAATCCGAACCACATTCCAGGATCATTTGATTTAGTTCCAAGAGGTTCCTATTGATTTTTATATTTCTATATTTTTTGTTTTTTAGTAAACTTTTATTTTAGATATTAACCACCTCTATAAGCTTCAGTTCAACAATTTTTGGCTTCGTTACATCTCAATTATCCTCTAAAATATTTTTATTGAATTTTCATTGTTTTTGGAATTTGAAATTGGAACACAATTCTTCTCGAGCAGATTTTCCTACATACAAACAATTTATTTGTATCAACATTATAAGAAAATTAATTGATAAAAAGCGCTTTTTGAGAGATTTTTCCCAAACTCCTTCAGAATAAACATTTGATGCCAGTGTGGACTGCTAAACATATTTGTCTTTTCAATGATTCTCAAATATCGTTTTATCCTTTTGTAAAAACGTGGTTTCGTAAAAAGATTTTTATTTGAAAGGAAAACGATAAAAACTTTTGAAATGAGTGACTCGATTCGAATTGAAAATTTCGAGCAAATCGAGTCACTCATTTCAGATCTAGAAGGTGGCATTTTAGGAGCTCTGAACGCAGAGATACTGTCTTCTAAAGGGAAACCAAAAAAATGCGTAGTAGTTTTGTCATATTTTGGAATTCACATCTTTAGACCAGTTATTTTTGCAAGAACATGGAAAATAAAGCTATTTGTTAGCGAATTAAATATCAATTCAATAGAGTATGCTGATGAAAATACAAGAATAATATCTGCTGGTAAAGAAACTATTCATTTGAAATCAAAAGACATCGATTTAGTTGAGAATTCAATTATTACAGTACATTGCACACTCATGCAAGATTCAAATGTTCATCTTGAATTGAATTTCATTAATTATCCAAAAGAAAAACCAAGATATCCAATAAGAACCGAAAAACATCCTCGAATACAAGCTATAAGATTTTCAATTTTGTGTGCCAAATACAATCAACCATTTAATTCTAGCATCACAAGATTATTTTCGGAATTTGCTATATCACATAGAACATCAATTACATTTGATTCAAGTCTTACACCAATCGAAAATCCAAAAACTATCATTGGAACATTATTATTTGAACCAAATATTACAATATTACAATTTGATAACTTCTGTCCAGAATGTATAGGATTTATAATTGCAGAAGCACTTAAAAAGCTCAAATCACTACGATCTATTGTATTAATGAACTATCCTTCCATACAATTTAACCAAAATCGAAAATCCTTCAGTTGTCAGCTGGAAATTTTACAATTGCTTTTCTTTATCGAATTTTGGACAACTTGGCGTATTCTTTACACAATTTTCAGAATATCCAGGAGATATCCAATCATTAACTTTACAAAATTGCACAATTACTATGCGCAATGCAGATAGAATATCCAGTTCATTACAGACAGCAAGATGTTTCAGGTTATTGGAGGTTTTAAGATTTGATGAAATTTCAACCGAACAAAAAGCCGCTTATAAAGTATTTGCTCAATTGCAAGAAGCTGTACAGAAAATAAAATCTTTAAGGTACTATTCTTGTTCAAATTGGACTCCTCAAATTTCATTTCTCCCGACATCGGCTGATTCCAAGTTCAAAATAATCAGAACAGGTTCCCTAACACATATTAACTTTTCCAAGTGCAATCTTTCCAAGGTTTTAGGCACTTTTGTCTTTCCATCGAATATCACCGCAATAATTTTACAAAATTCAACATTTTCTGCGATTTCTTTACGAAATATGTTGAATTCCATATCACAGCTGAAGAATAAGATATATTTAGACGTTTCCGGGTACAAAATGACAGAAGATGAAACAAGAATTTTCAATTCCGGGCTTCAAGACATCAAACCATTGACAAACATCGTTGAATTACATTGGAGTAGGAACAGTTTCACATTAGAAACGGCTGAACAATTTTCTAGGATCTTTTTAAGGTCTCCACATATAAAATACATCGGATTATCAGGAATTTTCAACAAAACCAACTTGAATGTCATGGAAACAATAATAACAGCTATAAGTGAATCTCCTATTTGGGGTTTAGAAATAGAAGGAACAGAAGAAAATCGTTTGGGAGATAAAATTTTTGATTTGATGAAAAGTGTCAAAAAAATTCATAAATTAAAATCACTTGATATCATTGGACACAATTTCTCTGATAGTATAGCAGTTACTCTCCTCAAAGGTATAAAGTTCATGAAATCTTTATCAGAGTTATCTATTGATAAAACGAGTTTAAACAACAAAACATCTGTTTATGGTTTTTACAACAATATCATGGTAATTCCTTTCTTAAAATCGTTTTATCCACATGTTTATGATATAAAAAATGTAATGGAAAAGGATGTTTTCGTTCATCAACATGGTTTACATCATGAAAAATTCTTTGGACGATATGTAAACTTCTCAAAACCAACAAATATTTATTCTAGAATGTTTTTTTATTCGAATTCCATTGACATGACGAAAGTTTATGATTATTCCAATAAGTTCCCTATATATTTGTTTACTTCTCCTAGTGATGATCCTTTGTATTTGATGTCTCCAAACGTTCCAAATTGCAGTCTTTTGAGTTTATGGACTTTTCCTTTGATTTCTAAAAATGAAAACTTGTCAATTGTTCAGAAAAATTTGTTCATTTCTCCTTTTAGTGTTCCCCACAAGGCTCCCACTTCTCATGAGTTCGTCATACCTCATGTTTTGCACAAAACAATGGGAAGACACACATTTTTAATTGATCAAAATGATAAAAATGAAAAAGTGACAAAAATTCTGAACAATTCAGAAAATTTCCAACAAAACGAGTTACCAAATGAAGAGCAAAACAACAACACAATCAAGCTAATTAAAGTGAATAACACAGAAAACGTGATACAAAACAATTTTAATCCTTTTTATGATGTCGAAGAAATACAAGACCAAATAAATGTCCAACATTCAATATTTCCTGAAGATTTGGATCGGACAATTAACTCTCTAAACTACATAAATAAAATCTGTTGTAAAATCTCCAACGATAGAAAAATTGACATCGAAGAAATTACAATAGAAAATCCTTCTCCTATTTCTGGAACATTTTCTGTTGATCCAGAATTATCCGAAATGTCTAAAAAACTTTGTAAAACAATTTACACAAAAAGTGAGAACAATAATCCATTTTTGGCTCCTTTGTCAACAACAAATAATGACAAACCATTTAGACCTGATTTACCTTCGCCTAAACCTTTATCTCCAAGTGACAACAACAATCCATTTTTGGCTCCTTTGTCAACAACGAATAATGACAAACCTTTTAGACCTGATTTGCCTTCGCCTAAACCATTGTCTCCTAATGAAAACAGATCTCCTTTCTTTGAACCATTATCTACAACAAACAATGACAAATCATTTAGACCTGATTTGCCATCACCTAAACCTTTATCTCCAAATGATAATAGGAATCCATTTTTGGATCCTTTATCTACAGGAATCACAGAAACCACTAATATTATAGGGTGTCCAAAGGTGCGTTTAGCACAGCGCTCTATATGAGACTATTAAAGGAGATATATGCTGATTATAAATATATAATAAAAAATATGAATATATGTATATGATGAGTATGTTGTATTTTGGCGCCATGCCGGGATATAAAATAAATTTTGAGACAAGAGGCGGTTTCGCGGGAAATTTTGGCGGGATTTTTTTCATTTTTTTAATGAATCATAAAGAAAACATCCTCGCTCTTGCAAAAAAATGCAAAGACTGTAAAAAAATCTACGAGACATTGGTAAAATGCTTCGGTATGGATGCTCCTAGCTATTCCACTGTAACGTATCATGTTAGGATGTATCACTTCATGAACAAAAAGGCGCCCATCATAAAAATTGACAAAAAATCGCCGGATCAAAGAAAAATCAAAGCAATTCTTCAAGCGCTAGATGAAGACCCAAGAGCATCACTCAGAAGGATAGAGGAGATGACAAAGATACCACGTACAACAGTCAGTTATTATCTGCACAATTATTTGAACTACAAACTAGCGTATACACGTTGGGTTCCGCACAACCTTAATTCAGTTCAAAAAAATCTAGAGTCCAATCTTCGAAAGAGCTCCTCTCTATATTGGGTGCGTATCAATCCAAGAAGTTTCGCTTTTTAGTAACAGGGGACGAGTCTTGGTTTCAATATGCAACAGAAGCCAAAATCATGTGGATCCCAAAGTGTAATGCATGAAAATTCGGTTCAATTCATTTTTGACACTTTACATATATCATATTGCAAAAAAGTTTTTAAAATATGATGTATGAATAAGAGTATGATTGGTATAGATTTGGGTTGTATAAATGTGATTGAACAATTGTTAATGGAAAGTTCAAAAACTTGGGTGCAATCAGTTCTGATTGCACCCAAGTTTTTGAACTTTGTATAAGGAATTGTTGGCTATGATGTACTGATCATGAATCAGTACATCATAGCCAACAATTCCTTCCCAAACAACCCGAAATTTGTCTGATTCCACACTAATTTTATTAATTTATCTAAACTTTTATCCTCGTCTACAATTTAATCATCAATAATTATCTCTTGTTCTATTTCACTATTATATATATATATATATTTATATGATTTGATTTAAAAAAAATAAATAAATAAATTAATAAATCATTTACTCAAATATATCAAAAGTTTTATTTTTATATATAAAGATAACTACTTTTAAAAAAAAATACCCTATATATTTTTGCCATGTAAACTTGTCACTTTTGTCAGAAGTGAAGTGAACCGAATTTTCATGCACAACAATGTGGATCCCAAAGGATGAAAATCCGCAAACATTCCCGAAGAAAAAAATTGACACACCAATGATGATGTTGTCGGTTTTTTTGGGGCGTGAATGGCATCATCGCAATTGATATTCTTCAAAACCCTAATACGATGAATGCTCAGTATCTAATTGACAATGTTTTTACTCAAATTATCAATTCTGATGAGTTTGAGAAATCCAAACAACAAAAACAAAAGTTTGCAATTCATTTTGATAATTCAAGAGTTCACAAAAGTCATAAGGTAATGAATTACTTGTTGGAAAACAATGTCAAAGTTGTTCCAAACCCAATTTATTCACCTGATATTGCACCCTCTGACTTTTATTTATTCGGCACGCTAAAAAAGAGAGCTGAAGGACGCGAATTCGCGAGTCCAGATGATCTTGAAAATTTTGTAAGAGAGCAATTTGAGCAATTTTCTCATGATGATTTAAAGCGTGTCTTTCAAGCCTGGATCGATCGCTGCGAACGCGTGATTGAATCCAATGGTGATTATATTTAAATAAACTTTATATATATGTAACTTGTTTATTTCTATTCGCAGTATTCAGGTTTGTGCTAAACACACCTTTGGACACCCTATATTATAAATATTCCATCACCAAAACCAATAGTTCCTGGCGAAGTTAAGTCTCCATTCCAATCTTCACAAAACAAAGAGGATAATGATAAGAAAGATATAATTATTCCACCGCCTTTAGAAGCAACTTTTCCAGATGAAACAGAAGTAAAAATTGATAAAAGTGATGATGACGAAATTATTATTCCTCCTTTGACTGAATCACCAAAAGAAAACATTCCAAATCTTCCACCACCATTGAGCCCAGAACTACAAAATGATAACCCATTAGGAGTTCCTCCTCCTCTACAATCAAATATTCCTACAGAAGATTTGATCAGATTCCCTGCACCTCTTTCAACAGAAAACGTTTTACAAAATGAAATCGAGACTCAGCAAAAGAAAGAAGAAAAACCAAAAATCGAGTTACCATTGTTAGCAACAAATATCAACAAGGATGAAAATATTAAAATTGCTCTAGGAACTTCGTTACCAACTGCTTCAAGTAATGAAAATTTGCCAGAATTTGTAATAAAAAGTGACAAAACAGAAGATGAAGATTCTGTTTACGTTGATACATGGCTATTAGAAAAAGATAGTGATTCATCTGACGAAGACTTTAATGATGATAAATATCCAAAGCCAACAAAGATTGAAATCAGACCTTCATTTTCTCCTTTAGTTGCAATTGGATTCGATCAAGAAATACCATTTTAACATTTTATTATATATTTTGTTTGTATTTTATAAAAATATGCGCTTTATACATAATTTATTCTGATTTTTTTTATGTAACTCATCAAATTTAATTGATATATTGCAGATAAATAGAATATAAAGTAATTTAGAATATATTATTCATATTCGGGAATTTTAGCAAAAATAAAAATTTCAAATAAAATTCATCATAAAAATCAACGATAACATTGATACAGATATAATATTCATATAGATAATCTGGCTGCTATTCAGAAATAAATATTGCTAATGGGCATCAAAATTCACCGGAGATTTCAGTATAAAACATTATGAATTAGGTTTAATTCCACATCAAATAACTTATATTGCAACAGTATATTATTTATAATGCTGAACGCCATGCTTCAGACCATTTCAAATTTATCCAATTTCATTTTCCTGAAAAATATCAATTATTTTACTGAAAAATTACATTAATTTGGAATTATTATAAGATAACGGTTCCTGTAATGAACAATGACAATGACCTAAAATGATTATCTTTTATGCCTCTGTAATCGGGCTTTTAAATGAACCTACTTACCACTATAATTAAGAATGTGCAGCATTAGATCCGACATCTTCGATGATTTTATTTCAATATGAACCAATTGAATACCATTATTCAAAGTATTGAATTTTTATCGATTTGATCTACATATTCTATGAAGTGAGATTTTCCATCGTCAAAATCAATAAAATAAATTGTGATAAGGTACGATTTTTTGAGATAAAATTTACCTCATGATTAATCTACGATCTCTTCTAAAAATAGAAATAAGCCAAAAAGAGCAATAAATTTTGAAAATGACATTTACCTTCTCAATTTTTGAAAGCTTCACAAATCATTAGATTTTTATCGTTAATTTCATTTTCGCTAAAAGATGCAAGGATATACTGACTACATGCGCGATGCAGAATACGACAAGCTCCTCTATGCAAACTGCAAGAAAGGAGAGAACGAAGAGAAGGAAAAGGAAGAAGAACAATGTACTGAAACACCTTCAAACTCCGGAGCGGCATCATGCATTGATGATTTCCCAACCCAAGCTGAAGTTGATTCTGAAAGACATGTTGAATTAGAAAATTCTACCTATTTTGTTTAAATTGTTCGATATCCATGAAAGGCAAAAAATCCTTTCTAATTATTAACTAAAAGTTGATTTATTTGCTAAATCCTTCTTCAAATTTTTCGATTGTTAAAAATCTTTTTTCAGATATGATGATTTCAATATTCACATGCTACTAGATATTTTCATGAGAAAGAATGCCTAAAAGTCTTGATAAATTTCAAATAAAAAACATTCCAGATTAGGATCATGCATATATTGTTATTGATAAGACAAAATTATCTATATAAGGTGAATTATGATTAATTTCAATAGTTGTGGATACAATTTATATTAATAATTTTGGAATATCGATATTGAAATTTCAGAAAGGAGTTCAAAACTTCTGCGCTAATGAAACATACATATTTTTATTTGTAATACAAAATCTTCAGTAGAATTTTTTCATGAATTGAATCAACATTCAATATTGATTTATCAAGAAGAAGAACCATCCTCAATCAGGCTACACACATATTAATTTTTGAATTGTAACCTTGCAACTAAGAATAAGTCTATAATTAAAGATTTTATCTTATAAAATAGAATGAAATGGAAACTTATTTATTGTACACTTTATTCTAGGATGAGGTATTGCATTTTATTATAGTTTTACCCTTTATTATATTAACTGGACGTTTTTTTTTCAACACTCAAAAAATTTTCGAAATTATCAAATGCAAAAAGGGGGTTCACCAAAATATAGCTTAACAAGCACACGATCCCTCTCTGCAGGCAAAGATGCTCAAAAACCTTTTGGAGATAATAAACCTTCAGATAACTCCGAAAATCAATTAATAACAGAAAAATCTACAGCTGCTCTGAATAAATTAAATCAGGTTGGAGATATACACACAGAAATACTTGAATCGTTGAAAAATTCTCTTAATAAGCTCCGCACAAATACAACGTTTATAACTGATTCAGCAAAGAATCGCGAAAAATCATCAGATGCACAATTATTCGAAAGTATCAAAAATAGTGTTACGGAAAATATCGAGAGAGCTGAAAAAGCTTCGACATTACAAAATGATGCTACAAATTCTTTGATGAAACAAATTAATGAGTTTAAAAGAGTTATTGCAAGCAAAGATTTAGATATTGCGAAACTCAATCAAGCTAATAATGAACTGCAGAAAAAGATTTCTTCTCAGAATAATAAAATTAATCAAGGAAATGACGACATAGACGAAATCAGACAAGGAAATGGAGATAACTACGACCTTGGTTCTGCAGATAGCAACATGTTGTTTGCTTTAACACAAGAAAATGAATCGTTAAAATCCCAACTCGACAAAGCTCTTGAATTACCCAAAGAACTCGAAGCATTACATAAGAAGAACAGAAATCTAAACTCCCAATTACTTGAGGCTACTCAAAAATCCGAAAATCTTCAAAATAGGCTTAAATTATCTCAACAAAAGACACAAGAAGCCGAAAACAGACAATTTACAGCAGAAAACCAACTCAAACAAATTGGAAAGGATCTAGAGAAAGTAACTCTTGAGAAATGCCAACTTGAACAAGAAATCGCAAAACTCAAACAAAACCAAGAGTCTTCTAAAGTAAATTCCGATGTTTCCAATGCAGAAACCAATAAGTTCTTCAGTGCATTTTCAGGCGTTATTGGTACACAAGTCTCCAGCTTTAAACAAGCAATTGATTCTGTGAATTCCATCAAAGAAATTGCAAAGAAACAAGCAGAAGAAAACGGCCAAACAAAGGATTTACAGAAGACAATTGAGAAACTCCAAAAGAAACTCCAGAAGATGAAGGAACTCAACCTCAATTTGATCTCTGAAAATGAACAGCTTCAGAATGAGCACGCAGAGTATCAAAATGAACTTGCTGAGTTTTCCAACAGTGTTAAAGCGAAACTTTCAGCAGCAGGAGACCAAAACACAGAACTTCAACAGACAATTGAAAACTTAAAGAACCAAATTAAACAGATCAAAGATGAAAACAACAACCAACAGAACTTAAATGATGGAATTGTTGAACAAAAAGACCAAGAAATCGCTAAATTGAAAGATTTAGTTGCACAAAGAGAAACAAGAATTAATGAACTTAAAGAACGTCTTTCATTACCAGAGAAACAAGAATGCGAAGAAAGAACGAAACTTGTTGAAGAAGTCAGTAAGAAAGAACAAGAAAAAGTGAAACTTCAACAAGAAATCGATTCTTTGAATCAAACAATTTCAGATTTGGAAGGAAAACTGAAGTTAAGCATTGCTTCTATCAAGAAGATTTCTAAAGAGAAAGATCGTATCAGAGACAAATTAAATACATCAAAGAACAGAGTTGCAGAACTTGAAAAGAATGTTGCTTGTTTGAATCTCGAAAAAGATTCTCATTTTGCAACACAAAACAGCACAAATCTTGAGCTTGAATCTTTGAAGATGCAATTGCAAGCTGCAGAAGTTTCCCATACACAAGGAGCAGCAGCATTCGAAGCACAACGCCAAGAAACAGAAAGATTCAAGAAATCTTTGTCACTTTTGGAACCATTAGTTGCAGATTTAAGAACACAAGTTTCACAGTTAACAGATGAAAAGAACAAGTTAGCATTATGCCTCCAGAAACAAGATAAAGCAATGAAAGATCTTGAAGATCACCTCGCAGAATCCAATAATAAGAACGAAAATCTCGAGAAGAAATTGAAGAAACGTCAAGAAAAAGACCAAAACTTTGCTGATACACTTACATCAATTTCTTCTGTCATTTCTAATAACTTGATTCCTCTCTTCCAAGAGCCTCTCCGCTCCAAACTCGTTGCTGTTCTCAATGGAACACCAGGATCTCCACTTCAGAAATGTGCTGCAGTCTTCAGCGAACTTTCAAATCAATTTGAAAAAGCTGGAGAACCAGCCAAAGAAAAAGTGGCAGAGTTCGAGAGAAAGATGAAAGAAGCTGATGAAAGGAAGTCTTTGTATGACACAATCCTTTCAATTAGTGAAGGCGCTATTGAAGCATTCTCTTACGTATTAAGTTCCGCAAAGAGAGATGATGAAACAGCAGCTAAATGTAATCAACAATTGAACAGAAACAAAGAAGTCATTGAGTTTGCAGCGAAATCGATCCAAAACATCGAAAATGTTGTTAGAGGAAATGACTTACTTGATACTCAATTTGCTTCTATGAGCTTCTTAGTTGGTGGAAGCTTCGAAGACAGAAGAGTTGCATTGCAAGACATTGCTGTAAAAGGCTGGGATTCAAGGATGACGTTTGATTTATTGTGCTTGCAATTACTTGTTAATCAGACACAAGAAAAAGAAATACAAGCACTCAGAATGTCATTTGAAAATCTCCAAAACGAGATGTCAAGAATGACTGATGTTTCTGGTGTAAACGACGTCGAAAATGTCGCAGATTACATCGAGAAACTAAAAGCTAAATATAGAAAGGCAAGGCAGATGAACAAACAATTATCTCAGTACTTAGGAGATATTGAAAGCCGTGAAGAAAGCATTGAACAAAGAGAGAATTTGGTTGAAGCTTGTGAAGAATTGAAAGTTCAATTGTCAGAATTTGACCAAAAAGTTAAAAATCTTCAGCTCAAGATTGATGAATCCGAGAAAGAAATTGCAAAGAAAGATAGCAAGATAAGCAGTCTTGAAAGCCAGTTATCTAATTCTCATGTTTCATCAACAGAAGAAATCGCAAATCTCAGAAAAGAAAATGCTGATTTAGAACATGAAATCGATGACAAGAATGCAACAATTAGATCATTAACTGTTCAATTAAGCCAATTAAAGAATGATACAGAGATCCAAATTAATACTGCAAAGAAGGCTTCAGAAGATTCTCAATCTTCATCACAACAGAAACAAGAGAAATTGCAGCAAATGATTGTAAGTCTCAAAGATAAAAAGAAACAAGTTGAAAAATGTTTGACACAGAAATTACATGGCCAACAAAAGCAACAACAAGGAGAAATAGACAAACTTGTTGCATGCCAGAACGAGTTGAAGCAAAAGCTTGCTGAAACAGTTGCAGCAATGCGTCAACAAAGTGATGAAAACGCTAATTTATCAAAGAAATTAGCAGAAAACTTGGCAAATAGTGAAGAAAAGAACAAATCAATGATGAATGATATAACTAAACTTACAATGATGAAGAAGTCTCTTGAAGTACAAATACAATCACAAATGGATCAACACAAGAGAGAATTACAGTTAGTTAACTCACAATTCGCATTTAAAGAGCTAGAAAAAGAAACACAGCATCAAGAAGAAATCGCTACTTTGAACGCTAAATATTCTTCGGAGAAAAATTCATTCATTGAAAAAGTTTTAGGTGAACTTGGAATATTAGATCAGATAGAGGATGATTTGGATGAGGAAACCGCTCTACAAGCAATTCATAATGCTGTAGCAGCTCATCCTGTTCATTGTTTAGTTTGAATTCTATATATTTTTTTATTTTATTTTTATGAATTTTCTGTATGAAGAATCCAGGTACTCGTATTGAATAAATAAACCATATTTTATAATTTATTTTGACAATTGGAAAATTTTGAGACAAAGTCATCTGAAGAAGATGATGATCCCTGGAATTTCTTCTTCAATAATCAATTTACAAGTTTAAAGACAGAACGTTGCCAGAACTGCAAACATTCAACAGGAAAAGGTCAATACTACTTAGACGAGTTGGAACAGATAACCTTACTAGGTCAATACTACTTAGACGAGTTCTTCTCTTCTTCTGCATCCTTGACAATATTTGTTAAATCAAGTAACATAAACAAAGAAGGTTGTGATTTCTTGTCTAATTTGATTTACATGACAATAATTTCTAACGAATGCAATATTTCAATCAAGCAAAAATTCAGAAAATTTCCGTTTCGAAATTTCAATAGATTAAAATTAAATAGTTGAGGTAGACTATATTCATCTAAAAGGATCAAATTAATATATCTGACGATATGCTTTCAAACATTTGGCGCCAAAAAGAATGGGAAGGGGACCTACTGGCTGTTTTACGGTTGCCGAGCATTTCCCTGATTCAACTATTAGCAGATTAGAGAAAATTTCCGCGCTTCAAAAAGAGCTTCAAAAAATCGATGAAGAAAATTTCGATACAATTAACGATTTCATATTAAATAGTATATTTATTAAAAAAGAAAACATTTCGATTCTGGTGGATACAATAGTTACTTTTTCTTATTGTTTCCCCGAAAAGATACAGATTTATGCAAAGTTAGTTCAGAATTTAATTACCAAAGCCGATCCAAATCAAAATTATCTCTCTACCCTTGACCATAAAGTCATCAAATTCATCTTTAAGTCTATTATACCACATGCCTATGATGTACAATTCCCAAAATTAAAATCTGTTGCCTTTCTATACTTTTTGCGCAATTTATATACTCTTGGAGTATATGATATTGATACTATATACAAATCTGCTAAGAGAATCAAAATTTATTATACTTTTTATAAATTTTTCTTCCCTGAATTCACTAGCCTTGATCAAATCGAGCTGTCAAGCGTTAAAGAAAACACAATTAATCCTCTTTATATAAATAATATGATATCCTACTATAAAAAGAAATCGAATGTTTGGGATCAACTCCTTACCAAACATGTTGAAGAAAATACAATAGAATCCATAATAATAAGTGATGATATTACCGCTTTCGAAGAATTTATCCAAAATAATAGTTTCGATCCAAATGGATTTGCTGAGCATTTGATGATGCATCCAGTTGCATCAGAATTCCAACAAATTAATTACCTATCATTTGCTTGTCTGTTCCATGCAGAAAAGATCTTTGATAAACTCATCGAACTTGGTGCAAAACCAGAAACAAACAATTTTACAACTGTTCATTGCGCAATTCGAGGAAGATCTACAAAAATTCTTTCATATCTTACTGACAATGATATACCACTCAAATTACCTAACAATGACAATGCTGCGAAGTTTGCTGTTAGATATTTCAATCAACCTGCTAATGATTTCATTTTCGAACGAAAAATCTTAAGCCACCAAGTAAAAACAGCAGCAAATGTTTGTATGGAGTATTGTGGTGAATCAGGAAATTTCATCGCGCTCACAGATCTCATTGACAAAAGAGTTTATATCTCATACAATTCTGGCAAGCGCGACATTCTTGTTGCTGCATGTGAAAACGGACACAAAGAACTTGTTTCTATTTTATTGTTAAGCCCAAGTCTAATCATTGATGTTCAAGATTCATTGAAGAGAACACCACTTTACGCAGCATCTGAATGCGGATTTTCTAAAATTGTTCAAGATCTTGTTCAACATAATGCAAATGGAAGCAAGTTGGCCTTGAATAAAAGAACACCTTTCTATGCAGCTGCACAAAATGGAAATTTGAAATGTCTACAATATCTTTCTCAATGCAGCACTATTGATATTAATGCATATGAGTTTAAAGGCCAAGGAATGACAGCATTCCAAGTTGCTATCGATAATGGATTCCTTGACTGTGTAAAATTTATTTCTTCTCTTCCGAATGCAGACATCCATAAACATGGATCAAATGGAACTCCATCACTTATACTTGCAATGAATGCATTTAACCAAGCGGCATCAGCCGACATTTTTAAGTTCATTATTTCATCCAATCCAGACTTCGAATGGAAGGAAAGGTACAAGAGGATGACTCCATATATGTATTCAATTGCAAACAATAAATTTGACATTACCGATATTATCACAAGTATCAAACCAGTCAAAATTGGGAACGCAGATCAACAGATTGTTGCAAATCATGTGACTGATATACTCAACAATCCTTTGGAACCAATTGATAAATTCTGCTCTATTCTGAAAAATTTAATTAAACGAAAGAACAGCATTTCCAAACATATTCTTGGACATTCACTATTATATGCAAAACGGAATCCAGAAGATAATTTAGAAGAACTAACCTCAAAACTCGGTGAAAACTTTAACATCGAACCAACACCAACAGAAACAGGATATTCCATTGTTATAAAAAAATTGTCATAAAATGAATTCCGCATAAATTAGAAAGATTGTAAGAATTAAATCAATATTTTTTAAGCATCAATATTAAATCAGGAAGATTTCTAAATCGTAATATTTTGATCAGAAAACCGTTTTTGTAAGAAAAGTCAGAACCTTACATTTTTTATATCTGATGTTGGTTGAGTGAATGTTGAGAGAGTTTCAGATGGATTCTATCATATATCTGGTAAGAGGTTATACAGTACATTCGCAGAGAATACTAGTCTTGTTAATATCATCATTAACGGCAGTTTTTGCGAGATTCCTTCTTTCTGCTTCTCTTGTCCTAACTTGGAGAATGTCTCAATATTTGGCAATGTACTTTCTATTGGATTATATTGCTTCAGCTGCTGCAGCAAGTTATCATCGGTCACATTTCCAAAAGATCTACTCCAACTTGGTCAAGTTGCATTCTGCAATTGCAGCTTATTATCTGAAATCGAAATACCTCAGAATGTTACTGAAATAAGTCCTCTTCTTTTTTCTGGTATGACAAATCTTGAATCAATTGAAATTCACAATAACATCAAGAAAATCTCGGATTATTCGTTTTTCAACACGAGCCTGAAACGAGTTAATATTCCAGATAGTGTCTATGACATTGGTTCTTCTGTATTCTCATGTTGCATGAATCTCGAAGAAATCACATTCCCAGAGAATATAACCATTCTTTCACGACGTGTCCTTTTCAAATGTGTCAAACTCAAATTCTTTACAATCCCATCTCAAGTTAGACGTCTTGAAGAAGAATGTCTTTTTTCATGTAGCAGTATCACTCACCTTTATATTGGATCAAATGTTTCTTATATCGGCGAATATGCTATATCAGAATGTTCTTCATTAACCAAACTTGAAATTAATGCCCAAATTAATTCACATTTCATAACATTGCCTCTTGATTATCCAGATTTATTAGAATTAATTATTGTAATGAAAAATATAACAATAATGTCAAGAATTTCCAATATAAATCTACCCAAAATTTCACATATATTCATAAAAACAGATTCGATTATAGCTTATGGTAGATTGTTCTATTCTATGAATTTAACGTCAATAATTATAATTTCAACATATTTACACTGCACTTATGATACCTTGATTTATCACACAACTGTTGATAACGTCACCATAAAATCAAAATATTGTAATTTTGGTAGTCATATTGCTAAGGATTCAGCAATTGCTGAATTTTCAATAGATTCAGATGTTGTTATATGTAATTGCAGGTCATTTTATGGCTGTACAAATATTGATAATTTAAATATAAATTCAATAGGGATATATCAAATTGAAGAGTTTGATTTGTTCGGATTTGGTTACGATCGAGAATTAACGAATGTTTCGTCTGTAAGAATCATATCGAACTTAATATCATTTGAAAGTTCGTTATTTTCGCATCCTAATTTATCTCTATATATAGAATCGAATATTTCAAAATTTAATTATTTATCATTTTCAAATTTAAAAAGTTTACATATTCCAGAAAAATATCAAATCATTGGTGGCGATGAACTTTTAATTCCTATTGACGGCATAACAAATGTAAAGAAAAATATCATATCCCCTGATATTATTGAAAATTTAGTAGAATTTAATTCAACACATATATTTTCTCAAAGATCAAAATATCAACAAAATAGATAAAATGGAATTTCAAAATTGCAAAAAACTATCACGTGTCATAATTTCAGAATCAATAACGGGTATAGGAAGAGATGCATTTAGCAATTGTTATTCATTAAAATATGTAGAAATTAAGTCTGTAGATGTTATAATTGAAGACGATTGTTTCGTTAATTGTCCAAATTTAACAAAAATTGTTACTCCAGAAATTCATGATAAATTATATCCATATCAATTTTACAAATCGGATTTTGCCGAATATATATTATCACCAAATGTCGTTTCTTTAGGACAATTCTCATTTTCATATTCAAATCTCTCAAAAATTTATCTAAATGAAAACATAAGATCAATTCCAGCAGGAAGCTTTTTATGGGTGCGATTCTCTCAAAGAATTGAATTTTATTGATAATGATCAAAGAGGACCTCTTAAAATGATCGATGATTACTCGTTTCACTCTTGTTCCTCATTAGTAAAAATCAATATTTCGCTTCAATTAATCAGAATTGGGAAATATTCGTTTTATGAATACTCATCACTCGAAGAAGTTAACGTTTTGAATAATGAAAATTCTATGTTACAAACTATTGATGATTACGCTTTTTATTGGTGTGACAAATTAATAATCTCCCTTTCCCCAAATTTAAATTATATTGGAAAAAGATCATTATCAGGAAAATCGCAATTAATTGAGATACCAATGAAAACAGAGATAATTATGCCAAAAGCTTTCTATGGAATTATTGGTTTAAAAACTATTGTAGTGTTATCCAAAAATATAATAATTGATGAATTTGGATTATTTTGTGATGTAAATTTAATATTATTTCAATCAGATTCGGTTATTATCAAAGGACTAGGTATATTTGGAAACATCACAAAAATACAAATTGAATCAAAGGATTTGATTTTACAAATTGGATCTATTGGTTCTGTATCAAATGCATTTGAGCTAGAAATAAATACAGACTCTGCCACAATTGGGTCAAATGCAATTGGTTCGACGCAATATGCTCATTCAATGAAAATAAAATCAAGAAAGATAGAATTGTCACAATTTTCTATTGCATCAAGTGGTAATTATGTTGATCTAGTGTCATTAGAGACTGAAAATTTAACTTTACCCCAATTATTTGAAGGTGATATTATAATATTATATTAAAAGGCGATAATATAAAAATAGAAACAAATGCTCTATCATACATAAGTAATCTTAAATCAGTATACATTGAATCAAATCATTTAATAATAAAAAGTAATGCTTTCACATTCTGTAATTGTTTAGAAAACGTGACAATTAATTCAAGTATTAATGAATTTCCAGAAGAAATGATATCTAATTGTCCAATGCTATCTTCGTTCAATATAATTCATGATGTAAATTCATGTAAATTTCGAAAAAATTGTTTTTCAAATACAGCGATCAAATCTATGAAATTACATCAGGGAAGTAATGTTGAAGCGTATGCCTTCTCAGGTTGTAGCAGTTTCGAATCAATAACTATAGAAGATTCATGTATAGTAAGTTATCTCTCTTTTAATGATTGTTTCTCACTGAGAGAGATTCGATTTAGTGACAATTTTATTTTGCTTGACTTCATTGGTAATGTCAACAATAGTATCAAAATTTACTATACAGGTAATCAAAAAAATGATAACTACATTGATGCGTCAATATTTTTATTCTTATCAAGATATTATCAAAGAATTCATGTTCCATCGAGATATAAACTCGACACATTCTGCACTATCACCGCTATCAAAGAAACAAAATTATCTTTATTGTCGTCATTGCGGCATATTAACGGGAAAAATATATCAAGTAAAACTACGCAAACAAATATGGATAATTCAATAAATTCAAAACTCAAAAACAATCCAATTAAATATCCTAAAATAAAGAAATATGTTTCTTCTTTAAGAGATTCTGCCAAGACTTCACAAATATGTGAATTAGAGACTTTAAATCATTCAAAGAGATCAATAAAACAATCGAAGCAAAAAATTAGCTTTGTATTTGCTCTTATCACTCGCAATTAAATTATGAACGTTCATTTTTATGTAGATTTTTGATTAAAATTATGAATCAATGTTAAAACTGTAATTTTTTTTGATAAAATTGTACTTAACACTTGCTGACACTCTCAAATTTCATATTTAAGGTTTTATTTTCAGTTCCTAATCTCATGTCTGTATTTTCTTTTTGAGAGGTTGTCAGAAAAGAATAAATGCGTTCTTAAAAGCATTACCGATAATTGAAGATTCCTTTTGAACTTTATTTTGTGCTATGATGCTAGTAGAAATTCTATGAATATATATTAATTTAAGGATACCCTTACGTGTCAGATTTTTTGCGCATACGAAGAAGTCATGCTAGACATGAGCTATAAACCTGAAATTTTAGCAACATATTTAAAACTTTTTAAACTACAATACACTTTAATATTCAAGAACAAAAATATTCTTTTTAGAAATTACATAATTATTTTATGTGAAATCTATATAAAAACATATTTTGCGAGCGTAACTTTTTTCTTTATAAGCACCTTATATGACTGATAAACTGTGAAGGCACATAATTGTTAATTCATAGAGTTGATATGTTTCCAAAATTGAGAGGAAATTTGAAAATTGAATACCCTTTCAATTCAATTTTCAAAAGATATCAGCTCCTTCAATAATTGAAGGACGATTTTGATCATTTGCTCTTAAAACAAGTATGCCATGGAGAAAAAAGTTACGCTCGCAAATCTGAAATATAACTATCATATAAAAAAATTAAATTTCTAATTTTTTACTCTATAGATATTATTGGCCACTTGTGTAATGCATAAAAGTTTATGTCATATGCATACATTTGGAAGTATGGGAGACGAGGGAAATTACTTCTATGAGGCACTAGGATTTTTAAAAATTTCTCTATCGGACTCACCATTCAATTTCTCGAAAATTAAAAAAAATCAATAATAGCTAAAATGTATTATGCATAACAAATTTTAATGTTACACGGTATTTTTTGAACTTCATGACATGAATTTTCTTTATATTATTTTTTTTTGGATTTTCTATGATTTATGCGATAGGCTGGAACAACATTGTAAGTGCAATGATATCATTTATAGAGAAATCTAAAACTTCAGCATTCAGAACTCGCAACCACAAAAATATTCATTTGCTAAGTAAGTAAAGTTGATTAAGTTCGACACTTAGCTTTTATACGTAAAACCAAGTGTGTATTGTTATTTCTTGTTAAATTATTGAAAAAAATAAATTGTAAGAGAAACGATACTGATTATTGAAATAATATTGAGGGTAGCTGCAGATTTCTTCATTAACATGCCGGAAATTTGTTAATCTTGGTTTTCTATCATAAAATCTGTCGAAGAATCTAAAAACGGAGATATGAAATAGAGATCATGTAAATCTAGAGTATCCTGTCAGAAAAATAGACTAAGCATGTAACCCTTTTTTGGTCATAAACACTTTTTACCACTTAGTCATACAGATGATCATTAAATTTAAACGAGCACTTTTTGTCAGAATTTATTCTTTTACAAAGACAGAAGATTTTAGTATTATTTAATATTAGTGCTGTAGCAAAATTCAAAAAACGGTGAAAATTCAGTGAATTTGTGAATTCACATTTTTTTTCGACATTTTTCTTGATATATCCATGCACATTAAGAACACAGCTTTGATACGCTTAAAAAAGCATATTTTATATGAAATTGTTAAAGAAATAAACAATTTATATAAAAATTGCACTTATGGGCAGTTTAGATATATAATTTATATATAACATATATACAAATCCATAGACAAAGTGCAATAACTACAATGTTGTAGAAAATTACAGCAGAAATACTGACTTTTTGAAGGATAATAAGAATTCTTCTAAATGTTGTATTTTTATAATTTGATTGATTTTTTTACTATTTCATTAATCTTTTATGAATAATAATTATTTTTAATATATGTGCTATTAAAATTTCAAATTTTGACTAATATATCTAAGTTATCTGAACGAAACATTTAGAAAATATCATACTTACATTGAAATAGCAAGTGGAGCATATTAATAGCAAGTTTCTTGGCTTTATATCTATCATCTATTGTTGTTTGATCAAACAAAATTCACTCTATTATATGGTGTCAATTAATTAAAACAATTTTTAATAGTTATTTATTTAGTGCGAATAAGTGCAAACTCATAAATGAATAACTTAATAGTAGAAATGAATTATCTGATATAAATCTCACATTTTGTCCATCAGAAATACTTTAATTGCATACGCATAACTATTAGTAATACGTCTGGAGTGTCAATTAATAACAATCCCACAACAAGTAAAATTCAGATTTTTATTAAACATATTTTTTCCTAAAAGTTTTCTCAAATTACTATATATACATATGTGGATAAAATAATAGTAATATTGTAAAAAATTAGATAATTTTTTTTATTTGAGAACCTCTCAAAAGTTCATTCAATTTATCAATTGTTTCAGTTTGATGTATATTCATTTCTGGAGCCTAAAACTTTAGCAATCATGACAATATCATATTCTCTTTCTAACTACGCAATGTAAGGGTATCCTTAAAAAGGTACTAATTAAATAACGCTTTTGATTTATTTTATAATTTTATAAATACATCAGAATAAAAACATGATAAAAGAAACTCATAGAGCTTCTACTATTTCTGACTTTGCATGTAATTTCATGGCATGCTTCTAACGCACGTGCATTAATACCGGCGTTGATTAATGCTAATTTAAATTGTTTTGTTTTATTTTCATATAAAATACCACATGATAATGAGTTGCATCCTAAGAAGGCATTCTCACCAATAGAATTAACGCATTTAGGGATGTTAAAAACTTTTAGATTTGAGCATCCTTCAAATGCATTATTTTTAATAGAAGTAACAGAATTATCAGGAATCATTATTGACTCAATATTAACGCAACCAATGAAAGTGGATTGTTTAATTGTTCGAACTTTATCTGAAATTGCAACATATTTATTTGGAGATGCCGGTGGATAAACTATTAATTTTGTTCTGTCAGAGCTGTACAAAATACCATTTTCTGTAAGGAAGTTTACTGATGTAAATTGTGAAATATTTCTGAACCTCAAACATCCTGCGAAAACACCATATTCAATTTCACTAAGTTTTGATTCATCGTGAATAGTAATTTCTTCTAAATTTTGGCAATCCAAGAAGCAATGCATGGACAAAGTGATTAATGAATCAGGAATTGTAATACTTGTAATCGAAGTATTCTTTAAACATTCAACGCCTAATCTCGCTGCATTTGTCGGTATTTCAAAAGCAGTTAGCTTTGAGCAATCAGAGAACCACTGAGAAGGAATTTCTGCTGAATTAATTTTCGAATTCTCAAAGGTAACACTAGTCAATCCGGTATTAAAGAAGCAGCGAGCACCCATCAAAAGCATACTCAGTGGTAAATAAACAGCATTCAAAGAAACATCGTTTTCGAATGCGGAGCTTCCCAAAGTGAATGTTGTTGAAGTAGGGAATGAAACAGATACTAAATTACTGCATTCCATGAAACAACTGTCTCCTATTGAAAGTGGAGAAGATGAACTAAATGAAACAGAAGTAATTGCTTTGCATCCATAAAAGCAAGACTCGTTTAGACTTGTTAGTTGAGAGCCAAAAGAGAATCTATCTTTCAAAGCTGTCATATAGAAAGCGTATTTCCCAATTGTTTTCAAATTAGGGAAATTTGGTATAGAAACAAGAGTATAGCAGCCAGAAAATGCATATTCTCCGATCTCTTCAATTGAAGAAGTCGAATTGCAAATTAATTTCTGGATCATGTTCTTTCCTGTAAATGCTTGTGATTTGATGCTTCTTACAGTTGATGGTAAGTATATGATTGCATCTGTTCCGAAAAATTGAGAAATTGTTGTTTCATCCTTATCAATAAGAATATATTGGTCATTAAGTTTTATAGAATCTCCGTTAAAAATCAAATTTATTTTAGGAGAACTACCAAATACGCTTCCACCTAAACTAATATTAATAGGGAGATAAACATTAACTAAATTAGCACAATATGCTAAGGCAGAACTACCTATATAAGTCACACTATCTGGTATTCTAATTTCAGCTAAATTTGTCTGGAAAAAGCAATAATCTGGGATGCTTTTTATATTTTTCGAAAGAGTTATAGAGGATAAACTTTTACAGCCATAAAATGCTTGTGTTCCAATTGCTGTGCAGCTGTCTGGAATAACTAAACTTTGGATACTAGATGTTGCAAAGCAATAATTTTTGATCTCTTTAACACCTGATGGAATCGTGACAGAAGTGCATTTTGAAGAAAAGAATGCTGCTTGCCAAATGTACTGAACTGTGTCTGGAATGGTAAATTCGCTTCCTGAATCGCTTGCAACGTAATAAATAATCATGTTATTTGGACTGTAAACTGCTGTTCCTGTACTAGCATATTTTGCGTTTGCAGGATCAACGTGAATTGTTTTTAATGTAGAAATTTGACTAAAAGCAAGTCCATTGAATTCAGTAACAGTTTTTGGAATAGTAAATGATGTCAAACCACAACCAGAGAATGCATTACTACTGATTGTAGCTAATTGCGTGTTTGAGGGAAAATTTATTGTGGTTAATGTTGTTATATCTGAAAATGATTGTTGATTTGCAATTTTAATAAGGGGAGGATAATTAACGCTAGTAATTTTCAGCTTTTGAAAGCATTTTTCTCCAATACTTTGAACACTATCTGGTAATTTTAAGGTAGTAACATTTGTACAGCCAGAGAATGCTTGATTTCCAATAGTGGTAAGTAAACTGCAGCTTGAAAGGTCAATTGACAATAATGCAATACAATTATAAAATGAAAATTGCTGAATTTCGCGTAATTTCGAGCCAGATTGAAATGAAAATGTTTTAAGAATGTTTGTGACACCATTGGCACAATAAACATTAGCACTTTCACCACAGATAATTTCAGCTTCTGCTTTAATAATGATATCAGCATATCTATCAGTAATACTTTTAAGCTGATTACCTGTATAGCACGAATCACTTAATAAAGTCATATTAGGATGGTTATAAATTCATGATTTTTGTCACTTTTTTATGGGATCAATAGCATGCAACTATAGAATTTCTGATTAAACATTCTGGTAGCATATATGTATCTTTACATGTCTTTCTGATGTTTCAAAGTTTATGAAAAATGTATTCAGAAGAAGAAGACGAAAAAATAAAAAAAAATCGAAATTTCAAAATAAAAATTTTATAAATAAAATATAAATAAAAACTATATCATAAGCTTATTTTCTGCCTCTTGAATGGCGAGACATGGTTTCATTGACGAAGTTATCGAAAGTTTGTTGCTGTGGGTTTTGTGGTGGCTGTTGCATTCCAAATCCCATCTGCTGATTAAATCCTTGGTTTTGTTGGTTCATTCCGAAACCGAGATTTGGCTGTTGGTTAAATCCTTGTTGCATTCCAAATCCCATCTGTTGGTTGAAACTTTGGTTCATTCCAAAACCATTTTGCTGCTGTTGGTTCATTCCAAATCCTTGGTTCTGATCTGGTTGATTCATTCCGAAGCCATTCTGTTGTTGCTGCATTCCAAATCCTTGGTTCTGTTGTTGATTCATACCAAAGGCATTTTGTTGTTGCATTCCAAATCCTTGGTTCTGTTGTTGATTCATACCAAAGGCATTTTGTTGTTGCATTCCAAATCCCTGTGTTTGGTTCTGTTGTTGATTCATACCAAAGGCATTTTGTTGTTGCATTCCAAATCCCTGTGTTTGGTTCTGTTGTGGGTTCATACCAAAGGCATTTTGCTGCTGATTCATTCCGAAGGCATTTGGTTGTTGCATTCCAAATCCTTGTGTTTGGTTCTGTTGTGGGTTCATTCCGAAGCCATTTTGTTGTTGCTGGTCTTGTTGTTGATTCTGTTGCTCCTGCTGGTTTTGATTCTGGTTCTGTTGTTGGTTCATTCCAAATCCTTGTGGATTCATTCCGAAGCCTTGGTTCATTCCGTATCCCTGAGAATACATTCCGAATCCAGGCTGCATTCCAAATCCGAATCCTTGTTGTGGCATTCCGAATCCCATTCCAAATTCTTGTGGCATTCCGTATGGATTCATCTGCTGCATCATCATTTGTTGCATCATCATCGGGTTCTGGTTCGGCTGCATTCCAAACATTGGTTGTCCATATGGATTCTGCATGAATTGTGGATTTCCAAATCCTTGGAATGACTGCATCTGTTGAGGTGGCTGATTCTGTTGCTGCTGTTGTTGTTGTGGAGTATTCTCTTGAAGTGGAGACTGGAATAACTGTACTGGTTGTTGTTCCTGGAGTGGAGATGGGAATGGTTGGACTGATGATGTTGGTGATGTCTTGGAGAATTTCGGTTCTTCCAATGGGCCTTCGAATCCTGGTGGAGAATCGATAAACGCCTGCTTCTGCATTGGTGGCTGTGATGGTGTGTTGATCTGCTGCTTCTTCGGTGCAGGTTCAACAAACTTTTGCTGTGCTTGTGGCGGAGAATCAAATGTTTGCTTCTGTGGTGGAGGAGCATTGAATGTCTGTGTCTGTGGAGGAGGAGCATTGAATGCTTGAGTTTGTGGTGGTGCACTGAATGTTTGTGTCTGAGGTGGAGGAGTTGATGGAGCATCCAATTTCGGTGGTTGAGGAGGTGGAGTTTGCTGGAAGGATGGCTGTGGTTCCGGTGGAGGAGATGGTTGCTTCTGTGGAGGAAGAGATGGAGCAGCAAATGACTGTGTTTGTGGTGGTGGAGATGCCTTGAATGCTGGCTGAGGTTCAACAAACTTTTGCTGGGAAACAGGAGGTTGTGGAACTTGGTTGATTGGCTGTTTCAACCATGGCTGAATTGGAGTAGAACGTGTTTGAGAAGGAGTAAGAGATGGGAAATTGTTATCAAGAGGAGACTTCTTTGTTTGTATCTTGTGTTGTTGTGGTTCTGGTTCCTGTTTAGTTTGTTGTTGAGGAGTAGCTGAAGCTGTTGTAGGTGGAAGACGCTTTGGAATGTACTTTGTTGGCTGTGTTTGTTTAACAGGAGGAGGTTTGACTGGAGCAGATTTAGAACTGACAATTGGTTGAATTGGTTCAATACTTTCTACAATTTGTCCAACACCAAATGAAGCAACAGCTGTATCAACAACTTGTTCAATCATATCAGACAAAGCCTTCTTGATATGTGTTGTTTCTTCACCAAACTTCTGTTCCTCGCTCTTGAATGAGTCTGGAGATCCACCTGCTTCTACGTAGTACTTCTTAAATGCTTCCATGCCTTTCTTAGCTTTGTAGTCTGTGGAAATGAAGCAAACATCGATGTGTCTCTGAGCAATTTGTTCGATCAATTTCCTTGTCTTTGGTCCTTCTTTCTCATTCAAAAGGATATCATTTGAATCTGGATTTGGTCTTCCATTGAATTCACTGCCATGGCCACCGTTATCTGTGATCATGATCATGATCTTCTTCGAGTTCGCCTTCCACTCCAAATTGAGCATTGAATCGAAAGCCTGAACCCAATCTTCTGGACCATCTCCAGCACCGCCTTTGCTTTCTACATCATCGAACTTGACTGGATCAATACCAGACTGGTGTTGTCCTGGTTTTGGATTCTTGAAGTCGTAGATTGTTGGCATATTTGCGTTGATGATTCCTTCGCGAGCATCTTTGTACTTGAACTTCTGTTCGGCTTTAGCCATATCTCTGAAGAATACACTTGCGTATCTAACAATGAGATCTGGGTATTTCCTTGATGTGTATTCCATGAGTTTCTTGAGAATCTGCTTTGCACCGTAGATCATTGATCTGTCGCTGACTTCGACTTGGTTTTCTTTACTTCCTGCTTCGTTGATCATTGATCCTGTTCCATCGACGACCAATGCGATATCGATGTATTTGCCATCGATGTATTGTTCGAAATTGACTGGTTCATGAGCACTTCTTTCTGGAATTGGGAAATCGAACTTTCTTGCTCTGTATTCCATAGCCTTTTGTGTTGATTTGAAGAGAATTTCTCTCTTTTCAGCTGAAACTAACCAAACAGCCATGTTGATAACTAGTCTTCTTGTGCCCGCTGTATGTAATTCATTGAAGAACTTGGTGAATGAGCCATCAATGATGATATCTCCTTGGATGGAATCTGATGGAGCCATGTAGTACAAGTTGGAATAGTTTCCGCTCTTTGAAATGATAAATGGATTGAATGGAGCAATATCAGCTGACTTAGGAACACAAGAAATTGTTGTTCCGTCGTAAAGACCTTTGACATTGAAGCCGTAAAGAGGTCTTTGAGCTCCTTCAACAGTGATGTGTTCTCTCTGATCGAAGATTGAGTTGTTTCCGCTGTCGATGTCTCCGAACAACAACAGGTTGCCTCCTGGTTCATCGATGTTGAATTTGAATCTTGGTTTGATTCCGTCCAAAACAACATTGTCGAGGAATTTGTTGAGTTCGTATGTGAGTGGATTGTTATCTCCTGAGAACATCAAAGCACCGCCGTTCTTGTTGAATTGGATCAAGCAGTCAATGAATTCATCAATGAGATATGATGATCCGCCTTCTTCGAGTTCATCTGGCTTCTTGTCTTCGCCTCTTCCGCAGATGATCCATGCCTGTGAGAATTCTCCTGATCTCAATTTCATGATTGAATCCTTATAGTTCTGGACAATTGTGCATTGAGCACCAATCTTTTCGAGAGCTTTGATTGGTCCTTTTTCTCCTAATAATGTTTCTTTAGTGATTGCTTTGCTTTCTCCTGTTGTATTCTTCGGTAGCATCTTGTAATCCCAGAACTGGCAGATAAGAACTGAAAGTTTCCAGTTGAGTCCGCGAGCTAAATCCAAATTAACATCATTATCATCGAATGATCCTGCAGCTAAAGCTTCGTTTCTCTTCTGTCCTGTTAAGATCTCGAGTGGTTTGAATACACGTGGTTCTGTTGACATAATTATCTGTGGAGTTCCAGGAACAGTCAATTGTGTTGTCTTCTTGTATTCGACGTCTTCTTGTGATGTAAATGGAATTGCTCCATTTGGAAGAATTGTTAATCCTTCTGCAGAAACAATTGTTCCGTTTGGATCGCGGACGTAACCATCGAATTCTCTTGAAGCAGCAGAGATTGGGTTGTAGATAGCACCGTATGTTTCTTTGAGGCGAGTAACTCTTGTCAATTCCTTGCAGAAATCGGTGAAAACAGGCGGCATCGGTGGATCATCAACTATTTTAACGGCATTCTTGATTTCGTCGATTGATTTCGATGGAACTTCTTGGGATTGGATTTGTGTTGTTGACATGAAGTTTCCTCTTAAAACTTTGGCCAAAGCGATTGGAGAAACAATTGGATTTGGTGCCCATGTTGAGTATCTGAATACTTGACTGATGAGCTTTGGATAATAACCAATACCAATACCAACAATTCTTGTTGCTCTGTTCTCTAAGTAGCTTGTCATTGTTCCTATATCACTTGCATCAGTTTTTCCGACCATTGCGTCTGTGAAGCACAAACAAAGAGCAGCTTTTGTTGTTTGTTTGGCTCTGATCTGGTAAACGGATGCGAAAGCTCCTGCGAGATCTGATTTGTTGGTTGGATTTGCACATGCGGAATATAATGCGGAATACAAATCAGATGATGGATTCAATGTTTCGGAGATTGACGTTTCATGGCATAATTCTAAAACGCCTTTCTTGTTTGTAACAAAGATTGTGACGCTTTCGAAATCAACGTTCTTCAAGGCATACAAGTTGCAAATGATTGTCTGCATTGAATGATTGAAAGACAATTTTCCGAAGCAACTTTCTGTTCCATCAATGACAATGAACAATGAATATGATGGAATATGTCCTGTGTTCTTCTCCAAGTATATTCTCTGATCTTGGCCCTGTGTGATGTAGAACTGGATGAAGCCTTTCAATGAAATATTCGATCCTTTAGTGGATGGACTGAATTGAGAAGGTTTGTTTGGTTCGAAAATGCTTGGCATGCTTGAGCAAATTGGATCAACATCTTTGAAGATCTGGAATTCATGAACAGACTTTCCTTCGACTTTAGGACTGAACTGGGTATCATCTGTCATGTTGACTGATGTTGTTGTGTATTGGTTGAATAGCAAATCTTCTGTGTATCCAGCAAAGTATTCCTTGGAAGAAGAAACTGCAGTCATTGTTGGGATTGCAACAGATGGAAGGATTTCGCGTCTGTCAACTACGCAGGAGTGATCTTTGTGGATTGATCCATGTTGTAATGATAAACCATTGACAAATGAAGAGTACAATTCAGGGCTTCCGAGATTGAAAGCGATGTTTGGATTAGTGCCAATGAATGTGTTTATCTTTGTTTCTGCTTTGCTCAAGTTCTCCTTGAATGACTTGATGTAGTTGTTGACAATCTTGCTTTCTTCTTCTGGAAGAATTGAAAGCAAAATCATTGAGAAAACGTTTTCTTTCTTGTCCAACAAAATGTTGCCCCAATCTTCTGTTGCATGTAATTTCGTGAACAAACCATCGGAGAATGCGTAAATTGATCTCCTGGAGCATCCATCGGCTGGTTTCAAATCATGTGCCAATTTGTATGCATCGCCCAAATCTGTCAATTTTCTGTAAACTGACAATGAATCCAAAGCGAGTTGGAAGTGAGCTGCTGAGAGAGTTTCCTTGAAATCTTTGATGACGAAGTGATATTCGTGATCACAGAAAACAATGATAGAAACAGGAACATGTAATGTATCAAGAGCCAATGCAAAAGCAACGAACATTGTAAACAATGCTGCTCTTTGGTTTTCTTGTCTGATTGTTGATGATGAATCCAACATCAAAACAGCATCAGTCTGTGAGAAGTTGTCGAGATCTTCAAGATTGTCAACTGTGTATTTGACCAAATTGCTGGCCAAGGGAATTGCACAGTCCATCAATGGCTGGACATAGAGTTTGGACTCCCATCCTTTTGTGGAATTAATAACACTTGTCTTGAGGAACTCGCCAATCTTCTTTCCAGACAATTTGAGGTGTTCGTTGTAATCAGGAGTTTCCATTTGTTTGATAATCCATTTCTGGATTTCATCAACTGATGAATCTGCGCTGATCAAAATTGCATTTTTATCTTGTTTCTTTGTCAAGATTGCCTTTGTAAGTTTAGGAGCTTCGATGTTATGCTTATTCTTGCTCTTATCATCTTCTGTTGACAAATCCTTCTTCTTGATTGAAGGGAGCTGGATATCAATTTTCTTCTTTGTTTCGACTTGTTTCTTTGTCCAACTTGGTTGTTTAACCTTTGGTTTCTTGTATTGAGGCAAAACAACATATTGTCTGTACTTTGAATTTGTTCTGATCAAATCCAAGAATTGTGGTCTGTTTCCTCCAGAAAGAGATTTGCAAAGTGTTTCGAATGCTGAAGAAAACTGCTCTGCAAGGGATTTGTATGGAGTGTATGGTAACTTTTCTGATGATGTTGACCATACGTAAATGTTGTACAAAAGATCGAATAATGCTTGAGCTCTTGGATGCAATGTTTGCTTCTTTTGTACAACGAGCCAGTTGTAAGCCATTAATGTGAATTGCTTGCAGAGATCGATGGAATTCTTGAATGTTTGGATAACAGCATTTGGAGATTTCTTGTTAATGAATGATGGCATCTTGAAATTTTCGAAATCGAGATCGATTGCTGTTGGAAGGAAATCTGTTTCAATTGGTTCACTCTTTGACTTGGCTTCATTGATTATTTGATCCATCTCTTCTTTTGTAATTCCTCTTGGTCCTTCTTCGGTCAAAAGAATTGCATTATAAACATTTTCTGAAGTAAATAGCATCTTCTTCAAAATGTCATTTGCTTTGTCTTTAACTAAATAGAAATCTTTATTGGGGATGTTGAAGTTGTAGTTAAAGAGCTTGTTCTTTCTGATATCAATCATCTTGTTTGTGACCCATGTGAATGGTGTCAAAGTCTTGATTGAGTTGAAGTTTCTCTTGATTGTATCAATTCTGTCTGTTGAAATTCTCAAGATGAACTCCAACAAAATGTTGTTGTCAACTTTGTTGTCTGTCAAAGCGTTTAACTCTGTTTGATATTTTAATATCGCTCTGACGCATGACAACAGTTTCTTGATCAAATTCAAGAAGTTTCTGCCATTTTTAACAAAAGCATCCATGATTTCGCTGAAAAGATTTCTCATTTCAGCTCCGGATTCGTACCATGGGAACCATGTATCAGACCATTGGGACTTCTTTGTTTCATCGAACTGTTTAGGACCTAATCTAGCGAAAATGATCTTGAGAGAACTGTTGTTTGCTCTCAAGTATTCATCGTAATCTTGGATATCATATTTCAAGTCATACATGTTAATTGTTACGACAGTGAATGGAACATTCTCTGGTAATCTTCGTGGAGAGTCGTAATCAATCTGTGCTTCGATGAATGGTTCGTAAGTAGAATACCATGTGTAGCTGTTTGCGGAAACGAAAATGTAGTTTGTATCAGGAACATTTTGGAATCCGCTTTCTGGATTTTCAACTATATACTTATGTTGAAGAGAGTTGTTTGCATCGTAAACATAAACTTGTGATGGAATGTAACACTCTGTCTTCATTGGATAAGTGATATAAAGGTTTCCATCTCTTGATTCGAATTGAGGAACTGTGCAAACTAATTTAACAGAGAATTTCATCTCTTGTTCAAATGATTCTGATCTGACATGGAAGATGAGTTTCTCTGGTTTGTAGAATGGTTTTGTTGTTGTAATGTTGAAACTACCTTCAACAAACAATGCATATTTCTGATCGTTTGTGGTTCTCTCCTTCAATTGCAGATCGGAAACCAAGATATTCTTGTTAGAAACTTCTGTTTCTACGTAGATACGATGGTCTACGTTCGACTTGATTGTGATGATTGCGAACAAACACTTCATTTGTAAGTTTCCGACAGCGTAGAATGAATTCTCTGGAGTATCCCATAATTGTGAATTCTGTTGGTTGCAAACTTTGAACAAGACATCTCTTGAAACAACTCTCTTGTTGAAATAAATGTCTGTTGACATTTGGTTGCAGAAATTGACATTCAACATCATTGAAATATTTTCATTTACTTTGAATTTCGATGTGTTGGAGCGATATTCGACCTTTGGATACTTCTCTTGAACAGTATCTGCAAGAGGAAGGAAGATCAATGTGTGAGGAACATCTTTTCCTGTTTCATCCAAGCATTTGATTTCTGTGTAAGAATCGTTGAAAATTGGATTTTCTTCAAACTCGAATTTCTCACGATTCTTATTCCACAAGAACCTGTTGTTTGGTGATATAATGAAGATCTTTGTTGGCTTGTAAGTAACTATTGCTTCGAATGGAATGATCAACTTGTCAAGTCTGATGTTTCCTGAGAGTTTCTGTGGTAAATCAACAACTTGTGACAATTTATCAACAGGAATAGAAAGTTGCCAATCTCCTTCACGTGTTTGTGTCATTGTTGGAACAAAGTTTACTTCTTTGTTGTAATCAGTGATACTGATTGTGTATTTATCAGTGTTACCAAACGAATTAATAATGATGTTCAATGGATTTTGGTTAAGTGAAGTGATCTTTGGAATTGTCAAATTAATTCGTTTGAAGTTTGCCGCGATTGTGTTCTTATCTTCATAAATTGCTGGTGAATACAAATCATGGGATCTCGTGACTTCAGACAAATTAGCTTTGCATGGAATACTCTTTGTTGGGAGATCTACTGTTGGTGAATGTGGCCAATCACTCTTCTTTGCCTTGAGTGATTCCAATCTATCTTCAATTCTGTTGTATCTTTGTTCGAAATCTCCCAATTCGAGGAGGAGCTGTGGAATTTGTAACCAGACTTTCTTGGCATTTGTCATATCGAAGTTCTTATCGTATTCGATGACAGGAGTTGTGTTGTATCGTTTTAACAATTTCTTGTAATCTTGGATCTTTGTTGGGCAGTATTCGACTTCTTTTTGGAAATCTTGTAAACTGAAGAAACCGAATTTGACAATTAACTTCTCAATGAACTCATCTGGTTTCTTCGATTTGATATAACTTTCAAGTTTAGATGTGGCCCATTGGTATGTCTTTATGAGATTTCCTAATTTCTGGCAGTCCAATCCATATGAAGCTCTTTGGAATTTCTCTTGTTTCTTTGTTGATTCGGAGATATAAATTGTCTTGATCTCGTAGCCTCTGTCTTGGACAGTGTAATCTTCTGGTGAATCGTTTTCTGGTAAAGTATATATTTCTGGTGAATTTGGAGTAATTGCGATATCTTTGTACATTCCAGTAGCTTTGTTTGTGACTCTGAATGATGATGTTCTGTCCTGTTTGATCATGATGATGTTGACTTTTCTTTCGGTCGACAAAGAAGGAATTCCGTTCTGGAACGCTTCGAAGAACTTGATTGGATTGTATCCAATTCTTTCCTTCTTCTCGAATGTCATGATATTCTGGATTGGAGCAATGAATTCGATGACAAATTCGGAGTAATCTTGCCATGCTTTGTATCTTTCTTCGTTGATTCTCTCGAGTTCTGGATCTTTGACTTTGTTCGCCAATGAATTGAATATCATTTTATCTTTGGTGCAGGCATCAATTAATTCATTCATGAATCTCTTTATCTTCTGCTCTTTGAATGCGATTTGATCGTTGTTCAATTTCTTCTTTTCTGAATCAAGGTTACTTATTTCTTCTCTGATTGATGAAGCAGCGATATCGAGAAATGTGGCAACCGGATTGAAAATGAATCTTGAAACCGTGACCATTGGCTTCTTCATGTTTGGCATTACAAATCCTTCGTTGTTGTTAAGAATTTGTTCGTATTGGTCAGTGTCAAAATCTGACAAAATTAATGTCAAAAATGAATTGAAATATTCTTTCAACAAATCATTGTAATTTTGATTTGTGTTGCAAACAGCGACTTGTGTGATACAATCAATTAAGATTGTTGTACCTTGTTCCTTGCTTGATGAAGAAACCAACTTCAAGAAGAAGTCTGTTTTGTTAGTATCCTTCAACAAACATTGAGAAATGACGTTTTTGATGATTTCAACGCAAAATTCGTTTGTTGACAAAGAAATCTGTAACAAATTCTTGTTGGAATACAATCTCAAGAGAATTAAGCCGAGTGTTAATGAATCATGAGTAAATGTTGGTGACAAATACTCCTTGATTTCTGGGTCTTTGCTCAACAACAAATTGGAGAATGGATACTTCTTTGCGTAATTATCGCCATAGGCATCGTTATCATCTGCAATCAACTTTTCATCTGTTGTTTGGTTCATCTGTTGACATAATTGCTCTAATTCGGCGAACTCCTGTTCGTCCTTTTCTTCGATGAAATCTTTGATCTTCTGGGCTAATTCGACTTGGTTGTTTGGTGGCAAAATGGAGCGATTCAAAATTGCTTCTTCGTATTCTTTGTATTTATCATTTTCGTTCAAGAACTTGAACAAATGTGGAAGAATATTGATAAAAGCAAAGATACTTGATGAAGGCAATTCAATGGATGTTTCAAGTGGATACTTCTTTGTTACTTCATCAATGACTTGTTCCCATTGTGGAGAAATTAAATTCAAATTATTCTTCATTGCGTTTAATTTCTTGATCAAATTGGATTTAATCAAATACTCTGGTGTCTTGATATTTGCTTTGTAGTAATCTTTGATGGCTTCGTCTTCTACTTTGAAGAGAACATTAGCGGCATCATCTGTGTTTTCGATAAATCCTCTGATCGCTGGTTCCATAAATGTTGGATAAATCTGACAAAGTTCATATAAAGCGTTGAATGACTTAAACTTGTTCTTTGGCTGTCCTTCTTCGTCAGCGATGTTATTCTTGATTTCATCAACTAAATTGCAAACATAGGAGTATTGTAAAAGATTTGTAAACCATTGAATATTTTCTGTTGAATCTTGGTCGATTGCCAATTCATTATATGTTGATAAAATGCAAGGTCTGCAATCATCTGCGTGGCTCTTGATATCTTCATAGAGTTTCTTGAGTACATCGTTTGGTAACAATGGTTTAATGTACGAATTATCAATGTACCACTTGAAAACGTGGTATCTTGGGCTCTTCAAGGAAATATAATCTAAAATGATTTGGAAATAATCGTTCTTATCTTGTTTGAAACTTGCCTTCTTCGAGTTCTTTCCGCGCTTTGGATTTTCTGTTGTATTTGTCTTCCTCTTATTAAGACTTGTCTGGAATGAAACGAAATCTTTAACATGGAAAGCCTTGATGTTGAATGTAGCTAATGTGTTGAAATCTGTTTCTTCACTGCTGATTGGGAATTTGTTGCATAAATCATCTAAGTTGTTTACATTCAATTTATTTAAGTAGTTGTAAACAACAGAAATCCAATCATAGAATTCTCGGAGCATAAATGAATTCTTTCTTGAAACAATTTCATTGATAACAGAGAATGTCATCAAATCAATATTTGTGAAGAATGGTGACATATCTTGATATGTATTCATGAAAATGATTGATGAGAAAATTGTGTTCAAATCGATATTCGAGTAATTATCATTGTTATCTGTATAAACATCTGGAACTAAGCCTTTCACTGATGTAGAAATTCTGTTGAATTCTACATATGGAATACCTTGATCGTCATTGTGTAATTTCTTGTATGCGTTGTTGAAGTAATTGAAAATATCTTCGGGTGTTTGTGAATTCTTGGAAGGATCTGTTGTACCGAAATCTTGTGATATAATTGCTTTAACTTCGTACTGTGTCATGTCAATTGAAATTGTGTTTGGAGCTATTTGTTTGGAGATTTGTACAATATATCCAAAACTAGATAATTCACTGATCAACCATGTCAAGTTGTACATGTATGAATTTGCTTGGAAACAACGTGGGCTAAGAACTTCCAATTGCAAGAAGAAGAACAAAGCTTCAGGAACTGTCCTGGATTTGTACAATGAAATGAACTGTTCTGGTCTAAGGAAGTTTGTATTCGCTGCTGGAATGAAATCAGGAAGATTAACAATTGTTCTGATCGCTTCAATCATTTGACTGAATTCCTGCAAACGTGGGAATTCATTGACATTGAATGTATCCAAGCTGAATTGCTTTGTCTGGCTGGTGAAAAACTGTTCATTCTTCTGGATATATGATGCAATGTATCTCAAAACTGTTAAGTCGAAAACTGACTTTTCGTCAGTATAATTGAATTCAGAAATTGGATCAACTAATCTGTCGTATTGGTTGAACTGGAGTTTTGTGAAGCAGCCAATGAATGCTCCAATGTTAATCTCGTTCTTTTCCTTGTAATGCTCAAGCATGTTGATGACGATCTCTAAATCTTGTGTTACTTTTTCAATGATGTTATTGAATTTAGTTAATAATGTTTCTGGAACTGGTTGAATGAATGAACTCTGGATTTCTGTGATGTGTTGTTGTGGATCATTCAATTCTTGTGAGTAGTTTGCCATCAAAATCTGGAGTAATGCGATGGCATCAATTGTTCCTCTGTATGCTTTGATTCCTCTTGAAATTCTGACTAATGTTCTTCCATTAATAATTGCGCCGGATGTGAATTCTGATTCTTTCTGTTTCTCGTGTACGGATGAGATCTTCAATGAGATGTCTGATGGTCTTGAGTTGGAGAAAACAGAGTTCGAAATGTATCCGTATAAGCAGACAGCGGAGTTCAATTTGTCGGAATCAATTGGTGGCAAAGAAATCAAGATGCAACGGCTCAAAATTGTCTGTGAAATCTTTGATTGTGCACGAGCTTCGACTGGGTTATATGTCATGAATAATCTGAAGTTCTTATGTGCTTTGATGTCTGAACCGTGTTCGTAGAGGTTCAATGTTGGATTTCCTGATAAAAGAGAAATCATTATATCGAAGATTTCGCTTGGAGCTGCTTCGATGCCATCCAAAAGAACCCATTTTCCTGCTCTCATGGCTGTAACTAAAACAGATTCGTATCTATCAATTAAATTAATGAACTGGCATGAACTGAAAATGATTGAAATTGCGCTATCAATGTATTCCAAAGCTTCTTCTTGTGAAACTTGTCTTCTTAATTCTTTCAGTTTCGTGTGGAATGGCTTGAGTTCTGTTGGTGTCCATTTTGTGAGTTTGAAGAGATCATTGTACATCTGTTCGCCTTCTCCTGGGATGTTTCTAACTGCTCTAAGAATTTCTTGTTTGTTTTCATTTGGAATTTGTGACAAAGGACGATATCCGCCTGTAACAATTGATTGATTTGAATCTGCATTCATTTGGATGACTGTCAAATCATTTCCAACTGCATCAGCGAATAACTGAATTGCGTGTGTCTTTCCACTTGCTGTTGGACCTTGAACGATGATTGGGAATCCTTCTTTATCTCTCAAACATGATTCCAACAAAACAAACAAATCTTTTTGATCAATGGAAAGAGAGTTAACTAAACTTGGACATTCAGGAGACATTTTTGATGTTGGTAATTCATGTCCATTGATTGATAATCTTGAATGGTTGATTGATATATTTGTTGTGATCTCACCAATTTCGAATTTCTCGATAATTGTCTTTCTGTATTCTGGATCAATAAATGGACCTAAATATATCAATTTCTTGATTCTTTCTATATCATCTGGAAGCAATTTAACTAATTTAAGGAAGTACTGGAACGATCTAACTGTTATTGGAACAGGGATTTGGTATTCTTGAACAAATTCTCTGATATTTAATAATGTATCAATGACAGAATTTGCTTCGTTTTCATTGAATTTGGCTTTGTTTGCGAATTCGGAGCAAATTGTTCGGAATTCTTTATCTGAATATTCTGGGTGATTGTAAATAATTGAGTTCTTCTTGATTGCATCATTGAAGAATGGTTTAGATGCAACACCGATGATGAAATACTCGCGCTTCTTAACTGATTCACCATTTGGCAACAAAATCGATGTAGTATTTCCTAAATCGAAAATAGGAGCTAAAGCATCCAATAATGGTGCTGGAGCTAAGTTGAGTTCTTCTAAAACAACCCATCTTGGACGTGGTTCTTTGTCTTCTTTATCTCTTTGTGTGATGAACTCCAAAAATGCTGTTGGTCTGAAATCGAAAACTGTTCCTGTTTCTGTTCTTGTAAGTTCATTCTGACCAAATAAGTTTTCAACAGTTGTTGTCTTAGATAAAGGAACTGTCAAAATTTCGGCATGATTCAAATCTGCCAGATATTTGATCACTTCACTTTTGCCAGTACCATTTGGACCTTGGATAACTATTGCTTGATTATGGATTGCCGCGATGAATAAAGCATCGCAGAGGCATTTGATGGAAGGTGTGAAAACTAAGTTTGTTTCTATAGGTGTTGATTGGTCGAATTGGTCCTTTATACCTATTCTATATGTTGTTGAATATAACATTCCTTTCTTTCTTGCTATTGGAGATACTAATTTACTATTTGTTTTCTCTATGATTTTATTTTTATCTTGTGAACAAATTTCTGATGCAGCAATGAAACATTTTTCTGATTCTTGAGTACCATTTCCGATCATCTTCAAATAGAAATTATAAATCAACATCTTTTCAGTGAATGAACCATCGATTTTAGTAATTTCGCTGTTCTGTCTGAAGATGTATTTGTATTGATCTTGTTCGTATGCGTATGTTTTAACAACTGTCATTCTTGATAACATAGCTTCAGACAGTTTTTGTTTTTCATCTTTAGAACATGTTGCGATTACTCTGAAATCAGCTGATTTGATCATGATCTTGTTGTTCTCAGGAGGAACTAATGTGTTCGTGTAATCTTCGTTTAATGTCAATTCTGGGATAATCGAAAAGATTTCATTCAATCTTTCCATGACGGAAACAGCTGGATGTGCGAAATTCTTGAGAATCAAAGTTCTCTTTGTCAAAATCGCTTTTGTAATCAAACCTGGTTTGAATGTTGTTGTGTAATCAGCCAAGAATGAACTGATGTTATCTTGTTTGGCTGAAGCTTTGAGAATGTTATCAACAATGTTTTTAATTACATGTGACAATGCTTCTTCTCTTTCAATCAATAACTTACTTATGGATTTAAGTTGTTGAACGATTTGTCCTCCCTTTATAAATGTATTCTTTATTGCGTTAATTTGGTTGTGGAGATCAATATCTTTAGCCATTGAAGCGAGGATTTCGAACAAACTTGAGATCAATGAGTTATGATCGATAAGAGAAATTGTTCCAATCAATGATGATGTTGTTGAATCTCTATTCAAGCAAACAACATTTGATAACTGTGCGACATTTCTTGCAATGAATTCTTTGTATCCGCTTGGACCGACTAATAAAATTGGTTCTTGCGGATGTAAGATCTTTATGTTGAAGAATGTGTTCCAGAATTGATATAATTCACTTCTGATGATTCTTGATGGTCTGTCAACTGTTAATTCAAGTTTTCCTTTCGTGAGTTTGATGACTGTATCTGAAACTTCATTAGGAACAACATTCTCTGTGATATCAAGTAATAATTGTTTCTGGTCTTCTTCATTAATATTGAATGATGAACCAACGATTTCTGCTATTTTATCAGCCATTTGATCACCATTATCATGTACAGACATGATCATGAATGCTGCATGATGATAAGGTTTGAAGTTGACGAACATCTTTGGATTATCAAGGGAATAACTGACACGTCTGAAGAATCTACGTGCTTCTCTGAAACTCCATGGTTTAGACTTGAATTCTTCAGTAGTTCTAAGATTATCCATGAGATTTGTGACACTATTTGTCAGTACTGATAATCTTGCTGAATCTGCAGGAGATTCCGTGATGATGTCTGAGAGAATGAATTTGATATCATCTTTCTTTAAAACAGGATATTCAATCATGATGACTTTGCGACTGATTTCTTCTGGTAACTTCTTACGACCAAACATAGTGATATCGTTTTGACAGCCGATAAAGAAATATTCCTTTGAAACCGTGACTGTTTCATCTATATTTGGAAGTTCGATTTCTTCGCCACCTGTGCTTTCAAGTGCAATCATGAGACTTTGAAGGACAGATACTTCGGCAAGGTTCAATTCATCAGCTATGAATATTTCGCCATTTTCAATAGATGATGTCAATGGACCACGTTTGATGCCGAATTGTCCATCATTGATTGTCACGTTTCCGAACAATTCACCGATTTGTGTTTCACCGTTAAATGACACTTTATTAAATGTCTTCTTCATGATTGTTCCGAGTGCTTCTGCTGCTGATGTCTTACCGAAACCTGTTGATGACTGCATGACAACATGTTTTCGAATGATGAAGAATGTGTACAAAAGTGCCATTAATCTTTTTAGATCATTTGATTGTTTAAAGTGGAATGTCTGTGTTGTCTGTGGGAGTTTCTCAATGACGAGATCGGCCATTCCTTGGTCCATTTCAAGTCTGTGTTCGAGGAAAACGTTCTTCATAAAGTTATATACTTGGTTATCACTGATATTCGGATATCTTTGTTTGAATCTGATGAAACCATTGATACAATTCACTATTTCTTCTAGTGATTTCGTACCAAGATAAATTTTAGTATTAGATATCGTGTTGACCATAGGATTTAACAAGCCATGAGCTCTGCCTTCATCATTAATATAGTTAAGGAGACTCTTTTCAAGCTGTTCAGTACGTTGTGGTGCTTGGTTGTCGATGTAAAGTAAGGCAAATCTGTTGATGAGAGCTGGAGACATCTTTTTAAGGGATTCTTCTGAGGCTGTAGCAATGATTCGGAACTTTGGATTGACTGCTATGTTTTGAGAATCTGGTTTCTCGTTTACTTGGAAAATTTGATTTAATTCGGCGGCGTGGTCGAGAAGGGCATTCAAACGCTCGATGACCTGTGATGTGGCGTTGTGAATGTTATCTAAGAGAAGAACATTGCCGTTTTGGACTGCTTGCACTACGGGACCGTCAATCCATTTAATTGGGATTTCGCCAACTTCTTCGCCTTTGAAGGACTGGGTTGTGTAGCGGCCAATTAAGTCGGCGTTCGTAGTTTCTGGTGTGCATATGATTGTTCGTGGCTGGGATTGGCTTTCATGGAGATATTGGGATATCCATCTGGCTATTGTAGTTTTACCACAGCCTGGTGAGCCAATAAGTAATAGTGGTCGTCTTTGTTCTATCAAAAGGAACTTCGCGATCGAGAGAACATTAGATAAAACGTCATTCCATATGCAATGGCTAATATTGACATTTGGAGGTGGTAATCGTAAGTTTGTGATGGGTAGCCCGATCTTTGCCATCATCCCAATCATGGATTCGCGTTCGGTTTTCGGAAATCCGGCGGAGTAATTTATCAAAGTTGAGAGTGAGAGGGAAACTGTAGACGTGGTTGAGAATATCGTTGACTTTATATCTCTTATGGTGAATTGTCTGTAGGTATGCTTTGGCTGGAATCGTGTTATGCAATTTGAGTGGAAATTGATGAGTTGCTGTATCAATTGCCTCTCGATTTTACGATCTTCACTAAGTTTTAATGCAATTTCCGTCAGTTCCTCAATCTCAAATGTCTCAAAATTCACTTGTTGGAATTTCGAAGTGAATTTTTCGGATAATCTGTTACGATTTCTCACGTATCCTTCGGTAGGTGGGTTCTGTGTGGCTATAAGTTTAAAGTTAGGATGCATTGGTATCTTTCTATTGCCATTTTGTGTATCTTCGATAATTAAGAATCGAGAATCTAATGATGCTTCAACGCATTGTAAGATTTCGATAGGTGCTAAGTTAATTTCATCTATAATTAATGTCTGTCCGTTTTCATAAGCTTCTGTATACATTCCTGGCTTAAATTTGAGTAAACCATTTTCTGAATTAGGGTCCATGATTGTTTTACCAAGCAATTGATCGACTGTCGTTTCGGAGCTGCAGCTGAAAAACTTTGAATCCGGAGCGACCTGACGAGCAGAGAATGTTTTGCCTGTTCCTGTTGGACCATTCAATAGAACAGGTATTCCTGCTTGTATTGCTCTTTTTATTTTTTCTATTCGCTTTTCTGCGTTCTTGGTATTAATCAATCTTTCCATAGATTTATGATTCGGCCAATAATTCTTTTCAATATCTCAAAATTTTTGAAGCGCTTGTCTTATGACTTGGTATGTGATTTTCATGTCTTATTGGGCCTGACACATAGTTTTGGTGAGTATATAGATATGCTGTTTCTTCTGCATATAAATCCCCACAAATTTTAGCTTTTTCTTTGAAAGTTAAGTAATGTTTTAGTCAAGAGTTGACATTCTTGGTTTCTAGATACGTATTGAGATGTTCTTTCAAGTCGTGTTGATTTCACAGAGTTTGTTGCATTATTTAAAAATGCAAAATCCTAAATATATGAAAAAGTAAATTTTAACAAGATATAATTCGTTCCCAATAATTTCCAATATATAAATACTATTAAATTTTGAATTTGGTTCCAAAAAAATTGAGATGTTTTTGAACCTTGAGTTTTCTTTCTAATATTTAAGTTCTTTTATCTAATTATTTCATACTATATCCATTAAATTTCACCGAAACTATAACTTCCTATTTGAAATATCAAAATCAGGAGATTCAATAAAATTCAAGTGTTATTTAATAGATATGACTTGCTAATTGGGACTTTTTAGGGATTATGAATTATATCATCTGAAATAAAATAAATGAAATAAAAATCAAATAAATTTTTAGGCTATGGTGCAACATCTTGATTTTTGAGGTTCAGTATGATTAGTAAGCATCTGTTCTATCATTTTGAAATTATTAATTTTCGCAATTGTCAATGCAGTTGCTTGTTTACCATCATAGATGACCTGTTTATTAACATCTGCACCATGTTTAAGTAAGAACTCTACAATATTCACATTATTGTTCTCTGTTGCAATTGTCAGAGCAGTTTTTGTTGACTGAAGGATCGAGTTTTCAACAACTTGATTTACATCTGCTCCAGACATAACAAGTGTTGCCATCATTGTTAATTTGTTCTCTGCAACAGCTATTGTCAAAGGAGTATTATTTTCCTCATCTTCGACAATTACAGCGTTAATATTAGCGCCGTGACTGATGAGATAATTCGCTATTTTTTCGTTTTCATGTTTCACTGCAACTGAAAGAGCAGTATAGCTTGTATCTCCGACCAGTGAATACATAACTGGTTTGTTAACATCAGCACCATGTTCAACGAGATATTCAATAATATCATATAAGTCATACTGGCATGCGAGAGTCAAAGGAGTTTCGATGACTTTGTCGTCTCCTTTACTCTCTGGATTATCATCAGGAAATGATGCAACATGTTTGTTAACATTGGCATCATTTTCTACCAGTTCCTTCACTATTTCTAATGAAGCATTTCTGATAGCAACTGTCAATGGTGTATGCCAGAAAAGACCGAAAGTTATAGGTAAAATCTGACGATTTACATTCGCTCCATTTTTAATAAGAATTTTAACAAGATCCAAGTTTTTGTTCATAATAGCGCATGCAAGTGGTGTCATTATTGCCTTTCCTTGGAATTTTTTGTAAATCTAAAAAGAATACCTGTATGAAATAAAAATAGAACTGGATAATGTTATAATGGATGTTATTATATTGAATATATGAAGAACCTCATCACTGTTATTGACATTTGCTCCATTTTCAATTAGAAGACTTGCTATTTCATTCCAACTATATCTGCAAGCAGTATTTAGAGGTAATAGTCCATAAATAAATGAATGATTTTATAAACTAATAATGAATTTCATAAATTATAAGTTGAATTTCATCAAAATATAATGAATTTTATGAATTGTTGGTGAATTTTATTATAATATGAAAGATATTTTGCTTAGCATAATAGAAAAAAGAACTACTTCATGAAAATAAAATGAAATTTCAAAATCAAACAAAGAATTTCATTATATATTAAAGAATTTCGTCAGTCATAATCTCATGATAATAAAATGAACTATATTCTTATGAATTAAAAATTAATTTCATAAATTGATAATGAATTTCATCTTCAATATTTTGTTGATTGACTTTACATCCATTTTTAATTAAGTACTTGACCAAATTAATACTTCCAGTTCTGCATGCAGCTTCAAGTGCTCGATAATCTGTATTATTAATTTGATGTTCAACTAAATAGATAGCAATCTGAAAATTGGCTGATCTTATGCAGTCATAAAGCAAATTATCTTCAAACTCACTGAGGTAATCTTTGATTAAAATTTCTGCAATTTCGTTATGATGTCTTCTGACTGCAAGATTAACGTAAGAAGGTTTTAGTACAGTTTCTTGTGCCATTTCTTTAAATTTATCGATATCTCCGTTAATAATTGTCTTAACAATTGCGCTCTTTTTAATTTTGCTCTTATTGTACTTGACATATTGATTAGGAAGTACTAATCCTTTGTCAAATAATGCTTTATCAAGTTGTGCACATTGAACATCTGTCAACTTTTTGAATGAAATCGAAATATTGTAATAAATTTCAGCTAAATGTGGTACTAATGATTGATTATACTCTGCAATATGATCAAGTGTATTTAATACGAATTCTGCTGTTACTGTTTTGCTTTTAATTGTATTTGATAATGAAATAAGTGTTTCTTTTGCATTGAACTCTGAAATTTCCCACATAGACTCAGCGCATTCATAAAGATCCTGAAGATCTTTTGGAATTTTGGTTTCTTGGACACTCTGAGCCATAAAAATAATTTAAAACGTGCACTTTTTGTAATCAATTTTTGCTCAATTCTAGCCTTTATTAAAACAGCTAGTAATTCATAACGCATATGTGAAGTGAACTTTTTATTGATTATGGTTAATAAAATTATTACAGAAAGCATTATATCAAATTCAAAATCCTTATATCACGAGAGATTGTAGATTAAAATTAAAAATACATATTCATAATATATTACATTTTTTATCAATAAACAATTATTATAAAAGTACTGCTTCTGCAATAGTCTGCGATGGTTCTTTCTTCCTCTTTAGGAAGATAACCAAGAATATAATTGCAAGAATAATAAGTATCATTCCAATAGATAATCCTGTGAAAAGTAATGCTAATCTGGCTGTTTTACTCTTTTGTTTAGGAGTTGGTTCTGGTATTGGAGTTTTGTCCGGCTCATAATTATTTTGAACGAACAAAAGACAATTTCCTGAAACAGAAAGAGACATATCAATGTTCTTAGCAGTTAATCCGGAATCACAGCATATAATTCTAGAATTGTTATAAGTCAATTGTGTTTCATTCTCAAAGAGAATCATCATCTTTTCTATTTGGCATTTTCCTGTTGTTTCAAAATATGACAAAGCTCCTGATTTCGGAATTGTCAATTTTACAAATGAATTCTCAAGATTTGTTTCTATTCCCTTAAGGGTGCACACGAGAGGATCATGTAAACTTCAGAATTTAGAACCTTATTTTTAGGCATTATCTTGGCACCTATTTAGGCTCGAAAAGCAAAAAAATATCAAAAAATACAACTTGACTCCATTATGACCCTTTCATGGAGGTAGTTTTTATCCGCTAGTATTTTCCCTTTGAATCTCTTTACAATTCGAAATCAAATTCAAAACTCAGTAGAAGAAAGGAAGAATCGACTTACTACGGTTGTAATACGAATAAATACATATATTTAATTATTTTTATTTACATAATAATTGTTTGAAGCTCATATTCCATCAAATTTTTAAATAAAAACATTAAAATGTTGAAAATGTTCATATATTTTAATAGGGTTTTGGCACTTTATTGAGGAATTACTACATACATAGTCGAACTGAACTTGATATTTTGAAATTTAAATTATTTATCAAAATTAAAATTTAACTTGAAATTTATAATTATTTAGTCATATTTTGCATAATTCTAAGTAGATTTTGTAAAAAATCAAGAAAGAAAAATTTAACGTGCTTTATTTTTTCTTTTTTATAATAATACATATTATTATATAATTAACATATTCATAATGTTCACCCTTTCAAAAATATAATCCTCCTCCTCTCAAATAAACGTACATACGGGTGGCCTCTTTTTTCAAAAAATTAAAATTTGAAATTTTGGGCTCAAATATTAGAGATTTTTTCAACTTTCAACGATATATGTTGTCTATATCAGACCTCCTTTCTTTTTGATACTTAACATTGTTCCTAAATCTTAGCCGTTAAGGCTGTTCTGAAAATATTTTTTTTTCGAAAAAATTCGAAAAAAATTCTTAAAATTCAAAAATCCCTTAATTCCTGAGGATTTTGGAAAAAAGTTTTTACATGAACATGTGTATATTATATGAAGTATATTGATAAGGTAAAAATCAAATTTTATTGCATATTCATCGAGAAAATAAACTAACGAATCCCTCAAAATTGAGAGGGTAATCCTCCTCCTCTCAAATAAACGTACATACGGGTGCACCCTTAACCGTTGAATTGTTCAGTGAAATATTATTAATGTTAACTGCAACTAATTCGATTTCATTTCCTCTTGGTTCGAAATCTTCAATTGTTAATTTCGCAGATTTAGAATAGAAACCAAGTCCAGGACAATTCATAGATTTAAATGAAGGAATAACAATATTCTTCTCGGAATAAAAGAAAGGATAGAAAGTGTCGCTTGAAGACTCTAATGAATAGCTGAATCTGATATCATTTTGTGATTCAAAGAAAACATTCTTATACTCGTATGAAAGAGGAATACCTATTGGAAAATCTCCATCAGTTTGAACATGAATATGATGATGTACTTGATCATATATTTGGTTATGTTTCAATATTGGTGCTTTTGTTGTTGGCCATTTTCCTTTGATTTGATATTTCTGTATTCTGTCAACGAAAATCTGCGCAATTTTAGTTTCATCTTTCGCTGAACATCTGAAAATCGGATTGTAATCTTCAATCATGTCTTCAAATGTGAAAGATATTATCATTTCTGGTATTGTATCTATAGTTTTAACTTGATTTTGTTGATCTATGAACTTCACAAAATTATCTCCAATTTCGATTTCTTTAACTGTATTACTTAGTTGTAAATCAATTGTTTGTGGCAGGGATTTCACGATATCAAGTGCTGACAAATCTATCATAGCTCTTTGTGATGATTTGAAGTCGCATTCTCCAATAATTTTAGTATTTTTCAATGAAATCAGAGAATTTGGCGTCAAAAATTTTCTCACTGGGTTTTCGTCTATCAATCCCAGCTCATTATATACGCAACCAATCAAAAATCTGATATGGGAGTCCAAGGCTAACTTTTTGTTGTCTACCTAATAAAAGAGAAAGCAGCATTAGTGAGAATAATCGCAAATATTCAATTTAAATTATCTTTTTATTCTTAATTTAAAGTGACAAAAAGAATAAAAAACCTATTCTAAGGCATGTTGTTATGTAAATGAGACTAGACATCATATTTTATGTTATGAAAAAAAAATATTTAGAATTTTAGAACAAAATAAATAGAAAAAATAGCATAACTTATGGATGTGCGTATATTAAATTTAATAAATTAAGAGAAATTATTTTTGGCGCCAAAATTATTCGTTAACTCTCAAATTTTTCTGAGTCAATAAGCCGCCAAAAAAGTGTCATTTTGTTTCGTTAGAGAAAGATGAATTGTCCATGTCATCCAAGGGGGATGGGGATTAGATGATAAAGAAGCAATTCATGCTCTCTATCTGAAGCAATCAGACTTACCAGCAACAATGTGAATCAGTCTTTCACTGAATGAGTAGGTGTTGGAAGAACTGTTCTCTAAAGCGATACAGTTGCGCTACATGTTCGTCAGCTTGTCTAGAAATAAATATATCATTTGTTTTATACGTTTTTTCGTAATAAATCTATTTGTATTTGTTGTATTTGAGTATGAAGATAACAAAAACTACGGCATAAGACGCAGTACACTGGGCTTCGTTGCCATTTTATTTACCATGTTAAGAATAAACTTAACAGACATGCTTTGTTTTCGACGAAGCCATCTAAAATAACGTACATCTAAATAAAACTAAAAAAACTCTAAAATTTCTTTATTTGATAGTATACTTCAAATTATGCACTATACCTTCTAGAATTCTATAACACTCTTTGCATATAATTTTTTTAAAAAAAGTTATATCTCGACAAAAATATGATTTATCAATAGAGTATGTAAAATAAAACTCATTCGCAGTATTAAAAAATCGTAAATCTTTCCAAAAAAATTTTGAATTACAAATTTTAAAACTTAAAACAACATTTTTTGAAGCGAAAAAACGAAATCTAATTTTTTTGGAAAATTTAGAATAAATAGAGCTCTTTAACTCGTCGAATACAAATTGTTTTCAAGTTTTTTTCGACCGGAAATTGAACTTTTAGAGTTTATACAATAAGATTCACATGAAAAAATACGGGTTTAAAAAAAAAAAAAAAAAAAAAAAAAAAAAAAAGGGAGTGGGGCTTCCAGGCACTTCGTGCCTTCTAGCCCTGAGGATGAATGAGTATAATGAAGTTTTTTTTTCTTGGGGTGACCTTCCAGGCACTTCGTGCCTTCTAGCCCACATAAATGAAGTTTTTATTCGGAGGTCTTCCAGGAGCTTTTCACAAATTATATATGTTTTCATGTTTTGTCATGATTTCATCGTAAATGTTTTGTCAAGACTTCTTCGTAAATGTTTTGTCAAGACTTCTTCGTAAATGTTTTGTCAAGATTTCATCGTAAATGTTTTGTCAAGACTTCTTCTTCGTAAATGTTTTGTCAAGACTTCTTCGTAAATGTTTTGTCAAGACTTCTTCGTAATGAGCGTAAATGACCCAAAAATAATGTTTATGTTAGCATGTTAGATCTAACACGTTTTCTAACATGTTTTCTAACATCGTAGAAAACTCATGATTTCATCGTAAATGTTTTGTCAAGACTTCTTCGTAAATGTTTTGTCAAGACTTCTTCGTAAATGTTTTGTCAAGATTTCATCGTAAATGTTTTGTCAAGATTTCTTCGTAATGAGCGTAAATGACCAAATTTCAAGAGTTTTCTACGATGTTAGAAAACATGTTAGAAAACATGTTAGATCTAACATTCTAACATAAACATTATTTTTGCTGAAAATTTCATGATTTTCGAGAGTTTTAGACCATGTTAGAAAACGTGTTAGAAAACATGTTAGATCTAACATTCTAACATAAACATTATTTTTGCTGTAAATTTCATGAAATTTCATGACTTCTTCGTAAATGTTTTGTCAAGACTTCTTCGTAAATGTTTTGTCAAGACTTCTTCGTAAATGTTTTGTCAAGACTTCTTCATCGTAAATGCTTTGTCACTTTTCTGTCACTTTTCAGGAAAAAACATTTTTATTATATATATAAAATGAATTTTACAAAACCACCGTTACCCTTCTTTGGAAATAAGAGTAGATGTAAAGATATTCTATTGAGAGAACTTAAGAAACTACCGAATGGTCTAACATTTGTAGACTTGTTCGGTGGAAGTTTCTATATATCTCATTTGTGCCATACAATATTTCCTGACTCAAAGATTATATGCAATGACTTCGACAACTATATGAACCGTCTCAAACATATACCAGACACAAACAAAATATTGAAAGAGTTAAAAGAAAAGATACCTATAGGTAAGATGGAACGTATACCATTAGATAAGAAAAATACTGTCAGAGAGGTTTTGAAAAAGGCAGAGTATATTGACTGGGATAGTATATCTGCTAGACTATTATATAGTGGTGCTATAAGAGTTCATGACATTGAAACACTTATGTCAAAAGTTTTATATCTTAACTATACAAATGTTTTCAAAGAGGACATAGAAAAATATACTGAGGGTATAGAGTTTGTGAGATGTCATTGGACAGAGTTGTATGAAAAATATAAAAACAAGGAAAATGTTTTCTTTATAGTAGACCCACCGTTCTATAACACATATGATTTTCAATACCAAGTAGACTGGACTCTGAGAGACTCTTTAGAAACTTTAGACGTTTTACATAACCATCCATGCTTTTACTTTACATCCGATAAAAGTGGTTTGGAAACCGTTATGAGATGGTTAGAGGACATACATGACTATGAGTTTAGATATGACAAGATAGAATATGAGAGAGGTCCTATAAACCGGAAAAAGTGTCATAACAAAGAAATTTTACTAGTAAGTAAATGTGGTTTGAAATAGGACTACTTGTTTTAGGTTTTTTCCATTGTGTCATTTATTTATTTGACGTGGCAGAAAAGTACAGAGAATATGAAGATGAACCAATGCCTGCAAATGTTCAGCATATGTACTCGTAAGAGATATTTTTATCTAATATTAAATGGACGCACAGAACTTAGCGAATGCACAGCAACCTGGACAACCAAACCAGAGAATATTCCAAATGAAGTTAGAATACAAACTGCAATGGCAAACTATGGTCAAGTGCCAACAGATGTACAAATGCAAACTGCCATGTCAAATGACGCTGCGTTAGGTTTGCCACATGGTATGCAATATGAGATGGAAAGAGTTTTATACAAACCCTGAAGTGGGATATAAACAACTTTATGCAGATGACGCGAACACAGGAGTTGACCCAGAATATGTTTTCTACCAGAGGAGAAACAGAATGTATGAGCTCCAGTTAAAGAATGCTATGGAACTCAACAGGAAACGTAAGGACTAGGCGGACATTAGATTTTTTACATATAGTAAAATGGGTTTCTTTGGAAAGAATAGGAAACTTCTTTCGAAATGTTGGAAGAGGTATATGGAATGGAATAAAAACCGTCGGAAGAGGAATTTGGAACGGAGTCAAAAATATTGGTAAAAGGGTAGGTCATTTTGTTGGTATTATACCTAAAGACCCTGAACCAGAAGAACAAGCTCCTGTTATACAACAGCCTGAACCTGCACCACAGTCTAGTTGGCAACCAAATCCAACACCTCAACCGTATTAAAAATTATATTTTACCGTTCGATAGTAGTTGTATATGAAACTAAGTTCTAGATAAAACGCATGGTATAATGGAATTATTCTCTTTCTTCCATCTGTAGTAAACCATACTTGAAAGTCTGAAATACTTCCACTTGGTGGTTCATATAACTTTGTAGGTTTTTCGTAAAAGTCATTTGCCAAGCATAAGAAAGAGTTTTGGGCGCCAGAAAATGAAGCATGAACAATAATAGCAGCTGGTCGAAAACATCTTTAAATAAATATGGTTCATCTCTTGCATATCGACTGTAAATATTTGCTAAAGGAAGTTCGACTTTCTGATTTAACATTCTTTGCAAATAATACATGACATTGCAGTGAATTCTGTATATATTTGTTCGTCTTTCTTTGGATTGTCTTGTAGATTTGAAATGACACTTGTGAATTTTGTTTGTCATATACAATTCTCACATAAAGTGTGCTCTCGGTATTTGCATATTCATCAGCATATTTTGCATAACATGAATTTATTTTATCTTCTATATTTTTAACGCAGTCTGTAGAGAAGATGAAAGGTCAACTTGTATTAGCTCAATTTCTTCCCACATTTTTCGTTTCCTTCAGATATATAATCTATATGAAACCTTACAATAAATGGAAAACTTTTATTTCTAACGACACAAACTTCATTCTACGAAAGCCAATAGCTTTTGTGACGGATGGGTCTCTTAACCATCTAAGTGGGTGTCAAAACGATAGCCTTCATGCTTTACGGTCTCTGTCTCAAACTTTTGACCGACATTAGTAAAAAGTTCATCTAATGGTTTAGTTGTAGCAACTCTTGAATTTTCTTTTTCTATTGGAAGCATATTTTATCTACATAAAAAATGTCAAATGAAACAGCGTCTATGAGAGAATACAACACAACGACAACTCATTATGCAAGCTCTAAATAAGAAACACAAACAACTTTTCAAACTATTCTAAGATATCTGAGTCATTGAAAGAAGGAAACTTAAAACTGACTTTAAACCCAATGACAGATGAGTTTCTGTTTCAAGACAATAAGAACCATACTGTCTGTATAAATCCAACAAAAGGAACTTTAAACGAGAAACCTATAAATGAACTTCTTTTGAAAGCAGATATTGACAACAAAGCTGACAAAGAGTATGTTGACGATGAGTTAGCACGTGTGGCTAGTGCGTTAGTGAAGAAGGCAGATAAGGAATATGTGAATGAAAAGGATGAAAAAATTAAAGAAATGGTTGAATGGTACCATGAACGGACAACAAAGATTTTAGAAGGTAAAGCCAATACAGGGTGGGTTTCAGGATGTTTAGACCTTAAAGCTGACAAAACATATGTTAACGATGAGTTAAAGAAGAAAGCAGACTCGACATGGGTAGCTGGATATGTAGATGCAACAAAAGAGTATATTTTCACATGGACAGAAGGAACATACTCACAAAAATATCATAGACATAGCATCTCTGACGTAAATGAACTTGAAGAAAAGTTATATAAGAAAGCAGACAAAACAGAGCTTCAAACATTAAAGACAGAAATACTTCAAACACTATATCCTATAGGTTCTATTTACACGTCAATGAACTCTACCAGACCAGAAGTAGTACTTGGTTTTGGAACTTGGACTCAAATAGTCGACAGGTTTTTGTATTGTGCAAACTCTTCAAAGGAAACAGGTGGAAGTAAAACGATTTCAGGTGAAAACTTACCTGCGCACAGTCACTACATAGATTTAAGTACATCTCAAGCAGGTTGGCATAAGCATAAATTTTGGGATTGGCACGCCTTGAAAAAAGGTAAAGGATATGATGTTAAAGACGACGTTCAGTTTGCTATAAATTGTTACTGGAGTGACACTCAGGGAGATGGAAACCATACACATCGCGTTACAGGATATACACAAACAACGGGACAAAGTAAAGACTACATGCCACCTTACATGACAGTTTACGCATGTATAGAATTGCTTAGTCCGTCATTTTCAACTTCTTTAGCATATTCGTCAGGAGTTGTCTCTTATATTTGTTAGGAACTGTCTTTGAAAGTATACCACCTTGAACTTTGACAAGTTTTGAAACGAGGTCTGACAATAGTAGTTTTATCTTCTGCTTGCAGTGTGTGTACATTTTGCCATGTTTGCCCTAAACTTCACATAATATTCCTCTTGTTTCTTTCTGGATCTTATTAGCCGGGCAAAGGCGCTGTG